>NC_046318.1:82416346-82731680 GCF_009819535.1 Lacerta agilis | reverse complement strand
TGATCCTTTGGCAATGTGATTTTCCACTATGATCTTCAGAACGCGTTTTCATGTAACACTTTTGTATGTCGAAACAAACAAACAAAATCCTTCCAGTAGCACCTTAGAGACCAAATAAATTTCTTCTTGGTATGAGCTTTCGTGTGCATGCCAACATGGCTACCTACCTGTAACTTTTTTATGTGTCTAAGATCCAACCTAAGATTTAATCAGTTTACAGCAAACAATCATACTGGTGTGAACCTGTTGAGGGTTTTTGTTTGTTTTTAAAGGGGAGGAGTCAAACAGCTACACCTTTGCCTAATCTGAAATCAGTTTTGAAGATTCTCCAGTTTAAACCAGAAAACTGGCAGTGTAGAATGCAGGACAGAGCAGACCCCACAGAACAGGAGAGAGGAAACGGAGCCCTCCGTCTCTGAATGCACTTATACAATGTAATGATTAAGCGTCTTCCTTATCAAGCAATGTGCACACATGCGTGAAAAGCCATTCTCAATTTAAACTAACCACGCCGAGAGGGCAGAATGATACAAACATTTATCACAATTCAGGCAAGAAACCGAATTAATAATAAATACTGTGTGTCTATAAAGGTCAGCGCTCTCCTTTTTTCTTAGTACCGCTAGGGGGCAGACTTGCTCTGGTGTGTGGTTAAACCAAAGTGGGGGGGGAAACCACACACACCACCCTTTGCAAACCACCTGCTAATTTGCAAGCTCTCCTTTCCACTCCTGGGCAGTGGGGGGTAGGGTGTCAGATGAGTTTCATGGCGAAATGCTTTGCGGCAAGGAATCGAGTAAGCCAAAGCGAGTTTCTGTCCACCTGCAGGTGATGCTCTGTGGAAAATCACCAGATGTAATTATTTAATGAAGCAAGGAGTTGCTATTGATTTTGTGACTCTGGGTGGAAATTAGAAGCCCAGTTATAATTCCCCTTAAGCTTCCCATTTATCATCCACAACAACCCTTGTCTTTTGGATCTCTGATAATGGGGACGGCAGAGGTGGTGCTTTGCGTTGAGAGGGCTACGCCAGCCCTGGAGCGGAGATGCTCCTGAAATTTGGATCGTTCCATGCAAGTTCATGACAGCAGGTTGGTTAGAACTAGTCTATGTGACACAGCTGCAGTTGCTGCAGAAGCTAGCACAGCGCTGAGAATTTTATAGAATTGCAGAATCGTTGGAAGGAACACTAAGGGTCATCTAGTCTAACCTCATGCAGTGCAAGAATAACAGCTGCAGAATCCCTGACAGTGGCCATCCAACCTCTGTTTCCAGACCCGAGATCTACCAGCTATAGACGAATGGCAAATGAAGATGATGGACTTTATGGAACTTACCGAACTGACAGGGAGACTCCGTGACCAGGGAGAAGAGATGGTGGAAGAAGATTGGGGGGGAAATAAGTTATATTTGGAAAAAATAATGTAACATTTATTAAAGCTTAGGGATGAAATTATAGGTTTTTCAGAATATAATGTAGAATTAGGTTTAATTTAAATTAGGGTTGTAAGAAGTTTTGGTTCAGATTGTACTTCTCTAGAAACTGCCAATATAGATTTGAAATTTGAAATTCAGAGGGGCGGGGGCGGGGGAAGTCACTTAAGATGTATACTGAAAGTTATGTTATGGTAAGAAGAATTTTTATTTTGCTATTCTCTCGTTCTTAGCTTTGTTCTTATATTTTTGTACATTTTCTTTTTTTGTATTTTGTGAGTTTGCTTTTTATGCTTTTCTTCTTCAAAATGAATAAATATTATTTTTTAAAAAAATCAAGGAATCCTCCAGTAGCATCACTGGCTGCACAGCAGTAAGTTGCTCAGAAGTACTCAGAGAGCCAGTGTGGTGTAGTGGTTAAGAGCGGTAGACTCGTTATCTGGGGAACCGGGTTCGCGTCTCCGCTCCTCCACATGCAGCTGCTGGGTGACCTTGGGCTAGTCACACTTCTCTGAAGTCTCTCAGCCCCACTCACCTCACAGGGTGTTTGTTGTGGGGGAGGAAGGGAAAGGAGAATGTTAGCCGCTTTGAGACTCCTTCGGGTAGTGAAAAGCGGGATATCAAATCCAAACTCTTCTTCTTCTTCTTCTTCTTCTTCTTCTTCTTCTTCTTCTTCTTCTTCTTCTTCACCCTTGATTGATGTCCACTCTTGCTCTCTCTATGGTTTTCAGAAATGCTCCCGAAGGGAATAGAGTTGAAGAGCAATTAAGAGTAATCCAGCCTCTCATCAATCTAGCCAAGCTTTCTGATGTCAGTATTAGTGGGCATCCCACGATCTCCTGGACATAAGATTTATCATCTGTGATGTAGTCAGTTTTGCACATGCCTCATCCCATTGGCCATAAAGGATAATAATCGTAGCCCATGTAATTTGGTGCTGGATTGCAATCATTCCTATACTGAAATCACACTCTGCTATGCCCAATTTGTGGATGATGTGAAAGAAGGAAGGGTTGCATGCATTTTGGAGCTTAAAATGATGACCTGGGTTGCAAAAGGGCTTTTAAACAGCCCCAGACTGTGCTTTGATCATGCATTCCTGTTCCCAGCAAGTCAAACTGAGTACAGGTGAAACTCAAAAAATTGGAATACCGTGGAAAGGTTCGTTTCTTTCAGTAACTCAACTTAGAAGGTGAAACTAACATATGAGATAGACTCATGACATGCAAACCGAGATATGTCAAGCCTTTATTTGTTATAATTATGATGATTATAGCATACAGCTGACGAGAACCCCAAATTAACAATTTCAACTTTGGGGTTTTCATCAGCTGTACGCCATAATCATCACAATTATAACAAGCCAAGGCTTGACCTATCTCTCTTTGCATCTCATGAGTCTATCTCATATATTAAACTCCAGTAGCTAATGAAACTGCAAGAAGATCAAACCTATCCATTCTTAAAGAAATCAGCCCTGAGTGCTCACTAGAAGGACAGATCCTGAAGTTGAGGCTCCAGTACTTTGACCACCTCATGAGAAGGGAAGACTCCCTGGAAAAGACCCTGATGTTGGGAAAGATGGAGGGCACAAGGAGAAGCGGACGACAGAGGATGAGATGGTTGGACAGTGTTCTCGAAGCTACTAACATACATGAGTTTGGCCAAACTGCGGGAGGCAGTGAAAGATAGGCGTGCCTGGCGTGCTCTGGTCCATGGGGTCACAAAGAGTCGGACATGACTGAACGACTGAACAACAGCAACAGCTAATGAAAACAATTGCTTACATAAATGGACTTTTCCACAATATTCTAATTTTTCAAGTTTCACCTGTATGGTCAAATCCTTTATTCAGCAGCAGCTGGTGAGCAGAGGGTGCTGGTTTGGGGGATCTGCTTCACCGGCATTTTCCCTGCAGAAAAAGTCCCGGAGAAGTTGACACCAGGAGGATCAAATCCTCTGCTAACTATTCCAAAACAAGAATGTCCACATTTTTTGCAGAAACTTTCCTCTGCTCTGCCTTGAGTCTGCACCAGAATAAACGAACTCCACAGCTTGCCGTCTTGTTCCAGTTCATGACCGATTTGATAGATTCCTTCCCCCACTCCTTTTAATATTGCTGGGAGCAATTATCTCCAGAGCTCTCTGGGGGATGCCACGCTGAAAACCAGCATACATTTCTTGTGAATTATGGGAGGATTCGTGCAATGGCGAAGGTGCTGAGGTAAGGGCAACCTGGATGATTCAGGTACCATGGTCTTCATTAGGAGGAAATATTAGCCAGCCGTGACCTTTCGTTTGCATCTCATATAAATGGAGCAACTCTCCGACAGTTGGCAAAGAGACCTGGCAATGGATGGCAACTACAAGTCAAGCGTGACAACTGCTAATTCAAAGGGAAAGGTTTATAGATTAAATGGAATGGAGGTTCCACGTAACCTATGAGCAAATGAGGCCAAATCGCTTTGCAGGGGGAAAGTCAACCAAGTAATGGGAGTGACATCGATAGCTTGGAGGAGGGGCACCTGTTGCCCCAGAAAATCCTAGTTTCCATTTAAACCAGCTTTCCCCAACCTGGTACCTTCTATGTGCTATGGACTACAACTCTGTAAGAAACCTACAACTCTCTAAGAAACATGGAGAAACCTGGTCTGAACAAAGACATTGCATTCTCATCTCATTATTCATGACAAAGCTATCTTTAGCCATCTCACCCCTTGCCTTTCCCTGTAAGACCAATTGCAGTCGTTAAGAGTCGCCAACAGGTTTTCCACACCTATCAGCTCACTAGAAGGACAAGTCCTGAAGTTGAGGCTCCAGTACTTTGGCCACCTCATGAGAAGAGAAGACTGCCTAGAAAAGACCCTGATGTTGGCAAAGGTGGAGGGCACAAGGAGAAGGGGATGATAGAGGGTGAGATGGTTGGACAGTGTTCTTGAAGCAACTAGCATGAGTCTGACCAAACTGCAAGAGGCAGTGAAGGATAGGCGTGCCTGGCATGCTCTGGTCCATGGGGTCACAAAGAGTCAGACACGACTGAACGACTGAACAACAACAACAACAACAATCAGCTGATCACCCATTCCCACCACCCTTCTGAGTAATACCCCTCCCCACTCCCTCACTATATTTAAGGGTCTGGTGACTTCCGTTTCAGTGTATCTGAAGAAGTGTGCATGCACACGAAAGCTCATACCAAGAACAAACTCAGTTGGTCTCTAAGGTGCTACTGGAAAGAATTTTTTATTTTGTTTTGTTTTAACTCTCTAAGAGCTTGTCGACACTTTTTGCCCTGCTCTTCCAGTGGGTCCATTCTTTAAAGCTCTTTATCCAAACACACTTTCTTTTCATTTTCCCTGAGAAAACCCACTCTTTAGTGTTCAATCGGAGCAAACATCAATTCGGGTTTTCCGTGGATTCCCATTTGCTCTAGTTCAGCTTTAAAGAGCAGGTTTTCGTGGGAAAAGCTCCTGAGCAGGTGTGCCAAGTAAGGGGGGCAGCCGCCCAATTTCCAATGAAAGGGCTGCCCCCCGTTTTGCTGCAGCTTGCATCACGCTTGCAAGCCGCGGGGTCTCCACACATGGCGTGCTGACATCACATGGCCCTGGGCCCCCTCAGTTGCAGGGGCAAGGAGGTGTGCATGCTTCTGAGAAAAAAAAAACACCCAGGTGCTCAGACATGGAGCTTTAAAGTGCAGACAGTACCCAGAAAGAATGGAGGAAAGTTTAGTGTGCACCCAGTGAGTAGAGCCAGTGGTCAGGGATGATGGGTGTTAGGGAAGCCTAATTGGAGCTCCATTTGACTGTTGTGATATTAGTACAAGCCGAGCTCCAAGAAGCGAGGTCACTTGACTTGACTAAGAGTCATATTACTCTCTGTGGGAATCACACCAGCCCCACACATGTGATGTCATTGTAATCTACGGATGTATTTTACTTTCTGTTTTGCATCAGGAGATGCAGACGCTTTTACAGACAGCTCTGAAATAATGAGCTTGCTACGCAGATACATACTCTGCACTTTATCTACAATAAAGTAGGTTTTAGCCTTATGGCTTATGTGTGTTGTTCTTGGCAAGCTGGGAACAATCACATATTATCTTGTTGCCCCTGGACTCCAGTAGCCAGAGGGCACGCAGACTTCGTCCGCCTTGGGGGTCAGTCTCTCAGCCTGCCCCCGCGGGAAGTTTTTTATAACATTGACTAGGACTATGGATTCATTTATTTAGCTCCATTTTTATTTGTGTCTTTCATTTATTTCGGTTTTATTTTGCCTTACTTCCTTAGAACAGGTCATAAAACATGGTTTTATCTCCTCCCCAATTATCATCTCAACAAGCCTTGAGGTAGGGTGAGATGAACGGACATCATCTCTGAAACGGAATTTTAAAAAGAGAGATTTAATGTATGAACCATGAACGAAAGAGGCTTTTGTCCATGAAAACAGATAAAATCTCAAAACGTTTCCCCCTTGGACAGTCCACCTTATTGGGGGATTATTCTCGGGCTCCACGGGTATGGAGTAAGAGAAAATTTTGCTATTCCCAGCTACAGTCCCAGGTACTTCATAAGGTTTTTTTTTGGGGGGGGTGTGCTAGTCCTAGCTCCCTGTTATTTACCACTGTCCAGCATGAAAGAGCTTGCTAGCTCAGAATCCTAGACCAGGATAAGAAAGATATTAGCTGTGATTTATTCCAGCCCTCCAAGGCCAGCCAACCAAAGGTGTATTTTTCAAGACTCCAAACAGCATTGTTTAAAATCTTGTCGGCTTCATGGCACCCCTAGTAAGACTCCATCGCCTTCTACTGGAATGAGCCAGACCTGCTGAGTTGAAAGCCACAAATTGTCCAGAGCTGCCATGAAGAATAGCAAATCTGTTGGGCATGATGTTTCACGGTTCAGAGAGACCACTTTGTCAGATCCGTGGCTGGACGTAACCACTTCAGATCTGTGCTTACATGAACAAGACTTATGGGCACCTTGCTTCCCAGATTCTTATTGCAGTGTCTGGAGACAGACAGTCAGGTTGTGTATCCACAGCAGTGACCAGAGGAGGAATGACTGTTGGGAGAGGTGCAGAACTTGGTAACAACAACAGCAACAACAGCAGCAACAACAACAACAACAACAACAATTTATTTCTACCCCACCCATCTTCCAGCAAAAGTTTAAAAATACATTAAAACATCAGTCATTAAACACTTCTTGAACAAGGCTGCCTTCAAATGTCTTCTAAATGTCATATAGTTGTTTATTTCTTTGACATCTGATGTGAGGGCATTCCACAGGGCGGGCGCCACTACCAAGAAGGCCCTCTGTCTGGTTCCCTGTAACCTAACTTCTCGCAGTGAGGGCACCACCAGAAGGCCCTCGGAGCTGGACCTCAGTGTCCGGGCAGAACGATGGGGGTGGAGACGCTCCTTCAGGTATACAGGGCCAAGGCCATTTAGGGCTTTAAAGGTCAGCACCAACACTTTGAATTGTGCTCAGAAATGTACTGGGAGCCAATGTAGGTCTTTCAAGACCAGTGTTATGTGGTCTCGGCGGCCATTCCCAGTCACCAGTCGCATTCTGGATTAGTTGTAGTTTCTGGGTCACCTTCAAAGGTAGCGTTACATAAAGCACATTGCAGTAGTCATAGAATCATAGAATCATAGAGTTGGAAGAGACCACAAGGGCCATCCAGTCCAACCCCCTGCCAAGCAGGAAACACCATCAAAGCATTCCTGACAGATGGCTGTCAAGCCTTCGCTTAAAGACCTCCAAAGAAGGAGACTCCACCACACTCCTTGGTAGCAAATTCCACTGCCGAACAGCTCTCACTGTCAGGAAGTTCTTCCTAATGTTTAGGTGGAATCTTCTTTCTTGTAGTTTGAATCCATTGCCCCGTGTCCGCTTCTCTGGAGCAGCAGAAAACAACCTTTCACCCTCCTCTATATGACATCCTTTTATATATTTGAACATGGCTATCATATCACCCCTTAACCTTCTCTTCTCCAGGCTAAACATACCCAGCTCCCTAAGTCCAAGCAGGAGATAACTAGAGCATACATCACTTTGGCAAGAGAGTCTGTGGGCAGGTAGGGTCTCAGCCTGCATGCCAGATGGAGCTGGTAGAAAGCTGCCCTGGACTCAGAATTGACCTGCGCCTCCTTGGACAGCTGTGAGTCCAAAAGGACTCCCAGGCTGCGAACCTGCTGCTGCATTTAAAGCAGATGCTCTTTCACTGAGCTATGGCCCTTCTCTATTGTGCTTTTCACAAAAATCAGAAAAGCCTACTGGATAAGTTCACTTGTCCATCGAGTCCCGCATCCTGTTCTCACACTGGCCAACCAGATGTCCATGGGGCATGGGTGGCGCTGTGGTTTAAACCACTTAGTCTCTTGGGCCTGCCGATCAGAAGGTCGGTGGTGTGAATCCCCACAACGGAGTGAGCTCCCGCTGCTTTGTCCCAGCTCCTGCCAACCTAGCAGTTTGAAAGCACAACAGTGCAAGTAGATAAATAGGCACCACTGTGGTGGGAAGGTAAATGGCATTTCCATGCACTGCTCTGGTTTTCGGCACGGTGTCCTGTTGCCCCAGAGGCGGGGTTTAGTCATGCTGGCCACATGACCTGGAAAGCTGTCTGTGGACAAACAGCGACTTTCTCAATCTGAAAGTGAGATGAGTGCAGCAACCCCATAGTTGCCTTTGACTGGACTTAACCGTCCAGGCTCCTTTACCATTTACCTTACCATGGGAAACTCTCAAGCAAAACACCAAGCCCAAGTTCCCTCTTCCCTCCTCTGGGTATAGACTTCTCTCTCCATAGAGATGCATTTGCCACCTTCCCTATACAGCTTTTGGCAAATGCTGAAGACACGTCTCTTTCACCTGCCCTTTGACACCCGAGATGTGTGTTTTCAGGATCTACCCCATACCTGTGACTGTCATTTTGCAATTAAGTTATATGTTATTCTTATGGAAATCACTTTGAGATGCTTCATAGGAAGCAATTGATACATGAAATTAATAAAAACAACCATTTCCTGTCTTTAGATGCACCAGCCAGTTGTGATGTGATGTTTTCTGTCATTGTTCAAAGGATGTGTGGGTGTGTTGCATGCAGAGTGGTGGGAACGGGATTGTTGTTGTTTAATCATTTAGTTGTGTCCGACTCTTCATGACCCCATGGACCAGAGCACGCCAGGCACTCGTGTCTTCCACTGCCTCCTGCAGTTTGGTCAGACTCATGTTGGTAGCCTTGAGGACACTGTCCAACCATCTCATCCTGTGATGTCCCCTTCTCCTTGTGCCCTCAATCTTTCCCAACATCAGGGTCTTTTCTAGAGAGTCTTCTCTTCTCATGAGGTGGCCAAAGTACTGGAGCCTCAGCTTCAGGATCTGTCCTTCCAGTGAGCACTCAGGCCTGATTTCCTTCAGAATGGATAAGTTTGATCTTCTTGCAGTCCATGGCACTCTCAAGAGTCTCCTCCAGCACCCTAATTCAAAAGCATCAATTAATTTTTATTTCCTTTCAGCCAACAAGTTTGCATGTTAAGCCCTAAACCTATGAATCTCTGCATAGCATGAGTCTTTCATGCAATACATGGTTCTGTACCCAGGACCATACACAATGAATGACGCCATATGATATGCATTATGTGATTAAGCTATCATTTACATTTGCATCATGATGCCACCACTCAGGGCATGTTTAGCATTGTTTCATAAGAACAAAATAAAAGCCTGCTGGATCAGGCCAATGACCCACTGAGTCCGGTATCTCGTTCTCACAGATAAACAACCAGGTGCCTGTGGGAAATCCATAAGCAGTATTCAAGCAGCCCTTTCCATCAGAGACGCTCCCTCTAAGCTCTTCCAGTACCTTGTTATCATGAGCCTAGTAAAAGAAAACTTGTTATTATTTTTTTAAAAAATGTGAAAATTCATCTACATCTTAGTGCAAATGTCTCCAAATATAAACATTTTTCTGTGCAATTTTCCCATTATATAGGGTTGTTTTTTTTTTTTTTTGCAAAACAATGTCCTTCAATATAATGCATTTCTGCATGTTATTTTCAGTGAAATGTGCGTTTTTATGCCTCTAGTATTTGCATTTTTTTTTTTAAAAAAAAAAAAGAAGAAGAACTGCATTGCAAAATTCAGAAAAGTGCAATTTTCTAAGGATGGCTACATTTCGGTTTGCATGTACTGTAGTTTCAGAAAGAGTGAATTAGGCAGGGCCGTCTCGTCATAGGGCCTGGGTGGCGTGGCGCGCCAGGGCGCCGGGCCCCCCAGGGGTGCCCCCGCGAGCCCGCCGGCATACCGGGCGCCCCCTCCACAACCCGCCCCCATGGGCGGGCAGGTGGGCGCTCGCATGCCGGCGGGCGGGCTGCAAGCCTGCCGCCCTCCAGAGCCCCAGCTGGAGTGCTGGGAAGGGTGCACAAAGCCCCACGCCACTCCAGCGCCACGCCCCTCATCCCCCGCTCGCCCACCCCCCCTCCCAAGGGGCGGCCAGAACAGGAGGGAGGCAGGCGGAGAGGCAGCACGCCAGGGGTGCTGAGGGATCATTGCGCCACGGCGGCCGATCCCTGTAAGACAGCCCTGTAATTAGGCTTGCCTTCAAAGGCAACCTGAATTGGTATAAATTTCCCCAGAACCTTTTCATACTAAGGGATTTACCCCAGCAGAGACTCCAAGACCCAAGGAAACGGCATTAAACTGAGACATTAAACCAGAGTGCAGGATCAGTTCCCCCTTCCTCCTTTCATCCACCCATCAAGCACAGCTTCAGGGAACCTGCAGAACATGGAATCAGTGGGACAGCTTCCTTATTGTCTTCGAATGGATCAGGTCACCACTGGTGGGTGATAATTGAAAATGGCAAGGACCAAATAGGGCCTGACGTCGGCAGCAATTATTTAAAACCCATCATCGGCACAGAGCAAATTCCAGCCATGCAAATATGGCCGCTAATTGGGGGCTGCATCCATTGGTCCCATTCCTTAACTTCAAGGTTCCACATGTCTGGTAATCCCTCTCTCTACCTGCTAACATAGAACTAATTAACACGCCGGTGGAAGTGCCTGGGCTTTGACACAGAGAGAAGCAGGAGGAGGCAGGAATTAAACAGCTACAATTAATTACGCCTGCCTCTGTGCTCTCCACGCCAGCAACCTGGGACTTTCTTGCTGGTCTCTGCTCCTATTGTTCACCTCTCTCCCCTGGAGCAAAGCAACGGCTTGTAGAAATTAATTCCACGGAACTTGATTAAAGCGCAATGCTTTAATCGTGCAGACAACTCAATAGGAGGGGATGCCCTGACAACTGCAAGAACACCCAGGCCCCCCCTTTTCACATAAAGTACGTTGCATCCTAACCTTAGGTCCATAACACATCAATGGTCCTAACTAAGGATGGCCCAGCTCCCCATGGCTCACCTCAACAGCCATTCCTATGCTTCCATCTTTCCTTATTTTTTTTTAGTTTTTATTTATTTATTCTAGGCTATAAGAACATGACACAAGAAGAGGCCTGCTGGATTCAGCCAATGACTCATCTGGTCCAGCATCCTGTTCTCATAGTGGTCAACCAAATGCCTATCGGAAGCCTGCAAACTGCCCATGGCTGCTGGTGCCACAATTTTTATTATATTTTTTATTATATATTTATTTATGCCACAATTTTATTTTATTTTAATTTTTTTTGCATGACTGGGACTCAAGGCAACTTACAGCTAAAATAAGAACATGGGGAAAATAAAATTAAACACTATTAGAAGTAAAACTATAGGTAGAAATCTATAGATAGAAATGTTAGGTACCGTATTTTTCGCTCCATAGGGCGCACCGAACCATAGGGCGCACCTCGTTTTTAGAGGAGGAAAACAAGAAAAAAAATCTTCCTCTAAAAGGCTGGGAGGGAGGGAGGGAAGAGAGAGAAAAGGAAGGAAGGAAGGAAGGGGTGAGAGAGAGTGAAAGAAAGAGAGAGAAGGAAGGAAGGAAGGGGTGAGAGTCAAAGAGATAGATGATAGATAGATAGATAGATAGATAGATAGATAGATAGATAGATAGATAGATAATAGATAAATTGTATTTAAAACATACAGATAATTACAATAAAAGCAGTGCAGCACCTTCCCTGCTAAAAGCAGTCAGTTCACCAAAGCCTGTTGGAATAATAAGGTAATCATCTGCTGGTGGAAAGACAACTAGAAAGGAGTCAGTCTAACTTCTCTGGGGAGAGAGTACCAAAGTCTGGGAGCAGCAATGGAGAAGGCTCTTTCGTGTGTCCCCACCAAGTGTGCTTGTGAAAGTGGCAGGTGTTAAGGAAAGTGAAAAAAACACAGAAATCATGTCCACCCTCCACAGCGCAGCTGCAGGCAACTTGTGACTGTCTTATCTACATTTCTAGACAAGCTTGCGTGTAGCACTGGGTACATAATAACTCACTTTATAGCATTCATTGTTGGGAAGTACAGGATAATCTATTGGAGACATGGAGAGTGTTGGAACAATATGTGGAAAATGCGAAACACTTTGTGAACAGGTCGTCTGTGGGAAGTTGGACAGCTTGCAAAAGATTCTGGACTCTGAGAACTCTGGCAGTTGCAGGACTTTGAAAGCAACTGGACTTTGCACTTGTCTTGTGGCCTTTGTCTCATCATTGACTTTGTAAGCAAAGAGCTCTCTCTGGGCTCAGCGAGTGAAGACTTCTTGCAGCAACTGTAAAAAAGTTTGTGTGTGTGTGTGTGTGTGTGTGTGTGTGTAGCATGTGTGTGTAGCATGTGTGTTTGTGTATGCCAAGTAAAAGCTATCTCTGCTACACATTTGTTTCCAGTGGTAAGCTTAACCACTTGACTGAACTTCTGTGTCGCATACACAACACCCAACAGCTGGACTGAGAGGTTTGTATGAGAGAATACATTCTTTCAGATAGCTTGGACCTAAGCCATGTAGGGCTTTATAGATCCTAACCAACACTGTGAATTGTGCTCGGAAACAATTTGCATCATTGGGGTTCCTGAATCCATAGGATGAATATATGCGCAATGACATTATCCCAAAGGAGGCAGTGGGATTAGGAATTCCTGATGCACTCTCCACTACAGCTGATAGGTGAGGGGGAGTTGCAGGACTCTCCTCATTTGGTCAAAGGCCTGGAAACGATGCCTTATGAGGAACGGCTTAGGGAGCTGGGTATGTTTAGCCTGGAGAGGAGAAGGTTAAGGGGTGATATGATAGCCATGTTCAAATATATAAAAGGATGTCATGTAGAGGAGGGAGAAAGGTTGGTTTCTGCTGCTCCAGAGAAGCAGACACGGGGCAATGGATTCAAACTACAAGAAAGAAGATTCCACCTAAACATTAGGAAGAACTTCCTGACAGTAAGAGCTGTTCGGCAGTGGAATTTGCTTCCAAGGATTGTGGTGGAGTCTCCTTCTTTGGAGGTCTTTAAGCAGAGGCTTGACAGCCATCTGTCAGGAATGCTATGATGGTGTTTCCTGCTTGGCAGGGGGTTGGACTGGATGGCCCTTGGGGTCTCTTCCAACTCTAGGATTCTATGATTTCCCAGAAAACACAGCCCTGTCCCTCAGCCCCAAGTGATTGGACAAAGTCAACCCCATGGGATGGAGTGGTTCTTTGCCCAAAGGGAAATCTGTGTTGGAGCAATTGCTTTTGGTTGGGTTTGAGCATTTCTAGAAAGGTATCAGGTCCTGCTGATTTCCCACTAAGTCCTGAGCGCAATACAGGCACCTACCTGTCCCTGATGGCACTATGGCCACCTTATATGATTAAGGGCTTGGGTTCATTGATGTACTGATTTGACCTGGGATTCATCCACAGGAAAACAGTTTTGTGGAAGCCACTGTATCAGTGATATTGAGCCTAAGTTCTTTGCGTCTCTGTGTTATACTGCAGCACCTTCCAAATTCATGCAAATTGCATGCAAATCCAGCCTAGCTTTCTGATGTGGCCATTAATGTGGATTGGAGTTGCATTTGAAACTCTGAATGTTAAGCTGTGAAATATTGCAAAAAATGGAACAACAACAACACACAACCCCAAGCCTATCAAGAAAGTATATATCACACGACCGTCACACCACCAGATTCTAATTTTGTTCATTCCAGCTCATTTTGAATCTCATTTCTAATGTTAAGAACAGCAGCAGCAACAGCAATATTTATATCAAGGTTGAGTAGAAAATGACTGGAGGGAAAGAAAGAGAGAGAGAAGAGAAGAGAAGAGAAAAAGATATTGTCATTATCACAGAGATGAGAAAATTGTGTCATATCTGAGATCAAAGCACTTCATAAAAACACTGAGAATTTTTCATGGCAAGACATAAAGTATTCGATGAAAGGAGAGGAGAAGGAGCAAATCAAAGAGCTGGAAAGGGAGTTATCGTTTGAGGTGGTTCTATGGGGGATTTTCAAGCACTCAGTTCCTCTCTCCCTTTTGTCACCGTTACAACTCCTTCATCTGCATACTTTCATCCTGAGGGATGCCCCTTCTAAAGTCTCTTTAACTGTGTTGCCATTTCACATGAATGACGATGGGATTTCCCAGTGGCGGAGGAGGCCTCTATGCCGCCCGGGGCAGCGGCACTGAGGCACCCCCCCCCGGGGGCGGGGCATTGTGGCATCGTGACGCACGTCAGGACAGGCTGCACATGTACGGAAATCCCGCACATGTGCAGTCCATCCGGTCGCTCGGCGGTTCGCGCAGGAGCAGCGGCGCCGACTTGGATGCACTCCGCATGCCCAGAATTTCCAGGCATGCGCAGTGCATCCGGCCCGGCACTGCTGCGACTGGGCGGGTCTCCAGATGGGCGGCGGCTTGTGGGCTGCCCTGTCCGTGCTGCTTTACGGACGGGGCAGCCCCATGAGCCTCCGCTTGTTTGGCGTTTCACTCGGTTGCTGCGGGAGTGAGCGGCGGCTTGTGGGGCTGCCCCGGCCATCCATGGAGCAGCACGGACGGGGTGCCGGGCAGCGGGGAGTGGCAGGAGGGGCCACCAAGTGTCACCCTCCTCCCCTGGAACCCGGGGCGCAGTGCCCCCTACGCCCCTCCCTTGCTACGCCACTGGGATTTCCACTCCTACCCCGGCCCATATGAGGATTATGTAATTCTTTCAAAACAGTCCAGTCAAAGATTCATAGATTCATAGAATCGAAGAGTTGGATGGGACCCAAAGGGAGATCTGTAGCTCCACCCTGCAATTCCCACGAGACCTTTGATTGGAGATGGGCAGCAGAGGCAAGCAGCAGTTCCAGCCCTACTGTTAGAACTTCAGATGCTGGCCAAGTAGGGCGAGGATCAAGGTGACATGAAGCAGACTGGGCACCTTCAAGAGACAAATTTAATTTATCATTACCATCAATGTAAGCAACATTATCACCCATGTGAAGAAGCATATTGCACAGGCTTAAATCTGTGTTTACTCAAAGGAAGTCCCAGTGTAAATTTGGCCTCAATTTGTAATTACACTTAATTTGTGCACTTGGCCAAGAGTTTCTCAGTACCGCAGATTCCCAGAGGTGCAGACTTTTTTAAAAAGAGACTCGGAATCACACTCCTGAATATCAAAGAGGCAGTCAATTGCCAGGAACCCAGGTTAATTTAAGGTAATTGCTCCTCAGGAAGATATAAGAGAGAGGGGGAAACTGTGGGTTTTTGGTACAAGGCTTGGCAAGCAAAACCCTCTGTAAGTGGTGTTTGGTTCTCACAAAGTACCCTCCCCATATTCATCACAGGAGCTCTTGTTAGCAGGAGGCAAACAGATTTCTGTTGGGTGGGGGAGAGACACAATTGCTGGCTGGCAAACTGCCCCCAAGGTGCATCACCGGGGCTCAAGACCAGTGATGGGGAACCTCAGACCTGGGGACCACATGTTGCTCTCCAAACCACAATATTTGGCACTTAAACCTTCCCCAGGTGACACCCCTCAATGCATTTCAGGGGGTTGGACTAGATGACCCTCGGGGTCCCTTCCAACTCTACAACTCCACGATTCTGCGATTCTATTACTCCGCTTTATACCCTCCTTGAGCATTTTTGCCCGGCTGAGACGTGTCCTTGAAATTCTGAAAACTCCTTTTCTTTGCCTGACTAGAGGAAAGAGAGGGAGGTGTGAGTGTCTGTAGAAAGAAAGGTAAAATTTACATTTGTTGGTCTGCTCACTTTGGGCACTGGATCCATCAGTCGTGGACATATGGGCCCCGGCAGTTTAGCCAGAAAGGAATGCAGCCCTCAGTCTGAAAAGAGCTTCCCCACACCCAGAAGGAACAATAGTCAGGAATGATGAAAGTTGCTGGTGTCAAAGACGAAACAAAATAGAAAATTCTTTCCAGTAGCACCTTAGAGACCAACGGAGTTTGTTCTTGGTATGAGCTTTCATGTGCATGCACACGAAAGCTCATACCAAGAACAAACTCAGTTGGTCTCTAAGGTGCTACTGGAAAGAATTTTCTATTTTGTTTCGACTATGGCAGACCAACACGGCTACCCACCTGTAACTGGTGTCAAAGAGCATGTGGAGGACGTCAAGCTGTAGAAGGCTGGACTAGATACAGTGGTACCTCAGGTTACAGACGCTTCGGATTACAGACTCTGCTAACCCAGAAATAGTACCTCGGGTTAAGAACTTTGCTTCAGGATGAGAACAGAAATCACGCGGCAGCGGGAGGCCCCATTAGCTAAAGTGGTACATCAGGTTAAGAACAGTTTCAGGTTAAGAATGGACCTCCAGAATGAATTAAGTTATTAACCCGAGGTACCACTGTATATGAAACATGGTTTGATACAGCAGGGGTCAGTGTCAACCGCTGGCAGAATCAGCAGGAGAACGATCCTGGGGGCCACACAGAATGGTGAGAGAAGAAGAAGAAGAAGAAGAAGAAGAAGAAGAAGAAGAAGAAGAAGAAGAGGAGGAGGAGTTTGGATTTGATATCCCGCTTTTCACTACCCGAAGGAGTCTCAAAGCAGCTAACATTCTCCTTTCCCTTCCTCCCCCACAACAAACACTCTGTGAGGTGAGTGGGGTGAGAGACTTCAGAGAAGTGTGACTAGCCCAAGGTCACCCAGCAGCTGCATGTGGAGGAGTGGAGACACGAACCCGGTTCCCCAGATTACGAGTCTACCACTCTTAACCACTACACCACACTGGCTGGGGTGGGGCACAGCAGGAGAATGATCCTGAGGAGCACACAGAATGGTGAGAGGGTGATCCTGGGGTGGGGCCCACTGGGCTGTGGGGCTGCCATTAAGGGGGAGTGAATCAGAGATTAGTGGTGGGCAAGACCCCTTTGATTCCCCACTCATGCTCTCCCCACAGCAGAATCCTCCCATCTTCCCACAAACCACACCAGCTCCTTCAGGGGAAAAGGAAGCACATCAGAGTGAGACAGTGTCGGCACACCCAGAGCGGGAAGCGGGGTTGAGTGTCCCAAAGAAGGAGGGACAATTCTCGGAGATGCCATCCCATCTCCCAAAAGTTGCCAAAAGTGATGATCTGTGAATAACAAGGATATAGTCTGAGTTCCTCACTTGTAGTCTTATCAATCATTTAATGTGTCAATGCAAATAGAAGTGATTAATATTGCTGTTGCTGTATGAGGGATTATTATTATGACTGGAAATTAATAAGATTTTGGAAGGCAGAAATAGAGCAAATAAACAAGCCATCAATTCTAGCATGTGGGGCGCCACCTTATCAAAATTATACAGTTCGGTATTTGAACTATTGGTATTGATTATTGTATTATAAATTGGTATTGTTATAATGAGGCTATTATTAGATTGTAATTGAAAATTAATAAAAAATATTATCTAAAGTTATAATCTGTAAATCTGTGCCTCCCACTTCCCCCTAAGTCTCCTCCCTTGCTGGCTGTCTTCCTAGCAGACTTAAACCTCATTGGGGAGGGGTCCCCTGTGCTCTCTGTGCTCTTTGCTCCCTTGGTAGAGGGGGAGCTGAATAACGTAGGACTGGCAGGCTCCCATGAATCTGTTACGGCCTCAGCCCCCACCTCCTCCTCAGCTGCCTGTCCTATGTCTTCACTGTTTTCTGCCTATTCTTCTTCTCTCTCACTCAAGCCTGTTGCTTGTTCAGCACCCAACCATTCTGCCCTTCATTCCTCCTCTGACCTGTCTTCTATGTACCACCACCACTTCCTTGCTCTGAGCCTTCCTCTTCTGAGGTTAACTCCATACCCTCCAACATTTCTGCAATGAAAATAGGGACATCCTAAGGAATAGCAAAGGGAGGCGGGTGGCGCTGTGGGTTAAACCACAGACAGAGCCTAGGGCTTGCTGATCAGTAGGTTAGTGGTTCAAATCCCTGTGACAGGGTGAGCTCCCGTTTTTCAGTCCCAGCTCCTGCTAACCTAGCAGTTTGAAAGCACATCAAAGTGCAAGTAGATAAATAGGTACTGCTCTGGCAGGAAGGTAAATGGTGTTTCTGTGTGCTGTTCTGGTTCGCCAGAAGCGGCTTAGTCATGTACGCCGGCTCCCTCGGCCAATAAAGCGAGATGAGCGCCACAACCCCAGAGTCGTTCGCAACTGAACCTAATGGTCAGGGGTCCCTTTACCTTTAAGGAATAGCAAGACATTCCAGGATCAAATCAGAAACTGGGATGGCTTCTCTAAATCAAGGACGTCCCTGGAAAATAGGGACACTTGGAGTGTCTGGGCTCCTGTACAAAGGTAAAAGAATAAGCCCGTTGCGTTTTCAAACAGCTCCCCACCCGCAGATGGACAAGATGAGCTCCAAGGAGAACTTCCAACTCTAACATTAGGTGATTTGAAGGGAAGAGACTTGCTGAAATACTTAAGAATGAGCATTCACAAATTCAGTTTCATATTCTTAGGTTTCGTTTCAGTTTGGGATGAAGAAATCTAATTTTTGCAGACTCCTTTTTTCCATTGCCTCTCATTGCACTTGAGCAAATTGTCCTGGTAAGTGGCTTTTAGACAGGGGCAGAATACACACACACACACACACACACACACACACCAATTTCCTTTTCATCACTGCTGTCATCTTTTAAGTATTTGCACGTCTGTCATTTTAACTGAAGTGACAGCTGTCCATCATCACCATGCAGCTCACAAAGTGAAATATGATTGCTATCATATGACAGAGCCAAGGTACTTCCATTTTATTGCATTTGATGCTAAAGCATCCAGAATCCTAGCCACTCCCTAACAATTCTTCTGCTATAAAGAAGCTTTCAGAAAATCAGGAATGTGCATTATTGTTAGGCACAAGTTTCTTGCCATTGCAGAATATCCTGAAATAAAAGAGCAGAGCATCCCTAAATTCAAAAAATAAAAATAAAATAAAAATAAAAATAAAATAAAAACCACTGCTTCTTTTACAGTCTCACAACCAGGCAATATAAACATTTTTTAACCTTGCCCATTATCAGCCATATGTAATAAAAGAATCACTGCAGAACCAAATTAGGATGATAAAAAGAGAGATGGATATGAGAGGCGATAAAAAATAAACAAATAAACACCCTGCTATTAAAAAATGGAGTGAGTCTCATAAACACAAGTAGATTGAAATATAAAACATTCAATAAAAACGGAAAGAAGTTGCTGTTTCTATTTCTCACCCCAATCATATTCGCCTGGGCGCAGAAGGTGGCAGATTGGTGTGTGTGTGTGTGTGTGTATGGTGTGTCACACAGCATTAAGCAAGGAATCCAGTAGATTCCATGACTGCTGCCCAAAACTGTGTTCCCCCATGTCTTCCAGATCATCTATTAAGAGCACAAGAGAACTCTTCAGGGCCTCCCCATCAGCTATACTTGAAGAGCAGCTCCGATGACGTTGCTGTTGCCAATGGAGGGTCACTGCTTCTCCACCCCTTGCCTAGAAAGACAAACACTCTGAACTGGCCCAAGAGACCTTCATATGAGTGTCCATGTGTGGTGGAAGAGTTAGAATGCCCTTTCTCTCCTTCTCCACGTAGGTGACGTCAGTTGGGTTCTTCAACTCAAAGTGATGCCCACTTGCATAGATTCTTGAGGGAGATTAATCCTCACTGAGCCCTGGAGACGGGGGTAAATTGGGAGAGGGAGGTGGGTGGGGAAGGGAAGAGGACAGACTCCCATGGAGAATCTATGCAATTATTTTCAGAGAGCTTCTTCTGGCTGAAACTTGGAAGCTGCATGCACAGTCATCACCATAATATTTTCAAGGTGCTCTCGTCCACCTGGAGAGTCAAGCCCCCCACCTGCCACCTGGAATGGGAAAGGCAAACCTGAAGACTCAGGTGAACGCAGGAGGTCTGGAAACCCTGGAATGCCTGTATCACATGCACACATACCAGCATGGTATAGAAATGGGCATGGACACTTGGTCCTTCACCAGGCACCATTATCTTGTTCTGGAGAAAGCCAGAACCAGGTCCCAGATCTGGGAGGACTTGGGAGGGATCAGGTTCTCTGCAGCCTCCCACTGTTGTGCAAGAACTTGCATATCCAGTCACTGGGTTGTATCTCAGAGTAGACCTGAAATAATTGTGGAGTCCCTTGGATCTGCTCTGGATGCCAGTGTCTCTGAAATTTTTTTGCGCATCACTTGGGAAGACAGGCGAACTAATGCCAGTGTACTGGAAGAAGCAAAGATCACCGGTATTGAAGCAATGATTCTTCAACATCAACTTCATTGGACTGGTCATGTTGTGCAGATGCCTGATTTTCGTCTTCCAAAGCAACTAACTCTGTTCTGAACGTAAAAAATGGAAAGCGTAATGTTGGTGGTCAACAAAAGAGGTTTAAAGACTGTCTCAAGGCAAATTTTTAAAAATGTAGTATAAACACCAACGATTGGGAAACTGTTGCCTGCAAGCGCGCCAATTGGAGAACAGCCTTTACCAAAGGTGTCATGGGCTTTGAAGACACTCGAACTCAGGATGCAAGGGAGAAATGTGCTAAGAGGAAGGCACGCTTGGCAAATCCACACCTGGAAACCAACGTCCCCACTGTGGAAGGACATGTGGATCCAGAATTGGCCTCCACAGTCACTTATGGACTCATTGTTAAAACCGTGTTTATGGAAGACAATCTTACTCAGCTACGAGGGATCGCCAAAGAAAGAAGAGCCACCAACTATCCCCTTCTCTGGGCAACAAATATTGATAACAGCCCAAAAGCTGCAACTCACTTTCCCTCAAAAACAGGCAAGTCACAAATATTATTGAACCTACTGAGGTTCTTGACTCACACAGCTGTCCTGGGAGAAAATTCCAAACCTTTTAGGTTCTCAGGAGGGTCACTGGCAAGCTAGGATTTCTGCTATGTGTGTGAATGTATGTATGTGCACCTACCTTTAAACACACTTAGACCTGTACAAAAAATGCCCATCCATCTTAGCCTAATTTTGGCATTAAAAAATCTCCTTCACATTCCCAAATCGAGCAGTAGGGCTGTTTCCTCCAGCATGCACCCCAAGTGTCCTTATTAAGACTTTTCTGCTGCGTCGGTAATTATGGGTGGCTCCTTTCCAATACCAAGATAACATCTTCCTGCAGTAATGAGACCTGCAGGGAAAAGTTTTTGTTTCAAATGGACCCTGAATACCCATAACCACAAACAGCCGCAGAAACCAGGCTTCACCCTGCTCTTGTTGGTTTATCCTAAAAATGCTCAAAAAGGCCAATATGTCCATCTCACTATCACTAAGAAGGCTTTTCTTAATCCAGTAGCCTTTGCAGGTTCTATAACACAGTTAATATAGAGGGGTGCATTAGAGCACAATGGGAAAACTTCTTTTTTTCAGCTCAGGGGTTGCATTCTCCACATAGGGGCTACATACCAAAACTGGACAGGCCAGAGGGGAAAGTGGGAGGAGTCAGGGGGAGTGGGTGGAGCAATGATTGTGACTCTCACCTTTCTTTAGTAGGCCATATTCTACCCTTGCAAGAGATTTTTGTCCTTGTACCCATATACATCCTCTATCCAGGGAAGCAAGTGGCATTGCCAAAGTCCAAGGGCACATCTCAGCCATGCAAAAGGCACATCTCAGAGCCCAAGAGCACATCTTAGTCATGCAAAGGAAACATCTCAGAGCCCAGGGGCACATCACAGACAGGGAAGGGGCACATCTCAGAGCCCAAGGGCACATCTCAGCCAGGCAAAGGGCACATCCCACAGTTCAAGGGCATATCTCAGTCAAGCGAAGGGCACATCTCAGAGCCCAGGGGCACATCACAGACAGGGAAAGGGCACATCTCAGAGCCCAAGAGCACATCTCAGCCAAGCAAAGGACACATCTCAGAGCCCAGGGGCACATCACAGACAGGGAAAGGGCACATCTCAGAGCCCAAGGGCACATCTCAGCCAAGCAAAGGACACATCTCAGAGCCCAGGGGAACATCTCAGACAGGCAAAGGGCACATCTCAGAGCCCAAGGGCAGATTCCAGCTAGGCAAAGGGCACATTCCAGCCAGGCAAAAGCACTCAAGGAGGAGCAAGAGCATAGTTGTTATGGGGTGTGGCTTGAGCAGTGGGTGTGTGGTTTAGATAGTGCCTGTCTGAAGAGAGTCCCCAAGGATGGAGAAAGAGAGAGGTCTAGTGGGTCACATTTGGCCTCTGGGCCTGAGGTTCCCCACCCGTGCTTTACAGAATAGCACAAGCATAAAAACAAGGCAAAACAGAAACATGGTTCCTGCATAAAGGAACAGGAAAACAAGGTTTTTAAAGTGGAGGAGAGGTGACAGTGAGATAGAAGGAGAGCGAAGCAACTAAAGTGCAAAAATGTATGTACCATTTCAGACTGCAGGGAGGCAGGTGACAGTTTCAGTGCATTGCTATGGAACAAAACTCACTGCAAGTAGAACATTAGCACAGCAGGGTATGGGCCAGACTACATCTTTTCTCCCTGATGAGCTTGGAGCGTTTTGCTATGGGGTGCATTGAAAAGTGGCACACCCCTGACCACCTCCACCCAGGAAGAAGCCAGGCAAGTTAACCCATCACATTCAGGTTTCCCCATCGACATGCTGCATGTGGAGACCAGGATCAGATCTCCTACCAGCAAGCAGTGTCGCACCACAGGGAGAACCTTGTCTTGTTTATGAAAATAATAATAATATCAGCATTTAATTCCTCCCTAATTGCCTCTTGGGTGCCCTGTGCTCCACTTTGCACAAATAAACTGGTCCCAGAGACTGTTCAGATGGCAATTATTATTATTTATCTGCAGATCCTTTTATGTGTCTTTGAAGGGTGGTTTTCCATCTTGCTTTTGCAAGTTTTATTTTAAAAAATAAATGGAATGTGGTGGGTGTGTTTGTACACACACACACACACACACACACACACACCCTGTACTTGCGGCTATTTGAAAATCCCAGCCCAGCAAAGGAGGTCTCTATGCAAAATCACCAGTCTCTGTGATTCAGTTACAGGTAGGTAGCCGTGTTGGTCTGCCATAGTCAAAACAAAATGAAAAATAAAAAAATCCTTCCAGTAGCACCTTAGAGACCAACTAAGTTTGTTCTTGGTATGAGCTTCCTTGTGTATCTGAAGAAGTGTGCATGCACACGAAAGCTCATACCAGTGACAAACTTAGTTGGTCTCTAAGGTGCTACTGGAAGGAATTTTTTATTTTGTTCAGTCTCTGTGATGCTCATATAGATGCAAATGTTTGCCTTGGTGCTTGTCCCTGTCTCCCTCACACCAAATGTCCCCGTTTCAATTTTTTGACTCAGAAACAAAGTGCTTTTGAGAGCACTGCTTTTTGAGAGAATTGTTTCCTGAAAAGCTCTTTCCACGTGGGAATGTTTGTCATTTTCAATTCTGCCTCAGTAACTCAAACACTATTATGCATTTAGAATTATTCCATACTGATCCTTAACATGTGGTCTTAAGGTGGGCTACTGTTATTTAAAATAGCCAAGCAGGTTATACATGCACCTAAAATCAACTGGAGACTCACTTGTAAACTCAAATATAAAACATGTCACACAGCTAACAAATTCTAACTTCTTCTTCTTCTTCTTCTTCTTCTTCTTCTTCTTCTTCTTCTTCTTCTTCTTCTTCTTCTTAAAAATGTATTTATATCCAGAGAACAAGAAGTACAACTATATTATTATTATTATTATTATTATTATTGTTATTATTATTAAATGTATTTATATCCAGAGAACAAGAAGTACAACAATGTGACAACGTAATATTGTATATAAACAGCAGAATTTATCATCTGATGTGACAAACCAGAAATTGTAGTTGAGGGAAGCCAACAGGGAGGGGGGAAATTGGAAAATGTATGTTTAGCAATGATATTGGATATTTGTTTTGAGAAAAGAAAATCAATAAAAAAATTTTTTTTTAAAAAAAATGTATTTATATCCTGCCATTCTCCTAGGTTGAGCTTCAAGGCAACTTACAAAGTTTAAAAACAATATCTAACTTGGTGGACATCATTGCCTCATGTGGGAGTGAGTTCCACAGTTTAACTATGTGCTTTATGAAGAAGTCCTGTCTGTTATGAATCTTACAACATTCAGTTTAACTTTATTATGCTTTTATATTTGTTGGAAGCCACCCAGAGGAGCTGGGGCAACCCAATCAGATGGGTAGGGTACAAATTGTTGTTATTTTATGAGTTTTAGTGATATGATAGGAGGGAAACAACTTTTATCTATCCACATATTCTGCACTAATGTCTTCTCGTAGGAAGCAGTGATGGCCACCAACCAGGATGGATTTAAAAGAAGAGTAGACAAGTTTATGTATGGGAAGGCTATCTATGGTTACTATGGTTGTGCTCTGCTTCCACAGTTGGAGGCAGCAAAGCTTCTGAGCACCAGTTGTCAGGAGATGTCCTACTCACAATTAGAACCCTGGCAGAGACACATGCCTGACTGGCATATTCCCTCCCTCCTGGGCGATCGTCGGGAGCTTCTCAAGCATCCTTCAGCACAAACATCACATTGACTGATGCCAGAAGACATCAGCACACTTACGGATCCGTAAAGTTTGCTCAGCTTGCATGACAGACCTCAGCAACTCAGCATTTTGGCTGATCTACTTTATTTACATATAAACACACATGGAGCATTGCAACATGGCTCCCTCTCTCTCTAGCATCAGTCAGCAAAGAGAAAGGACAAAGAACAATAGTCCCACTTCAGGGAACACAGTAAGACAAACATCCTGTCTTTGTCACATCCCATTCCTGTGGAATCAAAACACATACCCAGTCACGTGATAGACAACAAACCCATGACTGCACACAGGGAATGAATCTCCAACACCAGTTGCTTGGAACCACAGGACTAGAGAGATGCTCTTCTGCTCAAGTCCTGCTTGCTGGCTCCCCAAAGGCATCTGGTTGGCCACCATGGCCATTGGCCCAACAGGCTCTTCTTAAATTCTTAGCATTACGAAGGAGGCAAACTTGTCTTCCAGACCAAGTAATAATTAAGAGTTTCAGCGACGTCACTATACAACTCTCCTTTCTGAAACCTCCTTTCTGAAGTCATGTAGGAAACAGAGTCCTTTGCTATGCTTCTGGAAGGGTTGTGTGACCTATTCCAGTTGTTCCAGAATTCATGTACACCCGAGGAGGCTGAATGTTGGAAGTTTCAGGGCAAAGAGTAGAAAGTCCTTCCCCATGCAGTGTACAGTTAAACTATGGGATTCACTTCCCCAGGAGGCACCAATAATGGTCACCAACTTGGATAGCTTTAAAAGATGATGAGAGAGATACATGGAGGAGAGGGCTGACAATGGCTACCAGCCATAAGTTGGAGGCAGCAATGCTTCTGAATACCAGTTGCTGGAAACCACAGGTGGGTAGAGTTTCTCTTGTGCTCAGGTTCTGCTTAAGGAAATTTAAATTGTCCCACGAAGTGTTGATCCAATTCTACAGAGGCATCATTGAAACTGTTCTCTGTAATTCTATAGCAGCTTGGTACGGTACAGCCTCCAAAAGAGACAAGAAAAGGCTCCAATGAGCTGTAAGAATTGCAGAAAGGGTAATTGGTGTTAGCTTGCCTTCAATAGAGACAATTTATGCTACCCGAGTTAGGAAGAGAGCAGAGAGAATTGTAGCAGATCCTTTACATCCCGGTCATCATCTGCTTGATTTACTTCCATCTGGACGTTGCTACAGGACTTCATATACAAAATCGGCCAGGCACAAGAATAGTTTTTTTCCCTTGTGCCATTAAATTGTTAAATTCGTAGTTGTATAGCTTAAGGGGAGGTAAAATATGGGTGGGGTTTCTTTGCTTCTTTGTATTGTGAGAGGAACCGTGTCTGTATGTTTACATTGCAATGTAGCCGAAACAAATTCCAAGTATGTTGGAAAATGTACTTGGCCAATAATAAATTATTCCTATTCCTATTCCTATTCCTAATGGTTTCCCACGGCTTTTTGTTTGGCCACTGTGAGAACAGGATGCTGGACTAGATGGGCCAGTGGCAGATCTAGCAGGTTCTTCTCACGTTCCTCGGAGAAAACAAGTAAATTGCCTCTAGGAAGGAAGCGGGGGGGGGGGGGAACCACCCACCCATACAACAACGACAAAGAAAAACTTCTTGCAGTTCAAGGAGCAGATGGTAAAATTCAGGCAGCTCAATTTAAATGACACCCCATAAAAAGCCTGCCAGATTATATGGGGCCATCAAGCCACCCGAGGCCCCTCTCACTTGCTTTTTATTTACACGTCTAGTGCAGCCTCTGTTGTTAAACCTTTCCTGGAATTTAAGGCTGTTTCTTTTTAATGCCCCTGTCTTACACAGCATCCGACGAGCTCTTTACAAATCAGGCCCATGACGGCATCATAATCGCCTTCCCCGGTGTAACTGGGTGATAAAATGCAAGAAATTACAAAGACGGGTCTTAATGGATTCAGGAAGAAGCGGCGTCCTTAAAAGACAAAAGATTCATAGGTGGGGGGCTCGCCTCCCTTCTTTCTTTTTATTATGAATAACTCCAGAAAAGAAATTATGGAAATGCGGCGTGTGTTTTACAACTCTCTGAGTGCCCAAGTGAGATTTAGTGGGGAAGAAAGTAATTAAAAAACCCCCAGCAAAATGAAGGTCTAATTGTGTTTTTTAATATATATATATATATGAAGGCCACCTAAGGTGAAGATGATCAGATATTGTCAGCTGCATAGCAATAACCAAGGAATCAGGGGTATCGAGTGAGTCGACAGTCAAAGGCTAATGTGAATGCAAAGTAATCTATGATGGATGGGTTTCGTTTGATTTTGTAGTCTGTCCAATCTTTAAGGGGCAAAATGTCAGCATAGCCAGCTGGCGATGGAGATGTGCGGAGGCATAATCAGCTGTGTGAAGAATCAAGAACAACCTTGTCACCAAGAGAGGTTCTTGGGCCTAGGTGAGCTCACGTCTCAGAGATCCCTATTAGGTGCAGAAGGGGTGAGTGCTCGCTGCTGTTTGTGGCAGATTATAATGCTGTTTTGCAAATACTGCAAAGCAATACAATCCGATGGTGCTGCCTCCAAAATTGGAATATTGTGTCCAGTTCTGGTTGTTGCACCTCAAAAAGGATACCGTGAAGCTGGACAAAGGAACAGAGAAAGGGAACAAAAAGGGCTGGAGGGCTGGAGCAAATTTCTTATAAGGAATTTGCAAAATCTCAGTTGATGAAAGAGAAAATAGAAAATACTCTACTGCCCTTGATTCTGACCCCACATCCGTGCCTTTTCCTGGAGATGAAACGACAGGTCCAACCCACAAGGAATTCTGGTTTGGAGCACATGGACTCTAAATTCAGGTAATCCACAGCTCCAACCTGGACCACATAAATGCATCATTTGACTTGCAGGATGTCTTCAGACAATAAGGACCAGCATGTTTCCCCATGATTCCTAGTGATTTCTAGCCCATCACAATTCCCGTGTTGTTTATTTATATATTTTAAGGCTTCATGTTTTTAATGCTTTTCTTGGGACAATTCAGAAAAGGATGTGGGAGAAAGCATCAGGTTCACATACCTTTGAAATTTATACAGTCGTACCTCTTGTTACGAATGCTTCAGGATGCGTACAACACAGGTTACGAATGCGCCGAACCCAGAAATAATGGAACGCGTTACTTTCGGGTTTGGCGGTTCGTGCATGCGCAGATGCGTCAAATGACATCACGCGCATGCGCAGAAGTGCTGAATCGCGGCGCGCACATGCGCAGGCGCGGCGCTTCAGGTTATGCACATCACGGGGCTCCGGAACGGATCCCGTTTGTAACCAGAGGTACCACTGTACTAAGGATCAGACCCCCTCATGCAGCGACACATGTCTGACAATCACCTGATGATGCCACAAGATCTTCTGGCAGCTCAACTGTGCACACGACTCGATCGCACGAAGCACAAGGTTGCATAGCTCTTAGTGATCATCGCCGGTTGCGGTTAATGCCAAGCTTACTAAGAACAGAAAAATGCAAGAAGAGCCTGCTGGATCAGGCCAATGGCCCAGCACCCTGTTCTCACAGTGACCAACCTGGTGCCCCAATGGGGAAACCCACAAGCAGGCTTGGAGCACGGGTGCACTCTCCCCCTTCTGTGGCAACTGGTATTCTAGCAACTGGTATCGAGAAGCATTGCTGCTTCCAACTGGGGAGACAGAACATAGCCATCCTGGCTAGCGGCCATCACTAGCCCTTCCTTCTCCATGAATTTCTCCAAACCTCTTTTAAAGCAATCTAGGTTGGTGGCCATCCCTGCCATCACTGTTTTGGAAAGGCAGGTTGGAAAGACTTTGTTGTTGTTCTTGTTCAGTCGTGTCCGACTCTTCGTGACCCCATGGACCAGAGCATGCCAAGCATGCCTATCCTTCACTGCCTCTCACAGTTTGGCCAAACTCATGTTAGTAGCTCCGAGAACACTGTCCAACCATCTCATCCTCTGTCGTCCCCTTCTCCTTGTTCCCTCCATCTTTCCCAACATCAGGGTCTTTTCCAGGGAGTCTTCTCTTCTCATAAGGTGGCCAAGACTTTGAGGAATGTATCAAAAAACATAATTGATAACCAAATCTTAATTTGGGAAATATTCCCCAGGACAAGGAAAATCTCCAAAGCGAGGAGGGAGGGAGGAGTTGAAGAACCCCAAGCAGATGCATGATTTACAGAATTAATCTGAACTAAAGTAAGCTGATAGAAATGACTTTCATTCTCACTCTCCGGCGAGATGAGAGGCACAAGCCAAAACTCTAATTCGCGCCCCCCTTCCAAGGAATAATCTGTGTGCCTCCCCTCCCCCAAATTACTCTGCCCAACGAGCCTACCTGCTCACAAACCTATAGTATCAATTTATATGCTAATGGACCTTGCTTTGTGATTCAAGGCATGTCCCAATCAGGGCTGCGCTCACAGAGCAAAATGCGTTTCATCTCGGAACGGAGGGGCTGGGGCTCACGGAAACAAAAAAGGCATCAAATCCTCAATAATTGGATCATTGATGGAGTTCGTCCCTGCAGATTAAGCTGCTGTTTCATCTCATCCCCTCACCTGTTTGGCAGGAGGCTTCTGAAAGTGTTTTGTAATTAGTTAAACTTTGTAAGGTGGTTGGGGGAGCGTGGAACTCACAAAAGGAGCCATTGACTTGACTTTGGGGTTTGTTCCTTCCGAATGTTCTTCAGACAGGCCAGCTCTCTCTCTCTCTCTCTCTCAAAAATAAAAATAAAAATAAAGAAATCAGTGGTCTTGATGCAAGATGCATGCCTTGTGCATGCTGAGAATGGAAGAAAATGCTGTCTGGGTCTGCAATTTAAAGCAAATCAGCCTTTCAATTGCAACCGTCTGCAGATGACACCAAAGCATGGGAGTACCCAGGGGGGCGGGGGGGCAGGTGCCCTCCCCAAAGCAAATAAATAAATAAAAATTAAATGGTTAATTCCCTTGGCCTAAAAGGGAAAAAAGCTCAAGACTGGTCTTTCTCCCCCTCCCAAAATATCAAGAACAATTGAGCTCTTCCGCTCTTGCCGAGGCAGTTGGCCACTGTGTGTGTGTGTGTGTGTGTGTGTGTGTGTTGCGCCGCCTATTTCCCCCTCCCTCATGCCGACAAAGAGCTGGCGTGCCTATCAGAGACTGGATCCTAGCCTGTACCCTGCTTGGTCAAATGGGGATGCAGGCTGAGACTTGGGCAGTGTCAGGGGGCGAATTCATCGTTGCCGGGATTCATCGTTGCAAGGGAGCTTGGCAAACTGAGTTCCCTTGCATGGTGAGTAGTTCCTTTGCGAGGACTGAGGATCCTGTGAAACTGAGTTTTTCAGCCATTTGGGGCTTTCTGTTGGGGGGGGGGAGTTTTTCTGTTTTTTGAAGCTGTTTTTGTTTTTTGAAGCTGTTTTTGTTTTTGAACCTGAATGACCATGGCTTGCCCCCACCCACACCCACCCCTAGTTTTGATCCTGGGTATGCCCCTGCACCAAAGTGGGAGGGGAAGCTAATACTGCAGAAGATAGCACTGGGGTTCAATGCAAATTTCAGAGATTGGAGAACTTGGCCAAAATTAACAAAAACAGTTTCAAAGGTAATGTTCTGCACCTAGGAAGGAATGACCAGATGCAGAAATATGGGGTATAGGATATGTGAAAATGATCTAGGGGTCTTAATAGAACACAGTCACAGATAGAATCATAGAATTGTAGAGTTGGAAGGGACCCCGAGGGTCATCTAGTCTAACCCCCCTGTAATACAAGAACCACAACTGAACCATTCGTGATGGGTGGCCAGCCAACCTGTGCTTAAAAACCTCCAATGAAGGAGAGCCTGCCACCGTCCAAGGAAGTCAATTCTACGGTCAAACAGCTCTTGCCCTCTGAAAGTTTTTTCCCTGGTGTTTAGTCGGAATCTCCTTTCTTGTAATTTAAATCCACTGGTTTGAACGGTGCTGAACTATGCTGCCCATCATCCTTTGCTAAGTCTTAGTAATCACAGCATCCTTTTCTAAGTGCTCACAGACAGACTGTTGAATTATCTGTTCTAGGACCTTTCCTGGTATCATTGTCAAGCTCACCGGTCGGTAGTTACCTAGGTCTTCTTTCCCCCTATTTTTGAAGAAGAGGGCAACATTTGCCCGTAAGGACCTTACCTCTTCTCCAAGAATGCTCAAATATTATAGACAGATGCTATGAGATCACATGCACAAGCTCCTTAGTACTCTTGGGTGCAGCCCATCAGGCCCTGGAGATTTGAATTCATTTAAAGTTGCTAGATGTTTCCTTTTCATTTCTTTTCCTATCTTGAGCTGCAGCTCCCTCCTTGCATTGTTTATTCTGTTGCAACCAGGTTGGACACTGCTTTCCTTTTGTGTGAAGACAAAGTAGGTGTTGAATAGTTCTGCCTTCTCAACGGCATTTTTCTGTCTTCTCTATGCAGTGGCCCTATTACTTGCTTGTTCTTCATCTTGTTTCAGACATAGCCAAATAAACCTTTATGATTATTTTGCAAGCCCAAGCTCATTCTGACCTTTGGCTTGCCAGACCATCTCCCTGCAACTGTTGGCTACTCATGCATACTCCTTCACGATTCCCCCCTTTCTTCCATTTCTTATGAAAGACGAGGGAGGACATCCATTCATCTTTCAATAAGACAAACAAGTATTCATGGCAATCCACTGCATGAAATGAATGAAGGATCCCCAACTGAGTCCATCACCACCACCACTTGTGAACAGGTGAGTAGTGTTAGGATTCATTCCCCATGTGCAGTCATGGGATTGTTTTTATCACACGACGGTGTATGTTTTCATCCCACATTGTGGGAAGTGACGGAGACAGGATGTTTATATTACTGTGTTTCCGTGGTGTAGGGTTTTTGTCCTTTGTTCTTTCTCTTTGCTGTCTGATGCTGAAGAGGAAGGAGCTGAGTTACGATGTTCCAAGTATGTATATGTAAATAAACGTAGTTTAGCCAAATTTGCTGCGCTACTGAGTCTGAACGCTGACTGCCTATACTCTGCTGATCCTGAAGTGTGCTGATGCCTCTTGGTATCAGTCGCTGTGATGTTCGGGCTGGAGAAAGCTTTTGAATCTCCCGGCCGACCAGGAGGGAGAGAACATGACAGTTGGGCATGTGTCTCTGCTGGACTCCTACTCATGTGTAGGACCTCCTGACAAGTATTGCTTTCACCTCTTATTTTATTACATATTTACCCATTACATCTATGCTCTGCCTTTTCTCGAGGCAGGAACTCCAGGTGGTTTACTCTGCATGGTTCCCCCATTTTATTCTCACAATGAACACATTTCAAGAGAATGTCACTTGCCCAAAGCCAGGGAGATTCGTGGAGCCCTGATTGACTCCAGCTACAAAAACTAAGCTGCTGAAGAGGCCAGAGGCAATCTTGGTTGTGAGTCATGGAAGGTCTGTTTCCTGCCTTGTAGGACTTTTCTATCTTGGTGTTGGAGGTCGGGGCCTTGACTGACTCCAGCTACAAAAGCTGAAACTGCTGAACAGACACTTGGGCTGGGACGTTGTTTAAGGGTGGGTGGGGGTTGTTGCTGTTATTGATATTATTTTTTATTGTTGTTATAAGTTTGTGGGTGCAAGACTCCCCGAAATTCCTGGCACCAGCAGTGTTAGAATTTAATTAAGGCGTGGATGTGTTAGAACCAGGAATTAGGCAGATGCTGTGTGTTGGACTCATGTATATAAAGCCAGACCCCTGTGCTCAGTCTCTGCGTTAGACAATGATAATCCTAGGGAATCAACATAAATTAAGTATTAATTAAGCCAGGCTAATCCCCTTTGGAAGACAGGAGTGCCTGGCGTGTTCTGCTCCATGGGGTGACAAAGAGTCGGACATGACTAAATGACTAAACAATACAATACAACAATCCCTTTTGAGGTGTTAGCCTGGGGTAATGGGTCATTAGCACGACACAGGATCAAAGCGAGTGTGGCCTCAGCTTGGGCTACATGAAGCCAGGGGTTTAGAATAGAGAGTTAGGAGTAATGTGGGCAGGAGCTGAGTGCAGAGTATTGAAGTTATACGATGGAGTTAGGAAGCAACGGGCTGAAGAGAGAGGCAAAGAAATGGCTGCTGGCGGTTTGAATCCTTTAGGAGAAGGCAAGACCCTCTTGGAGTGTAACTCTGGGGAACCCTCCATTGTAGACTCAGGCTGTATGTATGTATAAAAAACACACACCCATATATCATAAAGACACCACAATCTCCGCTGTGCCTCATTTTCCCAAGGAAACAGAGACACTGGAACTCCTGGAATCTTGAACTGCTGTGAAGATTAGGGTGCTGTACAACATATCTTTATTTTGGATTTTGTGATTTATGTGGAAGCTGTTCAGTTTTTGATGTTCCATTTGTTGTTTATGACTACTTCTGCAACATGGTAATTGTGTATTTTTTTTATGTTGCGGGCCACCTTGAGCACTGTTCGAACTTTGGAAAGGAGGTATACAAATGAAATTATGTCTGTATGCATGCCCGATTCCCCGTTCATCTTAGAGAGACATGTGCAGCAGCTTCCCAAATGTATCTAGGATTAGAGATGTGAGAAGGCAAAGTGGTCCATTCTGCTCTGCATTTGATGCATGCAGCCCTGCTTTCACACTGCTGCACTTCGTCTTCTGCCAAGAACCACGTTATTCAACTTGTTGTCGGCGGTGGCAAAATAAGGCAATTGATCATGTGACTGCATGGAGTTAACCCAAGAAAGAGCATAACTTATGTAACCTAAGCAGTTGATTACGGAAATTATGGTGTCATGATGTTGTTCTACTCAGGGCGGAGGAAGCCTCTTTGGCACCCGGGGTGGGATGCACATGTGTGGGGCCCGTATGGACTGTACACGCGTGGCGCCTGTCTGGACTGCGCATGTGCAAAAATGCATATGGGCTGCCGTGTGTGCGCCATCCATACCCGTATGGACCTTGGCCGCTCTACAGCTAGGGGAAGGCAGGGGGCCATCTTGTCACCCCTCCCAGGGTGGTGCCCAGGGCCTGCCGCCCCCCTTCGTACGCCCCTGGTTCTACTCCAATCATTTCAATGCAAAGGACATTCCGGTGTGGGGTGCGGGAAGAATCCTTTACATATCATTTGCAGATACCATTCATACCTACTGGGTCGATCTCTGCTATAGACACGGGGTGACTAAGCAAACATCAGAAAATTCCACCAGCATTTCTGATTTCAGAATTCTTGGCATTGCAGGGGGTTGGACTAGACGATCCTAGGGGTCCCTTCCAACTTTACAATTCTATGAAAAATATGTCGGCACGGCATGGATTTACACATTGTTCTTTTATTAGAAAGAAGACACATTCATGTGTGCTCTGAAAACTGTACAGAAATAAGTGACAAACACAGAGGTCAGTGGTGGGAAAAACAGAGTTAACCCAAGAAACAAACAAACTTTTGTTTTAGCGATTACCTAACATGGACCTGCTACTGGTGTGAATGGGATAACTGGTGGATGATGGTGAAAGAAAATCGAGTTTCCATTGGGGCGGGCAGAGATTAAAAGCTTGAAAACACAGTAGGAATACATTTGTGTGCTAAAAACATATTTGGGCACCGTCTGTCCCATGAAACTCTTATCCACTTTATAAGGAGTTTGAGCAGAAGATCACCCCACTGGATATAGTATCTACTTTGAATTATTAGAGTAGTTACAATGATATGCAACTTAGCATTCTGAGGCTGTTTTGTGCTTTTGACTTTCAAAGAATCATCTAAAACAGGGGCTCCCAAACTTACCTGGCCTCGGGCCAGTTCTTCTGGCGCCGATTGCATGGCGGGCTGGAGGGCAGGGGAGCACGCGCCCATATGTGTGCACACTTGCTTTTTCCGGCGTGGCGCGGCACCGGAAATAGCTTGTGCATGTGCGCAAGTGTCATTTCCGGTGCACTTCTGGTGCGGTGTGGCACCAGAAATAGATTGCACACGGCCTCCGCAGACCCAGATGTGCACCAGAAATGACGCTTTGCGCATGTGCACAAGCTATTTCCGGTGGGCAGCTGTGCAGCTCTGCACCGGTAAGAGCAGGCGGTGGGCGGCGGGGGTTGTCGGGGGCTGGAAAATTGGCTTGAGCAGGCCACATCCGGCCTGCAGGCCTTAGTTTGGGGAAGCCTGATCTAAAACATGACCATTACATCACAGATTTCTTTTTTTAAAGATAGGTAAACTTTTTATTCTTAAAAACAAAGCAAAGTAACCCCCTCCCATTTTTATTTTTATTTTTGGATTTTTTTAAAAAAATGATTTTGAATTAACAGACTTATTTTATTTGTAAGAGCACATGCTAACTATGAAAGAAATGTCACTATGCAGTTGCTGGTTTAAAAATAAAGACAAAACCCCAGAATATAATAGAATATATTAGAAACATAATATATTAGAAACATAATATATAGAAACATTGCTTGCATATCAAGCAGCTGGCATAGAACAGGAGTGTGGTTTGATATTTTAAAATTGGTGCTCCTTTCATTTGCTTAATAAACTCCACAATTTTATGATTCTATGAAAAACAGAAGTCTAAATCTTCATTTAGACTCTTTCTGTGGTTTATGCTTACAGTGGTCACCCCTGTTCAGACTGGTAATATTTGTAGGGTTTCTGAGTGCATGACTTCTGTTTATTCTGTCCGGAACTGAATGCACTCCCAGTTAGAAGGCACACTGTTGCTGATTGTGTTTTCCCTGCAAACAATGTCTTTTGGGCTAACTATGACACTATTCTTGGTCAACAGGTAGACATATAGCCATGCTATGCTTCCGTATACCTGGATCTGAGCAAAACAGCAATTCTTCACAATGGCAGAAGGGAGGAAGACTTAGGGTTGCATTCAACATAGTGTTCTATCATGGCCTACTTAGCACAAGTGCATTGGGACTTCCCCATCTCCTCCCCCTGTGCATCCCCAAAATTTGTTTTGTTTTGGGAGTTCGCTCAACTTTCCAGAGAAGATATGGAGAGGATGTGAGATGTCCATATGGGGAGGACGGGGGGGGGGGGAAAGTCCTGTTGCACTCATTTTAGTCCTTGCATCAACAGGATGAATACGACTCCTTTTCCCTGTCCCTTGTCACACAAAGAATTGGATGAAACAAAATAATAAATAATAAAAATTCCTTCCAGTAGCACCTTAGAGACCAACTAAGTTTGTTCTTGGTATGAGCTTTCGTGTGCATGCACACTTCTTCAGATACAGTGAGGATCTGTTTTTGGGTGTTACAGGTGGGTAGCCGGGTTGGTCTGCCATAGTCAAAACAAAATATAAAATCAAAAATTCCTTCCAGTAGCACCTTAGAGACCAACTAAGTTTGTTCTTGGTATGAGCTTTCGTGTGCATGCACACTTCTTCAGATACAGTGAGGATCTGTTTTTGGGTGTTACAGGTGGGTAGCCGGGTTGGTCTGCCATAGTCAAAACAAAATATAAAATCAAAAATTCCTTCCAGTAGCACCTTAGAGACCAACTAAGTTTGTTCTTGGTATGAGCTTTCGTGTGCATGCACACTTCTTCAGATACCACACACACTTCTTGGATGTGTGGGGGTAGCTCCTTCACAATCTTGTTAGCTCATACCAAGAACAAACTTAGTTGGTTTCTAAGGTGCTACTGGAAGGAATTATATATATATATATTATTTTGTTTTGACTATGGCAGACCAACACGGCTACCTACCTGTAAAAAGAATTGGATGGTTTGTTTCTGTAAAGCTCAGTCCACCTTATGGTCTAGCCCCACTCATTTCTCATAAACTGTTCTCTTAATCTCTTATACTCCCCATAATTCATGTTCTGCGATATAATGAGCTGCTCTTGCCATTTACATCCTCAGTTTAGGTTGATGCATTCCAAAGATGACATCTTCATGCCGAAACTGTCCAGAAAAGTCAACTGGTTATTTGTGCAGTTTAGTGCACAAATAAATGACCACGAGAACCATGGTGCAATCCTGTACATGTCAACTCAGTAGAGTTCAGTGGGACTTACTCCCAGGTGAGAGAGTATAGGGTTGCAGCCCCAGTCTCAGTTCTTTTTGTGAGTGTTGTGCAAGGACCCATACAGAACCCATGTGTCCTGTCCTCTACAGGAAAACTACCCATGACATCCTCACAGTAGAACTGGCATGCAGATGTGGGTGGTGGAAGGAAGCATCTAGGACTTCACAAGTTCCTCTAACAGTGGAAGTGGAACATGGCCAACATGACTAGTGGCCATTGAAATCCAAGCTATGTGCAACCCAAGTCATAAGCAACCATATTAGGACCATAGGGAAGACCATTCCTTGGTGAGTCCCATGTAGCTCAGTCTGGAACCTACACATTTACAGACTTGCACTGAATTCATGCTGAGTCTCTTGATTGCAGTGGATTTAATACTCTGATTACCTTGGTAAAGACCAGCATGAGATTTTTTTTATTAAAAAAAATATCTACCTAGCATATGCATGTGTAAGGAGCTTAATGAATCCCACACAGGCAGCAATAACCCCTTCTCTGCCTTCCCATGTGCAAACAAGTCTCTCTGGAATTTAAGGGTGAGCTCTAATCACTTTTCATTTATGTTCCTACCCTGCCTTTTCACCAAGGAGTTCAGGGCAACATACATGGAAGGTGAAGGTTCCACATGGTATCTTCAGAACAACTCAGTGAGGCAGGTGTGACTGCAGTAATGAAAATCTTGAGTGAGTTCTGCGGCTGGGTGAGAATTTGGGACTAAGTCTCCATGGTCCATGACTGGCACCCGGTTAACTTTGCCATAAAAGGTAAAGGTAAAGGGACCCCTGGCCGTTAGATCCAGTTGCAGACAACTCTGGGGTTGCGGCACTCATCCATTGCCGGTTTGACTCAGATTGGACCCATTGCTATTAATTAGCATGGTTTACCTAGCTGCATTAATTATAATAGGTAAAGGGACCTCTGACCGTTAGGTCCAGTTGCAGACGACTCTGGGGTTGCAGTGCTCATCTTGCTTTACTGGCCGAGGGAGCCGGCGTACAGCTTCCGGGTCATGTGGCCAGCATGACTAAGCCGCTTCTGGTGAACCAGAGCAGCACACAGAAATGCCATTTACCTTCCTGCCGGAGCAGTACCTATTTATCTACTTGCACTTTGACGTGCTTTCCAACTGCTAGGTTGGCAGGAGCAGGAACCGAGAAACGGGAGCTCACTCCGTCATGGGGATTCGAACCGCCGACCTTCTGATCGGCAAGCCCTAGGCTCTGTGGTTTAGACCGCAGCACCACCCGCGTCCCTAACTTTGCCATGCTGCTATGCAAACCTTTACCCCAACCGCACAACAACCTACCAATGTGCTGCCGCTGATTCTAGTGATTGTCTCAGAAAAGTGGACCAGGGATTTGCAGCTCTCATGCAGTGTCACTAATATCCAGGGCACAAATGCTTTGCAGGGAGCTGCACCCATTGACCTGAGATATTTCGGCTGCTCATGGGCACGTCTTTCCAAGTATTTCATAGAATCATAGCATTGTAGAGTTGGAACTTGGAAGGGACCTTAGGGTCATTTAGCCCAACAAAACTAGAGGCAGTTTTAGGGTAGCATGACCAGTTTCTCTGCACTGAGCTCTGAGCTGAAGGAGAGATGCAGGGGGTCACAACTATGATGTAATGAATTGAGCAGAATGGAAGGTGAGAGGTGGGGTTTGGTCCCCACTGAAATTTTAAAAGTCCATCCCTGACTGAAGCATCCATGACCGTTGGCCATCCAACCTCTGCTTAAAAACCTCCAATGAAAGACAGTCTACCACCTTCCAATGGAATTTGTTCAGATGAAGTCTTCCCACCCCCTCTCTCTGTAGGTTCTTCCCATGTTCCTGGTCTAAAAGCATGGACCAAGGATGTGGAACCTGTGGCCCTCCAGATGCGGTTGGACTACAGCCCCCACCAGCATAGCCAATGGTCAGGGATGATGAGAGTTGCACATCGGGAGGGCCACAGGTTCCCTGTGGAACCAGAAAGTATGTTTTCACAAGAAGCTGTGGGGGAACCATACACTACCATTTATAATGGAAATGGAGGACTTTTGGGACCTGCCATCAAACCATTGGTCCATCAGTATTGTCTACACTGAGCAGCACCAGCAGTGGCTCTCTGGGGTTTCAGGAAGGATTTCCCCCCAGCCCTAACTGGAGATGCTGAAGATTGAACCTGGAACCTTCTGCATGCACAGCAGAACACCTACCACTGAGCTACAGCCCTTCCCAATGAATAAGAGGACAACACAAGCTTCTCAAGACCCAACACATGAGAATGGTAGGGCTAGGTATGAATTAGATGAGCCTTTGACTTCCATAGATGTTTCAATGTGCCTTGTGTTAGACTTGAAGTCCATTCCTAGAAACTTCCAGTATATTTTTTGGTAAGATTTCCCCTCCTTATGAGAACAAATAGACACAATAATTTGATCGGTGCGAATTCCCCCTTCCTCCAATCCTTTTCACAGGGACTTTCCTTCTTAAGGGCTGGAAAGACCTTGAAAATAATATACACTTGAATGGGAACTGCATAAGAGCACACCTAGGGCTCTTACACATTTCCGATTCTCTTTGGTGTGGCTTGCCTGACACATGTTCCCAGTGGCTGATGTCCAGTTTCGCTGAGCCTTACGGAGTCCAAATACGTTTCAAGTCAAGAGCAACCTGTATGCTCCAGTCTTCGATGTGTTTGCAGTCTGCCCCATTCACTGCAATGGAGGATGCAACTCCAGTTTTACAATGCACTCTCCACTGAAGAAAATGGAACAGACTTTCTCAGCAGGGACATCAGTGTGTGCAGCTATGAGACCCACCGGACATTGCTGGATCATGCCCAGTACATACAATCTATCCCTGATGGAAAGGATTCCCTATCTCGATCCATTCAACCCATAAACCCATTTCCCCCAAATTCAGTTTGGATCTCCCCCACAACCCAACCCAACATCAGTCCCCAACAACAAAAGATAATTACAGGTTTGCAGGCAAAAAAAAAATTATAACAAAAAAGCATATTAGCCCCCCCCCCCTGCCCCAAATGAAAAATGTTCAAACAAAAGTTTTGGGACAATAATACGAAGATTGCTATGACAAAATAGACAAGGAGTGGTTATCTGGAGTCTTTTACTGTGTCTGTGGGTTTGGGAAAGATCCTGCACCTTTGTCCCGTCCCCCCCAACCACCCTAAAAATTGGTGATTTTTTTTCTATTAAAAAACCCTGTTCTATTTTTCTTCATTGAAATATTGCTGATCGTTTTACGGTTAAAACAAATGGCAGGATTATGTCTGAGGAAAGCTTGGCGATTTGTTATTTCACCAACAGAAAATAAGAGAAGAAGCAATTCCACGTGTTCGTTTTCCCTCAGAAAAGATCAAAACTGCCTGATCAATTCTTACACTCCTCTTGCCTTCTTGCAGAACAATTTCCAGCTATCTTGGCAGGGGGAAAGTGGCGGCATCGATTTCTGTTTGAGTTCTTACGGAAACACAGAGCGAAACGTGTTTTAAAACATGGTGGTTCTGAATTCAAAGTCTGAGGGGGGGGGGCGGATCTTATTTATTTATTTATTTTTGGTGTCAAGAGGAAGAAGCCAGAAGCATCAGGCCATTTCCTCGACACAGTATGACAATCCAAACCCTGAAGATGAGGAAGACCTGCATGTTAAGATGCTTCCATACTTTTTCCTCACAGGACAAAGCCGGAAGAACAGCTTGACATCCCCGCCCCATTTGCATGGGACAGAAGCATGGAAAAATGACCGGAACGACGCATGCCAAAGAAATGGAAGTCCTTGGGTTTCAAGTTCTCTTTTTATTGAAGAAAAGAAAAAGAAGAAAAAAAATAGATTTTTTTTCCCAAGTGGATTTTACTCATTTTTTTTCCAGTTTGTTTCAAAGTCCCTAAGGCAATGTTCTCCATATGTTCTCAACTTTTCCATGTCTCTTAACCGGGGATCGTCCACTTGAGGAAGCAGACAGGGGGGAAGATGTTGTTCAGTCTTTCGAAAGCAAAGAGGGGGGAAAATGAGGCCACACATGAACCTTTGTACAAAGGCCCACAATGAGATTGCCTAGGGTCTACTAGCAGTCAACATATGACCTACATTCTTGTTTGTTCATTGTTTGTTTGCTTGTTTTTTCAAAAAAACTCCCCTTCCCACTCAAGGTTCTTTTCACTCTTTTTTTTATCTGGAAACCAGTTGAGTGGATCTCAATTGTCTTAAGTGGAGCTCTCTTCCTTGTCCATACATCACACTCTTTTAAAATAAAAATTATGGAGAGTTCAGAAAATCCACTATGGAAGGAGATGTCTGCCGCCACCACCTTCCTCCCTCTTCCATCCAACTTCCCTGCCCCAATTAGGCATCCTCTGAGCTATCTCCCAGAGGACTGCTGGAGAAATCCCAACTTTCTGATGAGGAGGCCTCTTCCCGGTTGAGGGGGATCTCGGTTCCTGTTGCTGTTCTGGTGGTGGAGAGGAGACAGTAGGGAGATGGGCAGGTTCCTCTCCCTCCATCTCTAGAAGAGACAATGGGTCACAGGATGTGTCCAGTGGAACTGTGGGTACCCCATGCTCAGTCAAGCTCCTCCTGAGTTTCCATTCCAGACATCCATTGTTGTGGCAGCATGGCTAGCGGCATCCTCTTGGTAAAGATCCTCCGTTAATCTTTTGCCGCTGAGGCCGATGTCATTTTTAAAAAAGAAAACAACAACCTCTAATCCTCCCTTTCCCCTTATTATTTCATCATTCCCTTCCCTTCGCCGTGGCCTGCTCTCTTCCCCCACCCACCCCCCCGGCCATCTTCCTTACCTGGGAAAGACCGTATTGCGTTCCGTACCTACTGCTACTATGTTCTACAAAGTAATAGTTTTCCCCACCCAACTCTGTCTCCCGAGAACAATACAAAGGTTACTCCATATTATCTTTCCTTTTTAAATGAAAGGTTTCGAAAAGAAACCAACAGACATTGCTCTCTTGCTCCATTTCAATTCCATTTGATTGGTTCTCTTTTTTATTATTATTTTAAAAAATCTTTATCTGTTTGTATTTTGTGTTTTGTTTTCCCAGGGTGGGGGGGAAAGGACACCCAAAGAGAGTCTTTCTTCTTGTTTTTTTTTCCTCCTCAGACCTCCGTCTGGAGGTCAATAATGTCCTGTCCCACCAGGGGGATTGTGGCGCCCGCCTTTTCCCACTCAACAGTTTTGAGTTCCAAGGGAGACTGTGACACCATCTCCATGTCCTTTTTAACCCACGCCGGCGGGGAGTGGACCTTCCGGATCCCTTCCCAGGGTCTCTTGTTTGGTGTCTGCTGTTTTTCTTGCTGCAACAAAAGGGGGGGGGGACAAAACAGAAAAAAAGAAGAGATCAGATTTCCAAGAAATTAAGTTGAGAGGAAGGCCAAAAGGCTTTGTCAATTCTTTTGGCTGAATTGATTTTTTTTTTTAAAGAAAAAAAGGCCTTCGACTGATTAAAATGGCACTGGATTAATTGGGAGGTGGATGGCTTTAAAATTAATTACTTGAATGCAAGTATTTGCAAAAGCCTCAGGTGACAGTCAATATATTTAAAAAGGTATTTCCCCCTTTCCCCTAAAGAATATGCATTTGTAGTGCCAACTTCAGTGCATGCATTCACCCCCCCCCCCCACACACACACACCAAAAAGCCATGTCCATGTCCTTCTTCCCTGGCACTGGGCCCTGGCCATGAATACCCTACCACAGGGATGGAGACCCTTCAGCCTGGTGCTTGAATCTGGTCCTCTACGCCTCCCTGTTTAGTCCCCGAAACTCTCCCCAGACCACACCCCCTCATCAGCCCTGCTCTGGACTCCCCTCGGGTACTCTGGTCTGTGATAATGCTTCTTGTCTGGATGGATGAAGAGATGTGGGTGGGAGAGCTTTGAAGAAACTTCTGGGTACCTAGAATGCACCTTGCGGTATTGTGAGGGATTGTGCTGAGGAGGGTTGCACTGAGGAGGAATGGTGGGAGCCGCCCCCTCCCCCTGCTCCTGAGCAGGATCCTGAATCTTCCCAGGAGCAGTGGGACAGTAAAGATTTGGAACAGTGGTTTGCAGAGGGACATAGTTCAGAAGGCAGAAGCTGGGAAATACTGGATGGGGAACAGCTAGAAGAAGAAGAACTGGGAGAGAGGGAGAGAGAGAGAGAGAGAGAGAGAGAGAGAGAGAGAGAGAGAGAGAGAGAGAGAGAGAGTTAACAGACTCACTCTCTCTGGAAAGTGTCCATCCGATCAGCCCAAGGTCAAGGACAGCAGATAAGGTGGCAGCTCAGAAAGCTCGGTGGTTGCGAGACCAGGTTGCAAGATGTGGTAGTGACATGGGTGACAAGGGAGGAAGTGGGTGGAATCTTAAAATTGGGAGCACCTTCTTTCCTAGGAATGGTTCTTTTGTTCTCTCGCCGTGATCATTAAAATCTCTAACTGGTAAGAAACTCCTTTCACTTTGTTCTCTTTATCTACTGCCAAAGGGGGGCAGGGAGGAAGCTGAGTCCCTGAAGCCTGACAGGTATGGAGGTAAAAGTCACATCCATTGCGCAATACAGTTTCCCTTTGTCTCCGCCAATCACTTGTATGTAGCTCCCAGAAAATCTTCCACAACCCACAAGGGAATGTAACTCTCAGCCTGAAAAATGTTCCCTACTCCTGCTCTACCATTTCATCTGCTATTTGCATATATATGAGCTCCAATCATGGCTCAGTTGGAATCACATCTAGTTTGGCCCTTAATTTCACCATCCTTCCCCTTGTTACGCTAATGAACTGGCTGCAATGGTTTGTAGAAGGAGTAGGAAATGGGGATCCCCTAACAATGTACGCAAGCCCTGCCCACCCCACAAAATGGCAGACAATTCGTGTTCCTGATGCCATCGGAAATCTCATCATTCTGGATCAACTGGAAGGGATCACGGCTATAATTATCTGCCACCTTGCGGAAGGCCAAGGCTCAATGTGATTTGACAGGAAGCGTTCTTAAAAACCAAATAAACTTCTCCTTGCTCAGTGGCACCAGACAAACCTGGTGGTATTCTGTGAATTATATAGATGTAAGCACAATAGGATCTTTCCATAACGCTACCCAACAATAGCATGTTCGAAACCCAAGGGGTATATTTTGCTTTTAAAATGTTCAGAACTGGTGCATCATTCTCTTAAATAAAGCAGGCTATAGAAACCTCACCAAGAGCGTTATTACAATTCACAAAGGGATTTTTCATGCGAAATATCTGCCATGGGAAAGATTAGGGGTTACTGGAGAGAGAGAAGAAGTGCAGAATTCAATTCAGGCAGTCACAGCACTGGGGGAATGGAAGTAAGGTGCACATGTGCGATGGCCGAGCAGAAATTGAAGGAAACTCATGAAACCTCACGGGTGGGGTGGGGGAATAAACCTCCTAAACATTAGGAAGAACTACCTGACAGTAAGAGCTGTTTGACGGTGGAATTTGCTGCCAAGGAGTGTGGTGGAGTCTCCTTCTTTGGAGGTCTTGAAGCGGAGGCTTGACAGCCATCTGTCAGGAATGCTTTGATGGTGTTTCCTGCTTGGCAGGGGGTTGGACTGGATGGCCCTTGTGGTCTCTTCCAACTCTAGGTAAAGGGTAAAGGGACCCCTGACCATCAGGTCCAGTCGTGTCCGACTCTGGGGTTGCAGCGCTCATCTCGCTCTATAGGCCGAGGGAGCCGACGTTTGTCCACAGACAGCTTCCGGGTCATGTGGCCAGCATGACTAAGCCGCTTCTGGCAAACCAGAGCAGCGCACGGAAACGCCGTTTACCTTCCCGCCGGAGCGGTCCCTATTTATCTACTTGCACTTTGATGTGCTTTCGAACTGCTAGGTGGGCAGGAGCTGGGACCGAGCAACGGGAGCTCACCCCATGGCAGGGATTCAAACTGCCGACCTTCTGATCAGCAAGCCCTAGGCTCTGTGGTTTAACCCACAGCGCCACCTGGGTCCCTCTTCCAACTCTAGGATTCTATAATAAGCGATGAATGGCACAAAAATCTTTTTGCGCTTCCTTTTTCTATCCTTTTGTCCTCCAATCACTTAATATTTGTTTTTACTGGGTGAGCTTTTGGCTGTAGCCTGTTTTTATTATATAGCCTTTATGTATTTATGGATTGTATTAGTCATACTACATTGAAACAGGTCTTACTTAAATGCAAAGTGGTACAAAAAAGCACACCTTTAAAACGCGCTGATATTTTCCCAGTATTGCTCATGTTGTACATGTTAAATATTTGAATTAAATCAATCATTCAAATATATATATATATATATATATATATATATATATATATATATATATATATATATATTAAAAAAGAAAGTAAAAACAAAATACAGCCCCAGGGATTTTAACCTCCTGCACCTCCATTGTTTTGAGGAAATAAATGCACGCCACATTTGCACACCTCTTTCTCTGCATAAATTCTGGGCATCAAGTTTGCCGATGAAAGCCTTCAGCTCAAAGCAGGAGATTGACAGCTGCACTGAACTGGAAACAGTTCTGAATTCGGTCCCTCCTCAAGGCCGTGGATCAAAGTCACACACCCTCCCCCCAAAAGAGATGGGGAGAATATTCCTTTTATCACCTTCAAAGCAAATACTGGGTGGTACGTGAACAAAAGATTCCTTCCTCCTCTCCACAGTGCATAGTCGGAGGCTGAGCTGAGATGGCTTCAAGCATCACCCAGTCTGAGCAGGAGAACCTCCCTCCCGTCACTCAGTGACTTCAGAAGCAAGACGTTCTACTGACTGGGTGAGTTCTGCACCAGGGTGGCCTGCTTATTGGTAGCAAAGCAACTTCCAGCTCCTCTGCTTGCTCATCTCCGCAAGTCTTGGTTGTCAGGAGGGGAAAGGCTGATCTAATGAACTTCTGCAAAGTGCTTAAGGAAGTGTGTGAGAGATATTGTGAGCCTCAAAGGGGTGCTTCCGAATTCTTCGGTGAAATCTTCCTTCTGCAATGCCTAGTCTTCTCTAGCCCAGCACTCTATCTCAAACGGTGGTCCATGGAAATCCACATTAATTGCACCTCAAGAGATCTACCCTCCTGCTGCTCACCAGAAGCTGGCATTCAGTGGCAATACTGCCTCTGAGCAGGAACGCTTCCCCTCCTCTACCCTCCTCCTCCCTCCTTCCTTTTGCGTCAAGAAACTGTGTTACATTTTTTTTTTCTTGTCGCAAAGCAGCTGCTCTGGGGGCCTTTTGAGCTGAAAAGCTAGGGTGAAAAACAGCCCTAGGAAATCTCTAATAAAATGAAAGTTCATGGCTAATAGTCACTGACAGACTGCCCCCCCCATCCTTCTGCAAATATTTATCTAGTCCTCTTTGGAAGACATCAAACTTGAAGACCTCTCACTAACTCTTGTCTTATGTTTGTGAATTCCAGACATTGGCCACGATTACTGCATGGCTGGGGATTGTACTAGATGACCCTTGGGGTCCCTTCCAACTTTGCAATTCTATGACTCCATGTATTGTGTGAAGAAGGGAGCTTTTCTTCTTCTCAATGGCGATGTCTGTCCCGAACCTGCTGTCAGGACAGTCGCTGGGGTAGCCGTGGAACCCAGGTGACGGAAAAGCTTTGTAACCATAAAACATGCCTCTGACATGGGCAAAGTGGACATCTTTGGATGTTGGCAAAGGCAAGAGAAGGTGGTTGCCAAGTAGGGATGGTTTGGGAGGGATGCAGTCAAGGCTGTAACAATGTCAGGGGGAAATGGATTGGGAGAGTTGCATGAATCCTCTTTTCTGTGTGATGTCGGGAGAGGAAGGGTCAAAGGAGCATTCGAGGGGTGCTTGGCCCGTGACTGAGAGGGAGAAATGCATTTTGAAGACATGCGCCATGGCAAGGATTGGAGGGGAGGGTGTCTCTATGAGGTTCATTAAGGAAACGCAGGCAGTAAGACTTACGCTAGCGTTAGTTTTATCACTTCCGCCCGAAGAAACACTCCATCGTTTTATAGCCTGAGTGCACAAGAGAGAACAGGGTGTTTTCCCCTCTTTGATCAACGTAATTGTATTGGCGCACACCAAGGAACAAGGGGGTGCGCCTCGTGTGCCCAGGAGAACAGTGAAATAACCATTCAAGAGCATTCCCCCTTTAAAAACATAGTGCTTGATGGGGAAAAGGAAACATGCAGAATGGGAGAGGGATCTGCAAAAGGAACCATAAAACCCTGGCTAGCAGTGTCGCATTATGAAGGAACACAGAAAGCTGCCTTACACTGAGTCAGACCTTTGGGTCCATCAAGCTCAGTATTGTGTACTCTGACTGGCAGCAGCTCTCCAGGATTTCAGACAGCGGGCTCTCCCAGCTACACCTGGAGATGCTATACCTGGAGATGCTACACCTGCAGCTGTACCTGGATATTCATGCATTGCAAGGGTTGAACTAGATGACCCTTGGGGTCCTTTCCAACTCTACAATTCTATGATTCTGTGCTTGTATGCCTGGAATTGAACCAGGGCCATTCTGCCTACAGAAGAGGTGTTCTGTCACTGCCACTATGGTTCTCCTTAATTTCTTCTTAATTTCTATAATCTTGAGATTATACCCCGGGGTGTAGCAAGGGAGGGGCAGGGGTGGGCCGCCCTGAGTAGTGGCCTGGGGAGGGTGACACTCATGGCGGGGCCCTGCCTCCCGCGATTTGCGCCTCCAGCCAGTGGGGGGGAAAGCCGCTGAAAGGGGGCTTCAACCTTTCAGCGTCTTTTTTTGCCGCTGGTTGGGCTCCCTGAGCGGAGCCAGGGAATGGAGAGGGGCGGGCCAGCGAGGAGGGGTGGCACAAGCGTGACACTCCTCCTTGCTGGCCCAGGTGGAGGTGTCGCTCCGTGCGCATGCGTCATGCGCACGGAGCGACGGCCTGACCCCCAGGGGTGCCACTTGGGTTGCCGCTCCCAGCAGCCAAGCGGCTCACGACGCCCCTGATTATACCCTAGTTGTTTTATTTATTAAATTTATTACTCGCTTTTTTTGCCACGGCAACTCAAAGCGACTTATAATATTTTAAGCAAGCAAACACATACATGCATTAAAACCAGCTTTGAAAACAACCTAAGACAATTAAAAACAAACAAACCTACATTAAAACATCCCGCCCATGAAAAAAAAATGCTGTAGATTATTCAAAGCCAAAGGCCTGGTGAAAAAGAAATGCTTTTGTTGAACTAAAAGCTGGTATTGACTTCTGATTCATCCTGCCTTAATTAATCCAGATTAAAGGAAGATGATCATGGATAAACATTCAGGATGTATCTGCAATAAGTGATTCTTCATGCAGAACCTCTCACATCTCCCCTGCTGCTTAGCTCAGTCATGGAGATTTTTTTCTTTTTTGCACAGGTGTAGCACAAAGCATGAGATAGTGTTACTCTTGAGCTAAGTCCTTCATCTGTGTGGTCTGCTGCTCTTTGATCTGGGTGCTTTAGCCTTTGATATACTAAAGCACAGGAAATGCTGTAGGCCAGTCACTCTGCTTGAGGGCAGATCATTATCTCAACCACCCCTTGAGGTCTGACAGGTGGGCGGAGCCTGAGATTTAGGAGCAATGCTGTCATCCAAGGTCAATAGCATTGGGACAGCAGAATGGAGCTTTTGAATATGGGCAGGCTGAAGTTTCTCCAGAAAGAAATTCCAGCTGAACAGTTTATGGGGGAAATTTATGGGCTGGGGATCATCCATCATTTGGCAGAAATCCTCCTGGACACCATTTTGGCCAGCGATTCCCGGACATGTCCAGGAAAACCCAGACGCATGGCAGCCCTATATCTAGAAGACATGGGAGCAGGAATTCAGAGAAAAATTGAAGTCATTTAAGCTTTTCTCCAGTCAAACGAGAGAGAGAGAAAAAAGACTTATCGAAAACAGATTTTTCAAACTGCAAATATCCTCACATGGGTAGGGAAGAATAAAAGGCAGAGGGGTTTTGTCCACAGGTGCAAAATTATGGTTTTTGGAATTTCCCAGAAACTTTGTTTGCAGGCCCCCGAATAAATTAGGTCCCCAGGGACGGAGTTTTCAGGAAAATGGGCCAGAACTCACCTTGCTGTCTGCTGTTGGAGACTCCTTCTCTTTCTCTGCATGCTGCAGCTTTCGGTTCAAGTCCTGGAACATGTCTTGGTGACGTTTTCTCGTGTGCATGATTTTCTGCAACGGACGAGAGAGAAACAGGTCAGGATATCCCAGGTACATCAAAGCCTCAGGCAGGAATTGTGAAATCAATTAAACCTAATTAGGAATGGGTGAATCTGTCCCAGTTTCTCATTGCTCTAGTCCTCAATTCTCCACATTTCCATATCACTTCAATATATATATATATATATATATATATATATATATATATATATATATGATGAAAATTCTTCAGTGTTTTAGTGCAAGTCTCTCTTAATATGGTAATTTTTGGGTGCAGTTTTCCCTAATATAAATTTACTGATTTACACTTACAAACTGCTTGGTTTTAATAAAACTTCTAAACCATTTACAGTTTTGTTTTGTTTTGTTTTGTTTTTTAAAAAAGCATGTTAAGGTGATAAATAAAAAGGTTAAAAAGAGGTATCTGAAATATTCATAGTATAATTAAATGAGCTTTTAAAGAAATAAAAAAAGATAACTAAACTCAACAGAAAGCAAAAGGATTTATACAGATGCCAGCCTGCTACATTTGTGGATAGGGTCGCCAAACAAAAAAAAACATTTTAAGCAAGCACCACAAAGAGAACAGCAAAGGCATTTTGCCTGATGTCAATAGGCAGGGAGTTCCAAAGTGTGTGTTCTACCATAGTAAAAGATTGATTTCTTACAAGTGTGGAATGAGTATTATATGGCACCTGTAGCAGTGCAATGCATTTCTGTGTGCTATTTTTCTCCAATGCGTGCACTTTGATGTATACTAGATCCTAGTGTGTGCATTTCTGAACATGCTGGAACTCCACTGCAAAATTCAGAGACGTGTGAATTTTTTTGGAAACCGCGAATTAGGTAGGTTTGCCTTTAAACGTGAACTGGATTGGATTTCTCCCCCATCTTTAGTCCTAGCCAAGTAAAGATGTAGGACTGAAAACCCCCCAAATGGCCCAATGAGTACTGAGAATGATCATTGCTCCCAGAACGCAGGATGTCTGTTTGCAGGGGGTTTCCACTTGGTGGGTTCACCCCTTTTTGTACTTTTGCAAACCTTGGGGTTTCCCCAAGCCTCTTAATACCACCCTCATGAGAATGGATGGTCCAGTTTGGGCTACATAAGGAGAATGAGGTTGCTGCTTGTACAGCAGGCATGTCCAACTTCCAAGAGACTGTGATCTACTCTAAGTATAAAAGAAACCTGAGAGTGATCTACCCATTAACATTGGAGGGAGGAGGAGCAAGCGTGGGGATTGCCCTGAGTTGTTGATAGGGGGGAGGACCCAAAGTGGTTTACCTTTGGGGAGGGGACGATTGCCCAGACTTCTTGAGCTATTTTTTTAGGGGAGAGGGCCCAGAGTTGTTGAGCTTTCTTTGGGGGGGGGCGATCAATAAAGATCCCACGACCTACCAGGATCACCAGGGGATCTACCAGTAGATCGCGATCCACGTGTTGGACATGCCTGGTATATAGAATTTTTCATCCAAAGCAAACCACTTCATTCATTCTTTCAGTTTATGCTACGCCTACTCAGAGAGGTATCCTATGCAACACTCTGGGCTACAGTTGCTGGACATTTGCTTCGATCCCTGGCTACCAGAAATTCTCTGTGCACTGCCCATGGATCAAATTGGGCACACATTTGCATCGCTGTACATTCCAGTGGAGAAAATTACCCCTTGTTATGGGGAATACGCAGTGCTATTTTTCTAGAAAAAAAGAGGTTCCGGAAGTCACTACGAATGCCTCCATCATTCTCTTATAATGGCAATGGCGCCCACCTGAGAGGGGCCAGAACTGAGTTCCAGTGAGTTCTAGCTGAAAAAACAATAGCCCTGAATATGACACAAACTGATTCATGGGTTCTCGGGACTCAGGCAATGACTCCAGGCATTTTGGGTGTTAGGACAGTCAGTTCGGTATACATGAAACTAAATTCAATGGAGGAACGGGGATGATAAGATTCACTCTCATCCTGACCCGTCCATTATGTAAATGGAGAAATACTCACCTCGAAATCTAGCTCTGCATACCGGGATTTCCGTCTCTGGGGATTGAAAGAGAAAGACAGATTAGCAGTAGGGTGATACCACCCCAATGAAATTGACGACATTTTTTTGCGTACACAATTTGCAACAATGGCCACAATCGTCTTAACTGTCTGTGTGCATGCTCAGTCCATAGCTGTCAACTATTTCCCCCTTTTTGCGGGAAATTCCCTTATTCCAGCGCAGTTTCCCATTGCAAAAAAAGGAAAGTTGACAGCTATGGCCGTTTCCCAATGCAAAAAATAGGAAGGTTGACAGCTCTGGCTCAGACCCACTGGACTGAGGAGACACATTCCCTGGTCCAGGGGTGGTCCTACCATTTGACAAAGTGGGGCAACGGTCTCAGGTGCTGGATAAAGCCCCTAGCCATTCTCCTGTGCTGAAGATGCAGAGCTGTATGTGTGCTCTGCCACACTAGCCTGCTGCTCAGAGGAGCAGTGGAGGACACAATCCCATCACTAATAATTTGGGATCAGTTAACAATTTGGGACCTTGACAACTTTACCGACGAGATCACCTTACCCCATATCAACCGCTTCGATCTGGCACACTTACAGGGGCTACATAATGTGAATTTCACATTTTAAAGAAACCAATGTGGCAGAACTACACTTGGGAACTCCCAGCCTTTTGATATCAGGCAGGTTGTATGCTTTAAAAATATTTTTGCACAGGTAATCCTACTCAGTTGCGTAGAAAGTTGGAGCAACTTTTATCCCGTTTTATGAAAACCACCCCTCTCTCTGCCCACACCACGATTACCGTAGTTTTATATATGTCAGTTTGCATTTCGTAGTGCAGAAAGTAATGATCTGATGGGTAGAGATCTTTCCTATTCTACTTAGTTCAAGAAGGTTCTGGAAGCTTCTCTGTGTGAAAGGAACTAGCAGAAACTTCATGATGTTTGGGTTATTAATTCAGAGAAGCTGAGTACAGCTGGTTTAAACTGGTCCTGTTATCTCTTCTGTCAAGGTCATGCTGACTATAATAATATGCCAGAAGGAGCCAGCGTTTCACTTTCTCTCTTTCTATCTCATTTCCAACTTGTGTGGTGTTCTGTATATTGTGTTAAGTTTTAGACTTATTCTAAGTTATTGTTAAGTCTGCTGCAACTGGATTTCTTATGGACAGTGCCAATCCTGAATGCATTGGATTTGTGACCATTATGCTCATTTGCCTTCAGTAGCAGTAAAGCTCTGCTGGATGAAATGCCTCTGGTCTATTTTTGGGAAACCCTGCAATGTGTGTAAGTTTTTATTCTGCTTACTATACAGGTGAAACTCAAAAAATTACCATGGAAAGGTTCATTTCTTTCAGTAATTCAACTTAAAAGGTGAAACTAATATATGAGATAGACTCATGACATGCAATGCGAGATATGTCAAGCCTTCATTTGTTATAATTGTGATGATTATGGCGTACAGCTGATGAGAACCCCAAATTAACAATTTCAACTTTGGGGTTTTTGTCAGCCGTACGCCATAATCATCACAATTATAACAAACAAAGGTTTGACATATCTCACTTTGCATGTCATGAGTCTATCTCAAATATTAAACTCCAGTAGCTAATGAAAACAATTGCTTACATAAATGGACTTTTCCATGATATTCTAATTTTTCGAGTTTCACCTGTACATTGGAATCTACTCTGGGTCAATACTGAGCAGGCTTTCAATGACAATATACCTCTGTTATCTCCCCCCAACCTTACTCCGGCCAGTCAATTTAGCCCTGCATTGTATCATACGGCTGGTTCTTTTTCAAGGTCTTGTGGACAGGTTGGTCTTCTTTAGCCAAGGGACCCGAGGTCCTTTCCAACCGGAGATGCCAAAGGAACCTGCGATGTTCTCCGTGCAAAATGTGTGCAGTATCACATAGCTATCACCCAGCCACATACCTCCAGGGAGCTCATGGAAAGGGTGGAAACCGTCTCACTCTTGGACACCATGCCAGAGTTGCCAGACTCGCCTGTGTCACACAAGCTGTTTGGCATCTGTGAGTCACCAGATTTGTTAACCATCGGAGGTGACAGCTGGTGCTGCTGCTGCTGCTGCTGGATGATTGGCGAGGCCTGAGCCTCCCCACAGCCCATGACCACAGGCTCCCTTGGAGGGCTCTTGATAACGAAACCCGGGTCAGTGGCCATACTGAGGTGGATGAGCCTCGTCTGGGGCATCTGGTCAATGTTGATGCTGTATTTTGTATCGTCTTTGGGGGGCGGCGGAGGCGGCGGAGGCTTTGGCCTCAAGGTGGCTGTGTTGGAGGGCAAGACGACGTAGCTGGTGTCTATGGCTTGGTCCTGCGCCCGGGAGAGCTCCGAGTCCAGCTTCTTGAAGATGTCCCCGTCGCAGATGTAGATGGACTTGGGAGGCTGGCTCTTGTCCTTCTTCAGAGTGAGGGTGTGGTTGCTGAAGTCGTTGAGATTGATGGCGCCCAGGTAGTGTGGGGAGCCTTGGAGGTGCATCTTGGAGACGTTGGCTGGAAGACTGTTGAAGTTGGACGACCCCTTCTGGTGGTTCAGCTTAAGCTTCTCCTCATCCTGCAGGGACGGGCGTTTCAGAGTCCCCGTGATGGTCATCGTGCGGCAAGTGCTGATGTCTTTGTTTAGCACTAACGGATCAGCGGAAAGAGGCAAAGCGTCAGTAACCGATGGGATTGGACGTGTCATGCTACACAACAAAAACGACTCTCGCCATCATCATCACACCACCCAGGGATGTCCCCACCCATCTCCAGAACAGAGGCTCCTAAAGGGGTTTTTACTTTAGCATCCTCATCATTATTTATTAAATTAGTATGCCACCCTACACCCGCAGGTCTCAGGGCAGTTGCAACATAGAATCCCCAATATAAAAACACAAAATACATAACCAAAATAGAAAGAAAAACACAAGTCAATAACCTCCCCCAACACATTTTAAAGGGGAATTAGAGCTTCGCTCTTGTTTCATTCCTGTTCTAGACTTAGTGGCTCTTCTTTCAACAGCTACTGAGTGATAGGTTATTCATTTTTGTCTCCCATTCATTCATTATGTGAAGGCAACGGATGAAGAAATAAATGGCCTGCTTCTAATTTGCCTGGTTATGTTTAAAATTAACCCACAAGCTTCTCGGACTGGGTTATACATGTCAATCAATCAATCAATCAATCAATTTGATTTATATGTCTTCTAGAGATCCTGTGTTTAATCCACTGTGCTTGATTCATGATGCAAACATTGTATTTCTGCTGGTAAGGGTATATAATTTAGTTACCTATATTGGTTTAAAATGTTTTATTGACCTTGACCTCGGAGCCACACAGACTGTACATAGCTGTCCACCTTTCCCTTTTTGTGTGTGGGAAATTCCCTTATTATATCAGTGGGGAACAGCGGGGAGGGTTGACAGCTAGGAGCAGACAGGACACCTTTGCTCAGATGCCTTTGCCCCGGTTGCCAATTTGTTACTACGAGCATAGAAAGGCCTTAAAAACTTGGGATCGGTTTACCTGTGAGATCAGTTTGCCCCAATTATGCCTGATTGAGGGCACTCTTACAGGTGTCAAATAAAGCTCATTCCACGTTTGTAAGAACTCAAACTTTTGGTGTGGCAGCATCTACACATTGGAACTCCCTGCCTATTGATAACAGGCAGGCCCCTCCCCTGTTTTCTTTTTGGAGCTTACTAAACTCATTTTTGTTTAGACATGTCTACCCAGATATCTAAAATGCTGGTGTCTGTTTCAATCTCCTTTGATTTTATTGCTGATTTTACTTTTTCCTGAAAGCTTAAGATTGTTGTTATTAACTGTTTTTACTGATAATTTTATTGTTTTATTCTTATTGTAACTGCTTTGATTTATTTATTTTTTAATCAAGTAATGTATACATAAAGTACAGTGGTACATCGACTTATGAATTTAATCCGTTCCGAATGCACATTCGTAGGTCGAAAAATTCGTAAGTCGAAAAAAGCGATTTCCCCATAGGAATGCATTGGAAATGAAAAATTCGGAAAAATTCATAGGTCGAGTAAACCGCATCTAAAATTCATAAGTCGAGTAAATCCCATCTAAAACCGCCAACGGATGTCCTTCGGATGTCGGAAAATTCGTAGGCGTGCGGGCACTTTTTTCATTCGTAAGTCGAAAAATTCGTATGTCGAGTAATCCGCAAGTCAAGGTACCACTGTAAATAATTAAGTGTATTTTTGTCCCTTCCCTATCTGAGAGATTAGATACAGAATATCCTCTGGATGCTTTCAGACCCAAAAAGCAGCGCAAGCACTTCTAAGAAAAGAAAGAGCCAAATTCTGAAGGAGATGAAGAACATCACATGCAAACACACATATGCATCACAGATATAAGTAAACTATATGTTGCTATTGCTCAGCCAACTTTCAGCTGCAAGGAAAAAGAGGGTTAAGAAGTCATGGCTGGCTTCTATGATACACCCCAGAGTCATCGAACCAAATACTTACCCAGCATATCAGCAGAACAGCTGCTTTACCTATTTTCCCCTGAAGAACAGGGGTAAATAAAAGACCAACAAATATGGGCTTGGGGGCTTCATTGAAACAATTCCCAGCTAAGGTCTGGAGCGTTACGTTGTTGCTGGGTGGTTGTGTTGTCTTGTAAAACACAACAGCAGGTTGTTGGGGTTTAATGGGTCTGCTATGGTGCCTTGCGCTTGCTAAGCCAGCAAAATTCAAGGGCAAGCCAGCAGAAATAATGACCCAAGCCTTTGTGAGACAGGCTTCCTCAACCTGGCACCCTCTAGATGATATGGACTGCAACTCTGATCCTAAATGTGGGCACCAGCTTGGGGAGGCTGGTTGGTCTAAGACATCTTGACATCCTGGGGTTGGGCAAACCCAATTGGGTAAGAGAACTGTCGCACTCAAACCTGACAGCTGTAGCAACTGGGGGAGGGATTATGGTATCTAATGGACGTGGAAATGAATTTCCCAGATCTTGGATCCTAGATGAAGATCTAGTGGGGGGGGGGGGACTGGACTCTCTGGACCCTGTGTTTTCTATGAAACAGTAGACGTCTTGCAAGGAAAGATGGAGGCATTTAGCTGTTCTTCCAAGTATCACTCATGCATTTAGGCAACCCAAGGGATGCTTCCCTGGATATGTGTTTGTGTGTGTGTCACACTGCTTGCTTTCCTCTTCCCTCCACATTTACTTTTCCTTTTGTGCTATGTCTATTAGGTTGTGAGCCCCTAAGGAGGGCCTGCCTGATCTTTTAACATCTCTGCAGTGCTTAGAAAACATCCGCTGCTTGTTTAAAATGTTATAGAACAGTTGCTCTGGAGAGATAGGGGTGTAAAATGCAGCAAGGGCTGTCCTTCCTTGCTCGTTTGTTGGATGCCTTTGGTTTTGTTAAGGTTAAGAGTGTCGGCGCTGAGAGAGATCAGAGGGATAAAAAGAGACACACACAGAGAGGAAATAAATGAAGACAGGGAGGGAAAAGAAGCCAGGAAGAGGGAGAGGTGAGAAGACATCAGCAGAGAGGGAAGCGTCATATGGAGATGCCAAAAGGAAAAGCAATATGAGGATCTGCCTAAGGGCATGTTGGCGCTGGGATAATTTGTGGGAGCTCACACTCCCTTTTGAAACCTTGAAGCTGAAAAGAGAAGGAGATAAATAGTCCCTGTTTAATACAGGAGCGATGGGCTGCAGCTCACTCCCCAGCAAGCTGGCTCTTGTTGATGGGCACGGATTGTGCTCACCAGCAAGGATACTCATTTGTAACACAAGCTGGCAGGGCGAGGATAGCAAGAGTCTGATGCGCCTTGGAGCAAATTTGGTGTGGGCACTCCACTAGAAGGACAGCCTTCTAATGCGCACCCAGATCACAAGTCCCAAACAACACTTACTCACAAGTAAACACTGGGCAGAAATGGATTGATCCAGTGTAGTGTAGTGATCAGAGTGTCGGACCTGGGGTTCAATTCCTGTCTCTGCCATGAAGCTCACTAGGTCAATCACTGCCTCTCAGCCTACCCTACCTCACAGGGTTGTTGTGTGGCTAATGTGGGGAGGGAGCAAACTGTGCACACCACTTTGTACTCCTTGGACGGAGGGCAATACAGAAATGTAATAATAAACAAACAAAGTGGTCACTATACTGAAGACTGCTGTGGGACAGAGGACAATCGTGGTCCTTGGCTACAGGGTGAGCTGCAGTCATTGGAAAGTAAACTCACTCACTGAATCACATGTGGTCTGGACATCCATCCATACGTTTAATGCAATATTATACCATGCTAAACTGTCACAGCTTACCCCCCCCTAAAAATATCAGTTTGTTAAGGGGTGCTGAGAGTTGCTAGGAGGTTCCTGTCCCTCTCCCAGAGCTTCAGTTCCAAGAGTGGTTTAATAAACCAATCCCTCTTCCCAGTTAGCTCTGGGAACTGTAGCACCGCGAGGCAGAATGGGGATCTTCTAACAACTCTCAGCAGCCTTAACATGCCACAGTCCACAGAACTATTCGCGGGGAGCCATGACTGTTTAAAGTGGTGACATAACACTTTTGCCATATCCCTCCCCCATCCCTAGTGCTGATGCAGAATTCGCATTCCCCACAGTCCAGACGAGTCCTTCGTTCTGTGAGGCTCACCGCCAGTCTGCGAGACTTGAAAGGAAACACAGTGTGTGTCCCCCCCCCTAAGGTGTACGGGCTTGTCTGCACTTCTGTTTGTGCCATTGCCTAGTAAGCACATGTCTGAGCAGCTTCCTGCTTGCCCCACCCCTTTCCAAGGGAAAACCTGTTCTTTAGTGATGCGTCAGAACATACAGCAATCTGGGGGAAACCCAAAGTGCCATTTGCTCTGATTGAGTACTAAAGTGTGGTTTTCCATAGCGGAAGCAGCAGGACCAGAGGAAGTGTGGAAATGCCCTAAATGAGCACAGGCCTCAGATTGAGGTGCATGGGAAAGGTCCTGCCAGCTCTTTCCTCTGGCAACTTAGGGCTCATCCAGATTTCCTTTCATGCTGTGTTTCTAGGCACAGGTTTGTGCTTTAAAGCTCCCTGTCTGAGTGCTGTGTGTGTGTGTGTGTGTGTGTGTGTGTTTGCCACAGTGCATTCTCCATAAAAACCCACTCTTTGCAGCTGAATTGGAACAAACAGCAATTCACGGAAAACCCGAATTGCCATTTGTTCCTATTCAGCATCAAAGAGCAGGTTTTCCTGGGGAAAGCAGCAGGGTTAAATAATTTTTTTAAAAGCACCCAGACATTGACCAGGAAATTGTGGGCTTCTTCCTAGAAAGTGTGGGGCTAAAGTTAAGTGCGGATGAGGGCTCAGTGCTTCCGATGGCTCATTGCTACAAAGGATGGGCTTTTCTGAAAATCTTGATGTTGAGCTTATCTGTATGGATTTTCTCTAATTCCCGTTTGCTCCTTAATGAGATGTGAACCCCCCCCTTTTCTGGTTCTGCTAAAAACATGCATGATTCTTGCATGTTGTATGCATTATTATAAACATTATTACACATGTAATATTATACACCTATTATATGCATATACATGCTAGGTTTCCTGCAATAATCCACGTGTAATAAATACAATGCATGTGAACTGTATTAAGAATATGTGTATGTTGCTATACTTGTGAAATCATGCTGCAGAAATAAAATACAACATGAAGCATGGCTCCTTTATATATATCATGCATATATATATATATATATATATATATATATATATATATATATATATATATGTCTCTCCTGTATCGGTCTCTACATCCACGGAAGACGCTGTAACACTCTAATGGTTTGACTTCACTCCAAAAGGTGCACTCTTCCTCACAAGGCAGACGGATGCCATTATATGCATAGAAAATATGTGTTTTTGCATATAATTATTTGGGATTTCAAAGAAAAGAAAAGAAAGATGCAAAAACGGATTGGAGCTAGGCAAGGACTCACTGCAAGAGGCAGCCTGGAGTTGGGGAAGGGGGGAATTATTCAGGTCGAATCTCCCGAAATCCATATATAAATCCAACTAAGATGATTTCCTCTTCCATCTCTAGTTTCAAATCCCAGCAGGGAAGCTGCTATCTTGATAAGAAGTCAGACACAGGGGCGGAGCGAGCCGAACTGCCGCCCGGGGCGGCAAACATCAAGGCACCCTCCCGCGCACGCACGTCGTGACGGCACGACGCGTGTGCAGCCTCCTGGGTGGACTGCGCATGTGTGGACATGCGCAGTCTACCCAAGATGGCGGGTGCGATGGGCCAGCACCCCTTCTGACCGGCACTGAGCAGTGCCTTGCCACGTTTTAAGGCTGCAGAGGGCGAACAGCAGCGCTGCTGTACGCCCGCTGCAGCCTTAAAACGCGGCGCGGCGCCGGTGCCGGTCGGAAGGGGAGCCGGCCTATCGGGTGGGCGCGATGGGCCGGCACCCCTTCCGTGCGGTGCGGCAACCTTTAAGGCTGCAGTGCATGAACAGCAGCACAGACGCTGTGCTGCTGTTCACGCGTTGCAGCCTTTTAAAAGTTGTCGTGCCGTCGATTGCGGGGGTGGGGTCTGCCCCCAGAGTGTCACCCTCCCCAGGGCGGTACCCGGGGCAGACCGCCCCCCACCCCCTTGCTCCACCCCTGGTCAGACAACACATAGAAAGGGAAAGTGAGATTAGGGGATGGGCAGACAGGCAGGATGGGGAAGGGTCGATAAAGTTTGTACATGGAAATGGATGAATGGAAGGCAGAGATGAACGAAACAGTGAGAGGAATAGCTCCACATGTTGTATTTTAACATTGCCTAGTGTTTTGTGTGTGCCCATAAATTTATACTGTATGGAGTCGGAAAATAGGTGCAAATGTGTCCTCTCACCCGGGAGATGGGACTGCCTACATCTCCTCCCCAGCAGGTAAAGAGCACACCTGTTGGCAAACAAGAATCGGCTGGAAGGCACAGCGAGAAAGAGCATGATATAAACAGACAGAAAAGAGAAGCCTGGAAAGGAAGGGGGGGGTACAAATCCAAGAAGGAAAATACAGAACCGTTCATAGAGGTGCAGACAGCAATTAATTCTCAGCTTTAAGAAGAGATCCTGGTTTGGAAGATTGGAATTCTATGCAGGGTCGGAGGCAGCTGGGGTTGTCCTTGCTTGGAATGAGAAGGGGGGGATCTTTAAGGAAATCCCAAGAAGTGTCAAAGGTTGTGTGTGGGGGGGTTTAACCCCTTCCCCTGGTGATTTAGGGATGCAGGAGGCAAGCAGAGCATTTAAGGGAGGGTCGAGGCAGCACAGGGCATTCTTGACAGAGTTCTCAGTTGCAACAGATGCAGCAATGGGTCCGTTTAAGCAGGGGTGAGGGGTGGGGCTGGGAAGAGGTTGGAGGCCCGGGTGAGTCTGCGGGGCTGGGGCGATCGATTCCCAAAGGACGTGGGTAAGAGCAAGGGAGAAGCGGAGGAGACAGAGGATGCTGGAGGAATAATCTCACCCATCATCTCTCCCAGAACAGGGAAAGTCCCGAGGAAGAAATGCAGTATGAGAGGATCCTGAAAATCACTAAATGTCCTAATTTAAGCATCCAGTTCTTATATGGTTAGGGTCAGCAGGAGTGGATTTTCTGGCACGATGACCAGGTCTCTTGAGCTGCTTCGGAACTCCTTGCCTATTGATATCAGGCAGGTGCCTTCATTTCATTGTCTTCTTTTTGGTGCCTGATAAATATGTTTTTATTCAAACAAGCCTATCCAGATGTTTGGAAATTTGATGAGAGTTTTAACCTGTTTTTAGCCTATTGTTATTTTAACTTTTCAAACCTCTTAAACCAGTGGTTCCCAATTTGCTGACTAGTGTGGAACCCCTACTTTTTATTTTTCCAAAAGCAAAGCCACAGATCCCCTACTTTGGAATTTTTTTATATCTGTATGGTGGTTTTTGTTATGTGAATGGTGGTACAGACCCCCTGGGTGGGTTATAAGCAGATCCCCTGTTTTAAATCATTCTTATTTTTCCTTATCAATAATTTTATTGTTATCTTAAAAAATAAAACACGTTGAGGGTTTTTTCCCTTTTATATTCAAGCAGTGTATAAAATTTATGAAATAAGAAAGAAAGAAAGAAAGAAAGAAAGAAAGAAAGAAAGAAAGAAAGAGGAGCCCAGATCAGGACTCGTCACTACATTTTCTGAAATGTTTTCCATCATTGAACTGGGCAAGATGGTAAAACTACCCACACAATGATTGAACTGTTGTACCCAAACCTACTATGCCCCAACGAAAAGCCAATTCATGTGGATGTTATCATGCATCAAAAATGGTTGTGGGAACCAGTGTTGGGAGTGCAGTGCTTATGTCACTCCATAATAATAATAATAATAATAATAATAATAATAATAATAATAAGTCATTATAGGAACAACTGTTTAGAAACTGATGCCGGAGTTTTGCTTTTTCCTCTTCCCTCCCTGTTCCTTTCCCTTTGTATATCATGGCTTTTTGTTTTGCTTGTTTTAGATTGTAAAACTGCTGGATAGGCTCTGTCTTGTTTTGAACAACCAGGGCACCCTGGAAGGCCTTTTAGACTGAAAAAAAGCAGGGAGAAACTAAATAAAGACCTGCCAAATATTAATAATAGGCCTGCCAAGAGCCGACCTAACTGTGATAAATAAAGGCAGTCATTTTCATTCAAGTATAAAGTGAGTCTATTTTTATATATATATAAGAAGGGGCACAGAGGGGAGGGCACCTGAATCTTCTGCCCCTCCCCCCATTGCTCCCTAACCCCCAGGCACTTTCCCCCTTGGAAAGTGCTTGAAGGAACAGGGCATGCAGAGGGTTTCAGCTCCTCACCAATGCCGGAGTCCTTTTCGATGTAGGAATTAGACCAGGCACCCCCAAACTCGGGGTTTTGGGACTACAATTCCCATCATCCCTGACCACTGGTCCTGTTAGCTAGGGATGATGGGATTTGTAGTCCCAAAACATCTGGAGGGCCAAGTTTGGGGATGCCTGAATTAGACCCCCCCCATGCCATCTTGGCTCTAGATGCGAATGGTGCCGGGATGGGGTTAAGTCAGCCTGGCTGCTACCAATGTATCCAGTTTGGGCCTGGGTCTCTTCTTCCTCTATCCACGCCCCTTCCAAAAGTCTGTCCCATGGAGGTTGCCCTTGACCTCAACCAAGCCCCAAGCATATAGGAGGGCAGCGGAGGAGAGTTAGCCTGCAGGAGATGGGAGGAGGCGGGAGCTCTTGAGGGGGCAGGAACGGCCGGGAGCAGCTCTGACACACAGCTCAGACGCAACACAGTTTTTTGACACGAACAGACAGCAAGGATATATATATATTGTGAAAAAGAAAAGGAAATTAAGGTCAAGACCAATCCCCAAACCAGGTCACTTGTTGATTTCTCACCTGTGATGTGCTCACCTGATCTACAAGCCATATCCACGTCCTTCTCGAAATCAGTCTGGAAGACAGAGAACACAGAAGGGGGCGGTGATCAACAAGGCAGAGGGGAGGGTGGTGGTTATGGGGTGGGAGAGGAAAGGGGGCCTCAAATCCAGCACTTCTGGCAGATTTCCAGAACTAGCAAGCAAAGAGTCGCTACAACGAGACCCTGGGGTGAACAAAAGGGGGGTTATTGAGAGGTGAAGGTGTTCACAGGGGCGTAGCAAGGTAAATTGGTACCCGGGGGCAAAAAAAATTGTCCCCCCCATGGGAAGTTCAGGTGGTACCCGGTGCAGAAAATGTCTTGTCAACCTCCCCATTGATCCCCCCCCCGCAAAAATGGTTTTACGTTATTTCATATTTTCTTACAAAGGAATAATAACAAGTAATAATAATAAAAAACTTTTATTTATATCCCACCCTCCCCGGCCAAAGTCGGGCTCAGGGTGGCTAACATCAGATACATAACATTGGTATAAAATCAAACAATAATTAAATTACCTCCTAAAAACATCTCAAAATCAAATTAAAGTCTAATTAGATGGCTTTCCACAGGGTTAGGGTTGGGAACAGTAAGTGCTCCACTGAACTGAAATTTCAGCCTTCATGACATAGGAAAACAGCCAAGTGAACAGCTATTTTGGTGGAGGAGGGTCAAGATATTAACCGATATGCATGAAATTTCATATATAGCTATATAATCCCTAGTATAGTAAGATAAGACCTTCGGAGCAGGCATTAAAAAAAATTCAAAACAAATTCAAAAAAATTGTTCCTTGATAATTTGTCACCCCCTCCATTGTGGAACACGGGGCGGACCGCCCCCCGCCCCCTTGCTACGCCCCTGGGTGTTCAGATGCAATCAGACATGGACAATATTGTCTTCCTGATTATAATTTGCCTTTGTCCACTTCTGCCCCCATTGTCTAATGTTCCTTTCAAACTGCAGCACCCGTGGCGTTACGGAACTGTGGCTTTTTGCCCAACTTCTCAGCACGTAGTGCTAAATTTCCATTTGCACCCGTGTCCATGGTGCAACAAAATGACGAGGGTCATTTGACAACATGGCTACTCGCCCTTCCTGCACATGCCTCCTTCTGTCCCCCTTGGAAAGCGGCAGGAAAGAACTGAATGCATCAGCAAGCTGCCCCAGGTTTTGTCAATTCCCTCCCACAATTCGCTCCACCAACCACAACCGGATTTGTCATTTAGATCTGTATCTGAAACCATTCCGAGCTATCAGCCTGGTCACTGGGTTAGGCGGGGAAGGTTTCGTTAAATCAGAAATGGCTCTTTGTTTCAGGTTATTGAAATGCAACATCGAACAAAAGGCAGCTTTCAGTGTGTCTTGTAAGAACAGTAAGAGCTGTTGGACAGTGGAATTTGCTGCCAAGGAGTGTGGTGGAGTCTCCTTCTTTGGAGGTCTTTAAGCAGAGGCTTGACAGCCATCTGTCAGGAATGCTTTGATGGTGTTTCCTGCTTGGCAGGGGGTTGGACTGGATGGCCCTTGGGGTCTCTTCCAACTCTAGGATTCTATGATTCTATGATTCTATGATTGTGCCGGGTCAGACTCACACACAAGTCTCCCAACTTTTGGCATTGTGATTCCTGTCTGATTCCCATAGGAACAGTATCCCAAGTTACTATTGCCACTATGATAAAATCCTAGGCTCATCTAGAGACTAAACTAATATGGGATAACTGTGGGACTGTTAGGAGGGTTCCTCCTGATGATCACAAGTGATCTGGCCTGTGTGTACAAGCGACAAGGCAGTCCTTCGCATAACCTCATCCTAGGCCATTTAAAACTTTGGATACTTCTAAAAATACCTGAAACCTAGTTTCATATTGGACTGACAGCCGGTGCAGGGATTTCTGAACAGCTGTGGAATTGTGTTAATCTTTCAAAATATAAAGGCCCCGGTACATTTTCATAAATATAATATATAAAGCATTATTTAATCCTCTAACCTATGGAAAAAACTTGGCGCAAGCGAATGGGAATGAATGGGAAATAAACAGGCTGTCTGGAGGTGACCTCACAGACATGTGGAGTCAACGAGGGACTCCATGACTTTGAAAGTGGCACAGCCCTTTCTCTCACTAATAATAATAATAATAATAATAATAATAATAATAATAATAATAATTGCACTCTGCCTACCTGACTGGGTTGCCCCAGCCACCCTGGGTGACTTTCAACAAATTTAAAGGCATAATAAAACATCAAACATTAAAAACTTTGACAAACTGGGCCGCCTTCAGATGTCTTCTAGAAGTTGCTATTTAACTCCCTGACATTTGCTGGGGGGGCATTCTGCAGCATGGGCGCCACTACCAAGAAGGCCCTCTGCCTGATTCCCTGTAACTTCACTACAGAAGAGAAAAGCTGCATTTCCCTCGTCTCTTAACAGAGGAACAAGAGGCACTTTATCCTACCATGAGCTGAGCATGTCCGTTCTGAAATGACCCCCCAGAATCTCCATTTCCTTCTTCCTGGCGGTCAACCACTCGGCATTTCACAGCATCCTGCACCTGGGAAAGGGCGTGGCACGAGAGAGAATCGGATCAAAGCGTCAGAAGGAGCAAAAGAAAAGGAATGAGGAGCAGTAAGACATTTCAGCACCAGGACAGAGGCACACCCAGCAGAATCTGCTTAGAGCAGGGGTCAGCAACCTAAGGCCCATGGGCCACAAGCGGCCCATGGGGGTCATTTAACTGGCCCATGGACTCCCGCCGCCTGCTCAGGGACCCCCACTGCCCACTCGGTCAGCTCCCGTGCGCCGTGCTAAACCGGCATGGAGCAGAGCGGGGACCCCCTTCCCCGATGCCGGCTGCGCACGCCTCCTCCATGCCGGAAGGAGCGCCGGAAATAGCGTTTGCGCATGCGTGTGCATGCACACACACTCCGGTCCACCGCGGCGTCTTGCAGGACCGTGAATTGGCCCAAGCCACAAAAACTTTGCCGAACCCTGGCTTAGAGGTTTCATTGCAATTAGGCAGTATATGCATGTTGTGAAATAAATAAATACAATTTATACAATGAGACCTGGGGATGAGGGAAGAAAGAGAATGGGCCCTCTATGATTATTATTATTATTATTATTATTATTATTATTATTATTATTATTATTATTTAGGAAATGGTACTAGAATTTATCAATTCATCTGTCTTTATTGAGAAACATCTCCTCTGACTGTGGAGGCAGAACACAGCCATCATGGCTTGCAGCCACAGTTAGCGTTCTCCTCCACAAATTTGTGCAATCCTCTTTTAAAGCCTGTCTAGGTTGGTGGCCATCACTGTCTCCTGAGGCAGGGAGTTCCATAGTTTAACCATGCACTGTGTGAAGAAGGACTTTCTTCACTACTGTTTAGCTAAAGATTTGGGGATGGGAATCGGTGTAGCTTGTAGATCTTATTAAAGCCTCACTACCCCACTTCCCGGTGGGACGCGGGTGGCACTGTGAGTTAAACCACAGAGCCTAGGGCTTGCTGATCAGAAGGTTGGCGGTTCGAATCCCCGCAATGGGGTGAGCTCCCATTGCTTGGTCCCTGCTCCTGCCCACCTAGCAGTTCAAAAGCACGTCAAAGTGCAAGTAGATAAATAGGTACCACCCCAGCGGGAAGGTAAACGGCATTTCCGTGCATTGCTCTGGTTCACCAGAAGTGGCTTAGTCATGCTGGCCACATGACCCGGAAGCTGTATGCCGGCACCCTTGGCCAGTAACGCGAGATGAGCGCCGCAACCCCAGAGTCAGACACGACTGGACCTAACGCCCAGGGGTCCCTTTACCTTTACCTTTACCCCACCTCCCAGTGCTATTTTTCTAGAAAAAAAGAGGTGCCAGAACTCACTATGAATGCCTCCCTCATTCTCTTATAATGGAAATGTCGCCCACCTGAGAGGGGCCAGAACTGCATTCAAGTGAGTTCGGACTGAAAAAAAGCCCCAAATATGACACAAACTGAATCACGGGTTCTTGGGACCCAGGCAATGATTCCAGATGTTTTTGGTGTCAGGACAGTCATTCGGTATATATGAAACTAAATTCAGTGGAGGAATGGGGATGAGAAGATTCATTCTCATTCTGACCTCTCCATTATGGAAGGTGTCGGAACCCATTCAAGCCTTGGTTGCGACTTTACATTCATTGGAACCGCATAGAAAGACAGATCAAAGGAGACTGAGACAATGCCTTCTCATCCAGTAATTGTGCAAAGCAAGATATGGTCTTTTCTCAAGCAAGGCAAGATTTTTGAGTTTGGGCTGAGCCGAACCAGTATACCTGAAGGAGCGTCTCCACACCCATCATTCACCAGGACATTGAGGTCCACCTCCAAGGGCATGCAAGGAGTTAGGTTACAGGGAATCAGGCAGAGGGCCTTCTCGGTGGTGGCACCCTCCCATCAGATTTCAAGGAAATAAACAACTATCTGACTTTCAGAAGACATCTGAAGGCAGCCCTGTTTAGGGAAGCTTTTAATGTTTGATGTTTTATGGCATTATTATTATTATTATTATTCTGTTGGGAGTCACCCAGAGTGGCTGGGAAAACCCAGCCAGATGGGCGGGGTATAAATAAATAATAATTATTAATTATTATCATTACTATGCCTGCTCAGATGCTCACCTCTCTTCTCAGGATACAGTGGACCATCACAATGACAAAGCCTTCCAAGGAGTCGAAGACTGCAAAAAGGATTTGGAAGAGGGCTGATCGGCGGTCTGTGATCGCCAGCACTGCTGACATCCAGGTGAGGGCGAGGAGAGGTAGGACCACACAGGAGCTCCACAGCGATGCCCTGCGAGAGGGAAGAGAAGAGACCACCATTGAGCCTTCCTTGCCATCCCAGTTGCGACGCAGCAGCCACTCAAGTGAGCGGATCCCGCAAACCTCTGCTTCCCAAAGGGGTGACAGAGGAATAATTTCTGGTAGAGGCAGGGTTGTCCCAAACGGTTTCCGGGCTATCAACGGGACATTCTGGTCGGCCGAGGAAAGGGGCTGACAGGGTTTCTAACCAAGGAAGGAGCCATGTGTAAACATAAAATAACGATGCACACTGAGAAAACAGGCGGGGCCATGGTGTAGTGGTTAGAGTGTCGGATTAGGACCTGTGAAATCAGGGTCCGTATCCTCCTACTTGGCTATGAAGCTCACTGGGTGATCTTGGGCCAGGCACTGCCTCCCTCAGTCCAACCTACCTCACTGGGTTGTTGTGGGGGTTAAATGAGGAGGGGAAGAACAATGTATACCACCTTGAGCTCCTTGGGTGGAAAGGTGGGATAGAAAATTTAATAATAATAATAATAATAATAATAATAATAATAATAATAATAATAATAATAATGGTATTAATGCCTACCCTAACACAACCTACACACTCTGTACCTAAGGTATATTCTATGGGCTAGGTTTTGAGGATGAAAAGTGGTTGCGTCTTCATCCTAGAATCCTAGGAGTGTAGTTTGACACACCTTGTCCTCCTCATCCTCTGCTTTGTGTTCCATCTTGCCTGATGGAGAACCAAAAAGCTCTCCACGCTTTTCTGATATCTTGGTTGGTCCCAGTAAAAGTATTACCCAGCTGTTGATTTTGGATCTCTCTCTTGGAGCTTCCAGGAAAACTACCTGTTTGCTCTTGCAATTACTTTCTGGATCCCGAGGAGACTCCTTTAGAGTAGAAAATCTGCTTTAATTATACCTGATTTGCCTTAAATTAGTTACATTCTGAATCGAGAGCACCTTAATGTGCTGTTTAACTACAAGCAAGATTTGATGACTGCTAGTTTTTTCTTTTCTTTCCCAAGGGGCATTCAAACAAAGAAATGCAATACAAGACTTCTGTAAGTGGACCGATCTTGGGCTTCTGATTTCAAATGGACAAGAAGACAGTCCAATACAAAGTGGTTTGATCCTTGCAATTCATTTTGGAGAAGTTGCGTGAATTGCTAAATGAGTACTCTGTGCCCAAGCCCTAGAAAGGCAGTGTTGTTAGAGTGTCGGACTAGAGCCTGGGAGACCAGAATTCAAATTTCCACTTGGCCATGAAGCTCACTGGGTGACCCTGGGCCAGCCACTGCCTCTTAGCCTAACTTGCCTCACAGGGGTGTCGTGGGGCTTAACTGAAGAGGTGGAGAACCATATCCACCACATTGATCTCCTTGGAGAAGAAGGTGGGTGTAAAAAAAAAAAAAATGCAATGATGAATCCAGGCTTCCCTCATATGTACTGGGTTCTTAAGATGTGCTATATCTTCCATGCAATCCATTATTTTTAAATCTTTCCACAAAACAAAGAAGCCCAAAATTTCTTGTGATATTTTTTGGAGCTGATTCGTCCTTTTTGAACCAGCCCCAATTTACAAAAAACAACTACGTGAGGGAGAGGGAGAGAGGTCTACTTATGTGACAGTGCAACGTAAGCCTGTTTGCAGAAGATGCAGGAGCAAATATTTCAAGCAGGGATAAGGCAAAATCGGCTGGGGAGGGTCATAGCTCAGTGGTAGGGCATCGGCCTTGCAAGCAAGAGGTCCCAGGTTCAATCCCCAACATCTCCAGGTAGGGTTTGGAGCGACTCCCTATCTGAAATCCTGGAGAGCTGCTGTCAGTCAGTGTAGGCAATGCAAGGTTAGATGGACCAAAGGCAGCTTTGTGTGTTCCTGTTGCAGCTGGGTCTTCTGTGAGCATTCATCTATCCATTTCATGCTATATATTAGACACTTTGATGGAATCAAGGCCAGTTCATAACTGGCTCTTAGCCCCTTCTTCTAGAAACATATTTTCCCCTTACCTGGTATCAACTCATAATCTTGTCTAAATTTGCATGAACAAATTAAACAACCTATTTCTATAGCAAATGTTGAGAAGAAGATGCTCACAGAGTATTTCCCCTCTCAATGGTAACCAGAGGCAACTTGGCTATTTAGCCTTGGGGAAAGTCTTACTTTGATAATACTCACATGAGCAAAGAGTTCAAAAGGGGGCATGGGATTCTCTTTGGACTGGCAGAGCGGGATTTGATTTTAGAAAAAGGAATAGTTTTCAAAATGAGGTATAAATCTGGTAAAAAAAAAAAAAAAAAACCATACCCTGCACCCAAAACTCCACCTCCTCTTTTCAGGTGTACTCCCCACCTCTTTCTCAAACATATGACATTGGTTAGCAGGACATCCCAACAAAGGCACCCTTTTGCAACTTGAAAGTTAATAAAATGGACTTAGGGACATGCACAGGGTGGGAAGAACAGAACCCAGCCCAATCCAAAAAAAGTGAACAGAAACAACACATGGAACGGGGGTGGGGAGACGGAGAGAGATCAATGAGACAGTAGCACAGGTAATATTCCATGCAAGGAAGAGGAGAGTCAGTTTGTCCATCATTTCTCCAAGAGATCAGTTGTTGGGATTCTGCATTTGCAGTAATTAGGAGCCATTTTGCTTATCCCTGAGCCATCAATTGCAAAAGGAAATATTGAATCTTGATGAGACTTTTCCACTAGGCGATGTACCAAACCCAGCCTTACGTCCTCTTCCTCGCTTCCTTGAAGCACTTGCAGTTTCTGCCAGTTCTAGCAATGGGTAACATTGAGGACCCTAACATGGGGAGGGCTGTAGCTCAGAGGTGGTTCAATCCCCAGCATCTCCGGGTAGGACTGGCAGAGTTCCCAGCCTGAAACCCAGGAAAGCCACTGCCAGTCAGTGTAGACTGTGTCAGCTAGATGGACCAAAGGTCTGATTCTGTACAGGGCGGTGTTCCTATGAGTCTGCCTGCTACAAATTCACATGCTCAGATTGTGTGCAAATGGATAGTCAAAGGCACCCTTCCAGAATTAAGGCAATAGGGTTTTCTCCCCAAACACCTTCATAACAGGAAGCCAGGAGAAGGGAAGGGGTTCAGGAGGCATCTCCTCAATCTTCAGGAGTTGTTAATTCTCAGATATCAGGGGTATACATGCAAGAGGTGAAGGTGGCATGGAAATGGGAGATTCCAAAGGAGCAGAAAGGCAATGAGCTTGCGTGGGACAGAAAGGAAGAAAGGAGAACCTGGTTGAAGAGAGATTGCCAGGAGAGATGCGAGGAAATTTTAGGGGATGCTGAAGCCGGAAGCTGCAGGGAGCGGGTTTGAAGGAGAAAGGTGAGTTGTTGAGCAGTATGGAGAAATATGGGTGCATGAAGAAGAGGTCTGCTGGAGGTAGAGCAAGGATAAGGCAGGGAGGAAGGTCCAGGAAGGAGAAGCTTAGGTTGCTCTATGAAGGAGTCACAGGGAGCAGTGAGAAGGAAGGCAAGTCTTTCATGCACCAAACAGGAACCAGCAGCAGGATTGGAGAAAGAGATGTGAGAAGGGGAAGGCAAGGTAGAAGCAGAATGTATGGCTCTGGGGTCTTCAAGCGTCTTGGACTGTAATAGGACTATCTGTTTCTATCTTAAGGCCATGGCTCCCTTAGAGTGGAAAAGAAAGAAAGAAAGTCAGTGTGAAGGCAGGAGAAGAGGCGAAAGGGTGAAGGAAGTGTGGAATGTTTCAGGTTTTTGAACAGCAAGGCTGTTTTTTCGGGGGGGGGGGGTGTTTCCCCTGCAAAGCTAGTTTCTTGTGGTTTCTTATTAACCAGGTTGCAAAAACCTTGTCATTCCTATAACAGCATATAGGTAGTTACAGGTGGGTAGCTGTGTTGGTCTGCCATAGTCGAAACAAAATCAAAAATTCTTTCCAGTAGCACCTTAGAGACCAACTGAGTTTGTTCTTGGTATGAGCTTTCGTGTGAAGAAGTGTGCATGCACACGAAAGCTCATACCAAGAACAAACTCAGTTGGTCTCTAAGGTGCTACTGGAAAGAATTTTTGATTTTGTTTTAGCATATAGGTAGAACACCGTATTGATCAGCTCGGAAGAAAGCCTGGCTGGTGGATGTCTTGTCTTAATCACAATCGCCTTGTCTTAATCAACAGGGTCTTGAACAAACCTTTACCCCAACCAAAGCTGGAGGCTCGATTTTCTTCTACAGAGAGGAGGGATCAAATATGACTTCCCACCCTTCTTCCCCCAAAATGCTGCACATCTTTGAGATGAAGGAGGATGACAGTGTCTGTGAGAAGCACAGCAGATTTCGGGTAGGACAGGAGATCTGTCAGGAGCTGGAAGATGCCAGAAGAACTTCCGGGGTAGATTTTGGTGAGGGATATGGAACAGCACAGAAACTGCACTGAAGCCCTCCCTGTCAGGGTGTCTCCCTCCCTCTCAACCTCTTCTTAAGGCCAACACAAGAAAAATGTTTACAGTTACTCCTCCTCCTCTTTTCTTTTCTATCCCTTGACCCACTCCCTTAATACCTAGCCCAGCCATCTTCAACTTGCCTCTCTCCAGAAGAAGAAGAGTAGAAGAGTTTGGATTTGATATCCCGCTTTTCACTACCCGAAGGAGTCTCAAAGCGGCTAACATTCTCCTTCCCCTTCCTCCCCCACAACAAACACTCTGTGAGGTGAGTGGGGCTGAGAGACTTCAAAGAAGTGTGACTAGCCCAAGGTCAGCCAGCAGCTGCATGTGGAGGAGCGGAGACACGAACCCGGTTCACCAGATTACGAGTCTACCGCTCTTAACCACTACACCACACTGGCTCCAGCTGCTTTGAACTTTGTAACTCAGGAGTGAGCTTCCTTTCTGCTGCTCCGGGAGTAGGACCTGACCTGATGCATTTCAATTACCATAAAGGAGATTCCGACTAAACAATAGGAATAACTGTCTGACAGCAAGAGCTCTTTGACAGTGGGACAGACTACCTCGGGAGGTTGTGGACTCTCCTTCCTTGCGGGGTTTTAAGCAGGGTTTGGATGGAGCCAGTATGGTGTAGTGGTTAAGAGTGGTAGACTCATAATCTGGGGGACCGGGTTTGCGTCCCCGCTCCTCCACATGAAGCTGCTGGGTGACCTTGGGCTAGTCACACTTCTTTGAAGTCTCCCAGCCCCAATCAACTCACAAGAGTGTTTGTTGTGGGGGAGGAAGGGAAAGGAGAATGTTAGCCGCTTTGAGACTCCTTCGGGTAGTGATTAAGCGGGATATCAAATCCAAACTCTTCTTCTCTTCTTCTATCTGTCAGGGATTCTTGAGCTACGATTTCTGCATCGCAGGGGGGTTGGACTAGATGACTCTTGGGTTCCTTCCAACTCTACAATTCTGTGATGGGCTTTGCTGTCCAAACTGCTAGAGGGCTCCAGGTTGGTGAAGGCTGCTCTAGCCCCTTCATTAAAACCTTAAAAAACACCAATGGCCAGAGGCCATTGAGTTGGAATCATAGAGTTGGAAGGGATGGTCAACCTCTTCTTGGAAACCTCCAGTGAAGGAGAGTTCCACCGTCAAACAGCTCTTACTGTCAGAAAGTTATTCCTGATCCGCTAGTATAGCCATTTTCAGAGGCTTTCAGAGTTCCTCCTCTCTCCACCCTGCCATAATTAGCAGAAGCAGATATATGCAAATACATGCAAACATAGTAATTTGCATTGAATAATGGGGCACAAAATGAGCGCCAAATGTGCATCGTGAACTGTGGTAATTATAAGGCTCACTGACATTGCTAGAATGAATTCCTTAGAGAAGTAATATCAAGGCTCCTTATGATGGTATACTTTAACCCTATCCTTGATATCCATGTGCAAAATTACTGTTCTGGATATGATGGGGGAAATCATTTGCTATTTGGACAGTGGACCGACCCAATTTGACACCGCCAAATTTGCTTGCAGATCAGATTGCAACAGCTGGCCACTTCCAGGGCACATCCCCAGATTTTATTTTGCAGTTTTAGTCCCCCAAAGAGCATGCATAAATACACCTGTTATGTCCAAAATGCATACGAAATGCACATTATCGGGACGGGGGGGGGGAGGCTGCACCGAATAGCATAAAAATGCATTGAAGAAATACATATTTATGGGAAGAGTGTGTACAAAATGCATACAATTTACATGCATTTCTATAATGCATTCTTTTGGAAAAATCCACAAAAAATGGAGTAGTCTTTAGAATGTGGGTAGGCAGAAGGTAGATTAGGATCTAGCTGCAGATCTCTGAGTGATCTGCAGGAGATTGTAAATGGTTTTTGATCCCGTATCATCTAACAATAGCACTCCTACACTAAATATGGCTGGGTAAATCGATCAATTCTGGTATTCTCAGTTTCACATTGTTCCAATCTTAAGTTCAGTTACACAGCAATTTGTTTTAAAAACAAAGAAAGGGAAACTCCTTTGGAAAATTTATCAGCATTTTAGAGTCTTTTGTGTCTTTAATTTTGCCCAACATGCATGTTTTGGTTAAGCATTTTCTCCTATCATAATGCATGTTTCTATGTTATTGTCACAATTATACGCATTTTTCTGCATGCTTTTACTCTAGTGTGTGCAGTTTTGTGGGGTACACATTCCTTGGCTGGAGAACAGCATAGAAAATTCAGAGAAGAACAGATTTTGGCGGTTAAAACCATTTTGGCTTCTGTATTGTTTTGGAAACTATGGTCCACCTTTAATTGCAAACTGGACTAAACTTCTACACCCCACCTCCCCCTAACAGAAGGGCAATAAGGATCAACTGATATGCATGGCTATACTTATGCAATTGGTTTTAGAAGCCACTTTGCAGCAAGTAAGCGGTACAGGTGAAACTCGAAAAATTAGAATATCGTGGAAAGGTTCATTTCTTCCAGTAATTCAACTTAAAAGGCGAAACTAATATATGAGATAGACTCATGACATGCAAAGCGAGATATGTCAAGCCTTCATTTGTTATAATTGTGATGATTATGGCGTACAGCTGATGAGAACCCCAAATTAACAATTTCAACTTGGGGTTTTCATCAGCTGTACGCCACAATCATCACAATTATAACAAGCAAAGGCTTGACCTATCTCGCTTTGCATGTCATGAGTCTATCTCATATACTAAACTCCAGTAGCTAATGAAAACAATTGCTTACATAAATGGACTTTTCCACGATATTCTAATTTTTTGAGTTTCAACTGTATATACTACTATTAGTATCAGTTCTTTCCCCCCTAAATAAATGTTATGGGGTACACTCCTTTTCCTACTCAAATTGAAATACTGCCCCCCAATGAGACCAAATTTAGATTCACAAAATGTTTAGGGGCATGCGTACCCCTGCATCGTCCCTCCCCCTAGAAAAAAAGCACTGATTAGTGCTGATATATTGGCCATTTGCAATATAACAACCGCCTAATGATAGGAATGTCTAAAAGGTCTCATCCCTATCCTAGAACAAATAAACACTTGGGAGAAATCCCAGAAGCGGATTTTTGTCCTGAGTCGAGCATGTGCTCATAAATTCCCTGCCCTTCTTACATAAAACATTTCTTCCCTCCTGAGATTGGTATTTTGCACCTGGTTCTAGCTGGAAAAACACACACAAATAAAGCAGTTCTTACAAGCCAAAAGTCTTCCCGTTGCTGCCTTAGACTGCCAACATCATATGCTGAAATGATGCAAGCCAAGATCATTAGAAGCTTAATTTAGGATACTGGAATGTGAATGGCATGCGGAAGACAGCAGAGGAATACTTTGGGGCAGCCACAGAGAACGATTCTCTGTCAAATAGGACAATGGGAGGGGAAGATGCCTTAAGGCAGCCTTCAATCTAAGGATGGAATAAAGGTCCATTTCGGCATCCCTTTTGCAAGGACTTTGAAGAAGCGGGCTTACCAGTTGCAGTGGGGAATGGATGGAGTTTCCCTTCTATTTTTTAATTGTAATTTTCACTTCCTTGCCACAAGCCATAAGCCCGGCACCTGCAAATTAATCGGTTCCTACAGAAGATCAACCTTAGTATTGGAGACTCATTTTCTGCCACCCTAAATCTGAACTGAAAGTTCACAGCTGAAACATTGCAGCATCATTCACAGGTGGGGAAACTGTGGTCATGGAATCATAGCACTGTAGTGTTGGAGGTGACCCATAGGGTCATCTAGCTCAACCCCAAAGTCCTCCAGATGTTGTTGGATTCCAACCCCCTTCAGTCCTGGCCAGCAGGACCAGGGCTTCGGGGTTGGCGTGATGGATGCTGCAGTCCAGGTATATTGTTCCCCATTTCTACAATTAGGCCTAGCGCTGTCTATCAGTGACTGTTAGCTCTGACAGCTAAGTGGAGCTTCCACTATCAGGGGCAGTAGATCTCTTTAAGCCAGGTGCTAATACAGTTATGGGGAACCGTGGCCCTCTCGACATTGTTGGACTCCAAATCCTTCATCCCCAGCTGGCATGGCCAATTGCCAGGGGTGGCGGAAACCGTAGCGACATTGTGAGGGCCACCGTGAATGAGGTAGGGACATGAATTGAGGAAGGCTCCCACCTTCACATCTAAGTATGGAATAAAGTGCCAGCAAGGCCTGAAAAGACCTGCAAGGCAAACTTGAGTAGACCTATATTGACATTGACATAGCTTCCCAAGTTTGCTGTGCAGGATGAGAGGCTGTAGAATTCTGGACACAGAGGCTGGCCACTGTGAGAACAGGATGCTGGTCTCAATGGGCCATGCATGTTCTTATCCTAGGAAACCGAGCCATCTGCATGGGAGGACTATTATATTTCAACCCTTGAGGATGCTTCTCAAATTGCGACTAGCAGACAATGCAGCTGCCTGGATGCTGGTGTGGGCAGATTGATCGGACACAAGGAACAAGGGTACTGTGGGTTTCTATCCTGACTGAAATCAATGAAGACCCACCAGTCCAAGTCTTTAATGGGTTCTAAGGAGCTGTTTGTATTCAGACGCTTCCTCTTGGATAATGGGGGCACTTAAAAAAAAATTGGGTTTCTATAGTTTTGGGGAAGGTCCACAGCTCAGTGGCAGAGCATGCAGAAGGTCTCAGATTCAATCCCCATTGGCATTTCCAGGTAGGGCTGGGAGAGACTCTTGACTGAAACCCTGAAGAGCCACTGCCAGTCAGTGGAGATGATCCTGAGATAGATGGACTGATTCAGTATAAGGGATCTTCCTAGTTTCCTAATATGGTCCAAGGAGAGGATAAAGGAGACAGAAGAGCCAGGCGGGTGTAAGAAATCAAACCAGGGTGCGGAAGAGAGAGAGAGAGAGAGAGAGAGAGAGAGAGAGAGAGAGAGAGAAGGAGGAGGAGACTCGTAACCAAAAGGGTCGAGGGGGGTAGAAAATAATAATATTTTTTTAAAAAAAAAGGAGAAAGAAAAGAAGTTGAAATTAGAGGAACTAACATGGCGTTACTGGTGGCTGTGGCGGAAACATCAGCGGAAGATAGCACTCCACACTTGGAACATTTGAGCGTCATGCCGTAAAGAGGCACTGCCATCTGACTGCAATTAAAATTAAAAGACTGAAACGAAACAAAACACTTTGCTCGTGAAAACACAAACAAAACCAAAAAAATAAATAAAAGGAAAAGGGAGGGAGGACAGGAGGACGGGTGGGGGTGGGGGGGAATATTTAAACCCATAAGGGGGACAAAAATCAAAAGGGAAATCCCGACCGACGACACCCATAGCTTGAAAGAGAGATAGAGAAATAAACGAAATAACGGGAAGGGAAGGGTTAAAACTCTCACCTAGGTCATTCCAGGTGCAGAAAGCCATGAGCGACAGCCCAACTCCCCACTCCCCCCCCAAAAAAGGTCAAGAACCACGTCAAAGCCACTGGGGTTAGATGGAACCGTGTTGGAAAAGGCTGGCCAGCCACAGAGTGGGACTCAGGGCTGTGAATATCCCACTGCTACCCACAATTTCTGTGATTTTCTGTGAACCACCCTGAGACTTCTGTGTATAGGGCAGCATAATAATAATAATAATAATAATAATAATAATAATAATGTCTACCGCGTAGCTTGCATAGCTGAGAAAAGTCAGTTTCTCTTTACCCTGTTCTGCTCCCTTTCTGAAATGTCGGAGATTTCTGAGAGGGCAGCTGCAGCAGTGGTTGGAAGGGTGGGGTGGGGTGTATGCCAGGCTTTCTAAGGCTGAGTGTCCTACTGAGAGGGAGGTGAGGGGCTGCGAGCTCTGTGTGGTGCGGATGCAGCAGCAGAGCCAATGCAACGTTTCTGCCTTTCCACCTGCACCGCACTGACTTCTCCGTGCCTCACCCCTTCCACTCTTTCTTTTGGTAAGTTGTAGTGACATCTGACATCCAGGTATGCAGCTCATGACATGGATCCAGCAATAATCAGATCTATGGCTCTCTTTCTTTCTTTCTTTCTTTCTTTCTTTCTTTCTTTCTTTCTTTCTTTCTTTCTTTCTTTCTTTCCCCCATAAACAGATATGCATATTTTTATATTGCTATATATATGTCTTCTATTGCATAGTAGCAGCAAGTAATGTTCTTCCTGGTGGCTATGAGCTGGGGGCCACCATTTTCTTTTCCAAGAATCCATCTGGAGACAATGCTCCCACATGCGTTGGGGGGGGGGCATGATAGCTGACATCGGTAGCTTCTATGGAAATTGGTGCCACAACTCAGGGTGGGGGGGGGGAGAGATGAATATTTTGGAGAAAGGTTGTAATGCTGCCTAGGTGGCTCTTGAAGCCAAGGATGGTGCTGCAGCAGTCAAGAATGGAGGGGAGGACTAATTTGCTCAACCAGGAATACAGAAGACCTTATGGATCTGGCTATAAATGTGTTTGTGCTGATACTATATATCACATATGGAGAACGTTTGGCTCCCTAGTAGTTGTGTGACACCAGCTCCCATCAATGCAACCCATCATGGACAATGGTGAGGGATGATGGGGGTTGTTGTTTAACAACTTCTGGAAAGCCACAAGTTCCCCAGTTTCCAATTCCTGCCAAATCTATTTAGCCATACAAATCCATATAATGTAAATCATAAAATTGTAGAGTTGGAAGGGACTTAGTCCAACCCCCTAAAATGCAGGAATCACAGCTAAAGAATGTCTGACAGGTGGTCATCCAACTTCTACTTGAGAACCTCCAAGGAAGGAGAGTCTACCACCTTCCGAGATAGTCCGCAGACTATTCCCAAAGAAGAATAAATCAGACTCCATCCTCCTCTGTTCAAGTTTCCTCATGTCATGTGCATCAAAATCTATTATATCCACCCCTACCGCTGCCACTTCTCCAACACAGTTCCAAAAAAAAACCCCAGGTTGACCTTAGCTGGCTAGGTGACCTGAATTGATCCAGCTCTCCCAGGCATTTCCACATTCTCAACAGGTAACATGTTCTAAACAGGTAACAAGATCAGCAGAACCATTCAACGTGGATAACGTACTTTTAAAAGAGAACATTTCACATGCAGGCAAAGAAATGAACAGAAAAAAGAAGGGGGAAGGGAAGGTATGGAAAAGCAAAGGCCCACATTTCCCTCGATGTTTTCATTTTCAGTGCACATTTGACACAGTCGATAACCAGCTGGAGGAGGCCTTGATTTGAAGACTCAGTCATGTTTCAACAGGACAATAACTCCCAATCGAGCAATTTTCTGGCTGTGTGGTTTGATACTGCAAAGGAGCACACTGCAGCCTCTAGGACTGAATCCTCCACTCACCATGCTGGGGCTGCCAGCCTCTCTTTCTACCTGCTAGATGAACTGTCCAATGATAGATGCCAATTGCTCTGGGCAGCCCAACCTATCCTGGGGTGATCTGGGGCTGTCTCCACTAGACACTGCCTTCTTGACCATTAGACCCACTCTTGGTCTCGTCCACTCAATCCTCAGGAGCCTGTCTTCACATGCAGGGGAAGTCCCTAACTCACTAAGGGTTTGAGACCCATTGGCTATCCTCTTCTAGTTTAGCCGGCCAGTTGAAGCCGTTCCCGGGGTGTGGCCACTGTCACATGCTGACAGCTTCTAGGAGCCACAGGTGAGAGCTGAGTGCAGGGTGGGGGCCAAAGTTGCACAAACTACCCCAGAAGGAGCACGACATGTCTCCTACCAGAGGTCCTCACTTCTTACCCCACACATCCCGATAAAACTTAAGATGCCTTAAACACAATACAAATGACTGGCTCATGTGCTGTGAAATGTGAGTGGAGGAGATTTGGGGGAATCTTAGGGAAAGCTGGGGTTATTTGGGGGTGGAGGTGTCAAAACCTCTGACAGCTGTTTAGAGTTCAATTCAGGCGATGGCCCCGTCTAGTACGCTTCCTAGCGTGCCTCCATTCTGAGAGTTGGTTTGGGGAGAAATTGGGGGCAGCCCAAAGAGGAACCTTTGATGAGCTCATCAAAGATCCACCCCATAAAAGTGGACACGCACCCATGGCACAACCTACTCTTTCACTCTCAGCCGGGTCCCAGATCCAGGCCTAACGTTGTCCTTCCGAAAGTTCGGACCAGCACTAGTTTCATGTACAACGAGCTGCCCAGTGTCTCCTTTGGTGAGCATCGATAGGACCCTTGTTTTCATGTTGGTTTTCTGCATGAAGTTCTCTCTGGCATTTCTGCTCCTTTGGTAAACCACACTCAAGTGAAAACCTTTGCCTTCCACCTCTGTCCCAATTGGGAAAAAGAAGCTCTAGTAGCTAATTCCTACTTTCTTTCTTTTTTTGTGAGGGAGTGGGTTACCATTATCATCCTCCCCATTCCTCCACCCCTGCCTGGTTATCGAGTGTGACTGTTTAATTTCCGGTTTCATTAATTTTTGCTTAGAGGAATTATTGATATAAGGCATACCCTGCCCGTTCCTTCAGTTTCTTATCTGTTATTCCATCTTTCGATACAAGTTTGTTAAATACCAGAATACCAATAACCATGTTCACCTGTTGGAAGAGAAACAACAGACAGACACGTTTGTTTGAAAAGCCCGACCATGTCAAAAAACAGAAGCAAAACCATACATATCAACCTTCTGAATATCCCCAGATATGTCCCAGCCAGCTTAGCATTGCTTAAGAGAGGTTAACAGTATCCAACAACAAACAAACCTTAGTTACGTACAACTATGCATAAACATACAAACCAACGTAACCAGCTGATAAATGATGATTCCAATATCACATAATTTTATAAATGCCAATCAAACAAAACAACATGCAGATTGACCAAATCAGATGTATAACAAGTACAAGAGAGGATCCAACAAGTCTTTTGTTTGCTCCGATTCCTCGCGGGAACATCACGTTTATACTTTGGATTGTTTTGATACATACATCATCGCCAGATTATGCTTTACCATCCTTTGGAACTATCATTTGATTTATATAGACGGCACCGGACTTGTTGGATCCTCTCTTGTACCTCCATACATGAACCTTTGCATTTACTATGGAGTTTTAGCATGGGCATATTACATGTACACTGATTTATTATACATCTGATTTGGTCAATCTGCATGTTGTTTTGTTTGATTAGCATTTATAAAATGTTGTATGTTTAAGAGAGGTTAACAGCAAAATCTGGGTGGCTGGCAGGACTCTGACCTGCACAAGGTTAGAGGACCCAGGATTGCTAATTTCTTATTAGGTTCTGGAGCCTTTTGCATGATGAACGTTCAGTGTCTGGGAAAGCAGACATTGGAGTCAAACCAATTTTTCAAGAGAGTTCCCAGGAATACAAATCGGAGGGAGAAAACCAGTGCGTGAGCATGTCTCTCTGCTCAAGGATGGGGTTGTCTCCTTGTCAGCATCCCAAACAGCATCCCAAACCACAGACAGAGCTGCTCTAATGCCCCGTGGGCTCAAAGAGGCCATTAGCTCAAATTGATCAGGGATGAAAAAAATGTGTCAATTTCAGCTTCTCATCCCCCCCCCCAGTCTTAAATTCAGTCTTCCACGATTCCGTGTCAGTTTTGCAAAATTCATCCGTGGGTTAGCGTGAATTTTTTCTGGAAGTGCACTTTTATTTTTTTGCAAACAAATTCCCTTAACATAATGCATTTTGTATGTTATTTTCACTAAGGCATGCATTTCAGTGCACACTTCCCCCTGACATGCACATTTTTATTTATTCATTTTGTACATAGCATTTGGTTCAAGAACTGCAATGCGAACTTTCAGAAAGGAAAGCTTGCATATTGTGGAGTTCCGCATTAAAATGTGAGCTGGTCCCCATCGCTACCCTTGATGCCTCTTCATAATTGTATGTTTTAAACTGTATTTTAAATTGTTGTAACCTTCCCTGAGATATTAGCATGAAGGGCAGGTAATAATAATAATAATAATAATAATAATAATAATAATAATAATAATATTTTTGCAATTTTTCTTATTCCCTGTTGCATTGTGTATTGCAGGCACATCCAACTCCCAAGAGGCTGTGATGTACTCCCAGTATATAAAAAACTGGCAGTGATCTGCCCATTGACATTGGAGGGAGGAGGAGCGTGCGTGGGGTGGGTTGATTGCCCGGAATTGTTGACCTTTTTTTTTTTTAGGAGGGAAGTGCCCAGAGTTGTTGAGCTTTTTGGGGAGGAGGTTTTTTCAGCTTTCCCCCCATAACTTTTTGTATACAATAAGGATCCCGTGATCTACCAGGATCAGCTGGGGGTCTACTGGTAGATCACGATCTACTGGTTGGACATCCCTGGTGTATTGCATTTACCTAGACGTAATGAGGAAGAGGGAAAAATGCAGAGGGCATGCTGCAAGGATGCATAGCTATCCCGTTCCTACAATTTCTCTGTTGCTACAACACAGAGATCCTGTGCAAGGTTACCCCCCCCCACTCCCCGGTTGTCCATGACTCCTTGCCAGATCTCTTTTCCCTCAAACAGTGTTTATGCACATTTCAGACAGACTGTCCTGAATTACGTTTTGTTTGTGGATGTCTATTAATCACAGTATATTCAGGGTCCTTTGAACACAGCTAATGCCAGACCTTTGCAACTGCTACATGAAGCAAACCACTCTTAATCCTCCCCCTTAAGTGCCTTCATTCAAATTCACCCATCAATATGGCATTCACACTCTTAATTAATCCAAAAACAAATCTCCTGTGGAGAAAGGACCTTAGCTTGGGCACTTTTGCTTTCCTCAAGGAGCAATTTCCTCTTGAAGGTAGAGAGAGAGAGAGAGAGTCTCTTTTTTTAAAAAAAAAAGAAATAAAAGAAGTGGTCTTTGCAGGGTTGGGAGCATAGGGAAGGCGCACACAAAGAAAAAAAAAGTGTTCGGAATTCGGGTAAAGTACCAAAACGACAGCCGCTGCTGGTCCCACGAAGGCATAAAGGAGACCTCCTTCCAAAGATAGCCAACAGCTAGGAGAGGAAGAGGGAGAAAAAAGACATCAGGGCAGTGGTGAGACTAGTCTCCAGGCGCAGCAGAAACATTGCACAGAAACAACATTAAAAAATGAGGAAAATGGGAAGCAGGAGTGCTCTGCCCAATGCGACAAGTTGCATGATAAACACTTATATTTATTAGGGTTGGGAAAACCTGTCAGTTCTGGGTTCACCCAATTTCCCTTTCCCTTTTCAAATTTTCACACATTCACATTTTTTTAAAAAATAGTCATGAAAACTCACCAGCACTTTAGGGAAAATTTCTCCTAATATACACCCTGTGTGCCAGTTTGTCTAAGATATTTATTATTAATTAATTTGTTGTCCTTATATTGCACATTCTGCTCTAAGGAGCTCAGGGTGGAGCACATGGGTCTCCCTGTCCTCCATTAACCCCCACAACAACCCTGCGAGGTAGGTTAGGCTGAGAGGCAGTAACTGACTCCAAAGGCCATCCACTGAGCTTCATGGCCAAGTGGGGGATTTGAACCCTGTTCTCCCAGAGTTCTGCCTCTCTATACATTTTCACAAAGCAACTTCCCATAATCCAATGCATTTTGGGGGTACAATATTTTCAGTAACATATGATTGTTTTATTAACGCTTTACAATCATATATACATTTCTCGTACATGTTATTTTGCAGGAAAACAGATTTGCAAGATTCAGACACGTGAATATTGCAACGGTTGCAATTCACGTATTGCTTCATTGGGTATGGATTAAGTAAGTTCACCTTTAAATGCATTTCATTTAATGTTTCATTAAGCAGGATCCTTCTTGCTGCTCTCTGCATATTAAATCCAGGTTTAAAAATATCTGTATGTTCTTTCAAGCACCTTTCCTAACCACTCTGGGAGCTGTTGCACTGCGAAGGTAATAGGCGCCTCCTATCAACTCTCAGCATACTTAGCAAATAATCCCCAGGATTCTTTGTGGAAAGTCAGGACTGTTTAAAGTGGTATGATGCCACTTTAAATGTAGGCCAAAGGAAGAATAGTGATTTTACAGGAACAAGAAAATAGGAAGCTTCTCCATATATAGGAATAATTGGAACTCAGGGATTCTAATTTATTCAGTCCTGCACGATCCTGAATGTGAAGGTTAGAGAGGCAACAGGGAGTCTGCCTTTGTCCAGGAGCTGCGTGATTAAAAACTGCAACCCCCCGTGTTGTGTCAGCAACTTCCAGTTTATCTTTCCTACAAGTAGTAAAACATCACAATGTCCAGCTGTGTCCTGGCTGTGCTTTGTCGCACCGTTGTGCAGGTCCCCTCTGCAGAACAAACTCTTTCTTGTGACACTGTGCTACGTGATTAATTCCTGCTGCTCCATCGCCAGTCAGGAGCAGACACAAACTCCTCCATTCGGTGAACATCCAATAGCTTGCATCGGAAGTCCAGGTAGATCAAAAACTTCTCCACAGGGAACCTTCGGCTTGAATTTTTGTTGTTGTTCTTGCTGGTCAGCTCATTATTTCCCAGCACTTCTAAAAACTATTTGCATGCTCATTATTTCCCATAACTTTTTTAAACTATGCACACAGCCCATAGAACACCTCTGGAATTCAATCCCATAATATGTAGTGATAGCCCCCAACTTGGAGGGCCTTTAACAAGGCTTAGACTAATTCATAGAGGAAAGGGCTTTTAAGCGCCTACTAGCCATAAGGTCTACCTCCAAAGTCAGAAGCATTAAGCCTCTGAATAACACTTGCCTGGACTCACAAGTGTGGAGCACTGTTGCATCCAGGTTCTGGTTGTGTACTTCCCATTGGGGCATCTGGTTGCCCACTGTGAGAATAGGATGCTGGAATAGATGGACCATTAGCCTGGAGCAGTAGGCTCTTCATAGAATTGTAGAGTTGGAAAGGACCCTGAGTTGGAAGTCCAACCCTCTGCAAAACAGGAATATGCAGCTATCCCATATGGGGATCAAACCTGCAGCCTTGGTTATCAGCACCACACTAAGGAAGAGCTTGGAAACATGGCTTGAGTGAGCTGTGGTGACAAGCAACAGTGAAGAGAAGTGGCTGGGTTTGTGGAGGAGCATGGATGTTGGCATCACTGCAGCCCTGCAGACCTTCTAATGCCCTGATCAGCCAATTCAAAGTGTTGGTGCTGATCTATAAAGCCCTAAAGGGCCTCAGCCCAATATACCTGAAGGAGCATCTCCACCCCCATCATTCAGCCCCAACACTGAGGTTCCCCTCTGAGGGCCTTCTGGCAGTTTCCTCACTGCGAGAAGTGAGGTTACAGGGAACCAGGCAGAGGGCCTTCTCAGTAGTGGCACCCACCCTGTGGAACACCCTCCCATCAGATGTCAAGGAAATAAACAACTATCTGACATTTAGAAGACATCTGAAGGCAGCCCTGTTTAGGGAAATTTTTATTGTTTGATGTTTTATCGTGTTTTTAATATTCTGTTGGAAGCCGGCCAGAGTGGCTGGGGAAACCCAGCCAGATGGGCAGATTATAAATTAAAAAAAAACCATTGTTGTTGTTGTTGTTGTTGTTGTTGTTGTTGTTGTTAGTAGTAGTAGTATTGTAGCTCTGCACTTCCCTGCACGTCCCAATATATTTCATCAACCTCAGAACATAAAGGTAAAGGGTCAAGGGACCCCTAACTGTTAAGTCTAGTTGCGAATGACTCTGGGGTTGCGGTGCTCAACTCGCTTTGAGGGAGCTGGCGTACAGTGATCATCTTAACTCTTATCAAAATATGCCAATTCCAGATGCATGTGTCAAACAGAGCATTTTTAAATACATCAGAATTCTAGAGGTCAGCTGAGGGTAGACTGCAATATCATTTTGACCCACCCAGTGTTGCATTCGATTGACTCCATTTTCCTCCCTCACAGATTTAATTTCAGCTGGTTCTCGTCTCTGTTTTCCTCCGAGCACCAGGGAATCTGCCACCTGGACACCCAGAGTCCCTAAACTCAGTTCTGACTATCCTGCTCAGCTGCTCTCTTTGGAGTTCCCCGTGAGCATGTGCTCCTCTTTGCAACCATGCCAACATTTTGCTTTGGGAAGCTACTGCAAAATCTGGGCTGTCTGCTAGTCACGCTACACAAAGAATATTCGGGTTCCATAGTGCAGAGACAGATAATACTCTTGCTATGTAAAAGAACACAAGAAGAGTCTGGATCAGGCCAATCATCTAGTCCAGCACACCCATACCTGTGCGCTCTCTCTCTCTCTCTCTCTCTCTCTCTCTCTCTCTCTCTCAGAATAATAGAAAAAGGAAACTTGGAAAGTGTATGAGACTTAACTAAACTAACAATAGTACTTTGGCCACCTCATGAGAAGAGAAGACTCCCTAGAAAAGACCCTGATGTTGGGAAAGATGGAGGGCACAAGGAGAAGGGGGCAACAGAGGATGACATGGTTCTCGAAGCGACTGGCATGAGTTTGGCCAAACTGCGGGAGGCAGGGAAAGACAGGAGTGCCTGGCGTGCTCTGGTCCATGGGGTCACAAAGAGTCGGACACGACTGAACGACTGAACAACAACAAACTATCAATAACATTTGAATCATGTTTCTTGGGATGGGAAGAGGTTGGGACTCCCTGTAGGAATAACTGACCAACCAAGTCTCATCTAAAACCCAGAGGAAGACTTGGGACTCTGAAAGAACTTATGCTGCTGCAATTTGCCACAGACTTCTTAAAGAGGGTGTAAACTGTGCTTCTCAGAGTTTCACAGTGCAGTTCTCCAGCTAAGTAATGTGTACAAAAATGAATATACCAAGATAAATTCCTCATTAAAGTATACATAGTGGTGGGAAAAATCCATAAATTAAGGATTCTGCTTGATGAAACATTAAATGAAATGCACTTAAAGAAGGGAACCTGAGCGTAATCTAGTCCAACCCCCGCAATGAAGGAATCTCAACTATAGCATCTCTGACAGGTGGTCACCCGACTTCTGCTTAAAAACTTTCTTCTGAGGGTGTTCCACTGTCAAAGAGTGGAACGTGTATATAAAACCAAATTGTGTATAAAAATGTGTACATCAGTACAAATTTATTCTAGAATGCTGATGAGGTTTCTAAAAAGAATAATAATCCGCAAACTGATGTGGAAACACAGAGAACCGAATTTGAAATTTGGAAAATTAGAAACCTCAATTGACAGATTCACCCACCGCTGACCATACCCTGGAATTTGAAAGACCAAAGTCTGACTACACAACTGAGGAAGGGAAAGCTATCAGATCCCCAGTCTCTCTCATGTGATAAGCGATCACATGACACAGTGCACACACACTATTTGAATGGCAATGTCCATCAACTTTTGGGGTGTGTGGCCCCCTCTCAGATATTTTATTGGGGGGGGCAAAGACCCCTCTGTCCCTAGGAGTTGGCTTCTATGGCACCCATCTGAGAGGTGCCAGAACTGTGCTCTGCCATGCTCCTGCTGAAAAAAACAACCCACTCACTTTGGGACTCAGGAGCTGAGAAGCAAGCAAATAATTCTTCTCCAGTTTGGATTTTAATTGAGGTGGAGAAGAATTTGGGGACTGCACTGAACGCCTCATCTTTGAGGTGAACATCATGCTTGCTCAAGCTTCATATACCAGCAATTTGGGGTGATTATGCCTCATGAGGATCTTCAAGCAGTGGCAGAGTTTCATGCTCAGACACCGGGGGCAGGAAGCAGGCGGGGGCTGGGCTGGCGCGCATTCTGGGGTTGGGTGCACCACCCTTAGGGGTGTGGCATGCATTCTGGGGGCGGGGTGCGCTGCCCTCAGGGGCGTAGCATACATTCTGGGGGCGGGTCACGCAGCGCGTGGGGGGGCAGCTGAGATGAAAGTCTACCGGGATCGCGCTGCCTGGGGCACCCCGCTCCTACGCCCCGCCCTTCCTATGCCAGTGTCTTCAAGTACCTGCACATTGGAATGTGTTTTGTCATAGCACTAATACTACTACATTTCATATATACATAAGGATATAAGAACATAAAAAGAGGCCTGCTGGATCATGCCAATGGCCCATCTAGAAGAAGAAGAAGAAGAAGAAGAAGAAGAAGAAGAAGAGGAGGAGGAGGAGGAGGAGGAGGAGGAGGAGGAGGAGGAGGAGTAGTAGTTTGAATTTCATATCCCGCTTTTCACTACCCAAAGGAGTCTCGAAGTAGCTAACATTCTCCTTTCCCTTCTTCCCCCACAACAAACACTCTGTGAGGTGAGTGGGGCTGAGAGACTTCAGAGAAGTGTGACTAGCCCAAGGTCACCCAGCAGCTGTATGTGGAGGAGCGGAGACGCAAACCCGGTTCACCAGATTACGAGTCTACCACTCTTAACCACTACACCACACTGGCTCTCTAGTCCGGCATCCTGTTCTCATAGTGGCAAACCAGGTGCCCCAATGGGAAACCAGCAAGCAGAAATCCACAATAGATACCTAATAAACATCAGGAAGGCAGCTTCAGTATTTGCAGTTATGCATCTGCTTAAAGGTTAAAAAAAAAAGGTAAAGGACCCCTGGACAGTTAAGTTCAGTCAAAGGTGCATATGGTGTTGCGCCGCTCATCCCGATTTCAGGCCGAGGGAGCCAACATTTGTCCACAGAGAGCCTTCCAGGTCATGTGGCAGCATGACTAAACTGCTTCTGGCGCAACAGGACATCGTGACGGAAACCAGAGCGCATGGAAGCATTGTTTACCTTTCTGCCATAGTGGTACCTATTTATCTACTCGCACTGGCATGCTTTCAAACTGGGACAGAGCAACAGGAGCTCACCCCGTCATGGGGATTCGAACTGCCAACCTTCTGATCGGCAAGACCAAGAGGCTCGGTGGTTTAGGCCACAGCACCACCCGCATCCTTCTTAAAACTCATCGATTCACCCAGGTTTTCCCCGAGGGGTGATCCAGCAATGTTGACGTATTAAGCCAATCTGCTGATTTGTGATGCATTTTGTACTTGTTTTAGGGATGTAATTTTATTGTTGCTTTTATACTGTTCATCAGAATATTTTAGGCTGCTCAGTGGTTTGCGGAAAGAGATTTTTGCAAATAAAGAAAGCTAGCAAAAAATGTTTTCCTTGAAATGTGAGAGGAAGGAAGAAAGGGAGGGAGGAAGGAAGGGGGGAAAGAAGGAAACTGTTACTCACTAGTTCATGGTGCCGTACCCCTTGGCTTTCGTGAATCCCACAGAGATGGCCACCACCAATGCAGGTAGGCCTAAACGGAATAAAGCAAAACAGGCAAACAGTTAAGGTTAGACTTATTTGCAAATGGCCCTTTGCAGTAAGGAAACAGTCTGCTTGCCTTGGGGTGAAGGAAACCCAGAATTCTCCCCCAAAATGGAGGCTCCTTTTACTAAGAGCATAAGAGATATGCTGGATCCGGCCAATGACCCATCTAGTTCTCACATTGGACAACCAGGTGTCCATGGGAAGCCTGCAAGTGGGTCCTGAGTACCAGAGCATCTTCCCCACTTGTGAGTCCCAGCAAATGGCACCCAGAGACATAGTCACCATGGACAGCAGCCATAGGCAGTCTACCCTCCATTATCATCCTTGTAACACAGAGAGATAACAACACTTCCATACAACCAAACAATTGTAGAGTCGGAAGGGACCACGAGGGTTGTCCAGTCCAACCTTCTGCAATGCAGGAATCTTCTGCCCAATGATCCTGAGATTAAAGAGTCTCATGCTTTTATTGGCTGAGCTATCCTTCACTTTCCTGCTGGAAAAACCCGATGATTAAGCTGAGAGTCTTTAGAGGCCAATAAAAAAGCATGATTTTGGACCTCTTTGGTCTGATTTTATTTCATTTGCAAGCAAGGAGGAACATGGCCAAAACCCACCTTGGCCTATGAATGAATGTCGCTGATATAGACTCAGGGTATTAACCATTATATGTTATAAATAGTTTGACTCACTACCTTCCATTCAATTACACACCTATGGTATCTGAAGAAGTGTGCATGCACATGAAAGCTCATACCAATAACAAACTTAGTTGGTCTCTAAGGTGCTGCTGGAAGGATTTTTTGTTGGTTTAATTTCACGTCTGTAGTTGTTTGACAGTGGTCTCTAATTGTATATGGACCATGTTTATGGCCACCAGATCCTGTTTGATAGCATTGTATTTTGCAGAATCTTGTATAGTCTCTCTTTTATTTGGAAATTAATGAAACTGCTACAATTTCTTATTAAATTAACATCACAAAAAATTCATCTCAGGTCAGGTGCCAAAGGATACGGTAAAGAGTTTCATCTTCAGCATTTGCTATTTGCTGTACAGTCATACATCGGGTTGCGGTCGCTTCAGGTTGCGCACCGCGCCGAACCCAGAATGCCAGAACGGGTTACTTCTGGGTTTTGGTGCTTGCACATACACAGAAGCGCTAAAACGTGCTTTGTGCATGCGCAGAAGCACCGTATCGCAACCCACACGTGCGCAGACGGGTTACAGACACTGCGGGTTGCGAACGCGCCTCCCGCATGGATCGTGTTTGCAACCCGAGCGTCCACTGTACAGTGAAGCTAGACACACCTTTGTGGGGAGAAAATTCTACAACAGAAAATGCCCTCTCTCTTGCTGGACCAACACCCCCCGAACATTTGAGGAAGGTGGAACTACCAAGACAACTGCCAACTTCTAAAGGAGGTGGGCCACTCCCTCTGCTGATCTCAATACCCAGGAAGGTCTGTAGGGATCCCACCACCCCCATTAAGTGATGGAGAAGGTGAGATAAATCTTCAGCATTGCACTAATATTGACAAATATTATTTTTCGGGGTAGGGGTGATGAAATCATTTTTAGTTCATACCAATGCACAAGGGAATTAACAGTCAAAGAGAGGGTACGGGAAGGAGTTGGGGCCAAATCAGCTGCTTCCTTCAAGAAGATTGAAATAATATTAAATCTGGATCCACAGTTTTGCCTGCATTTTGTGAGTGGTGAAACTGGGAGGGCAGCATTTTGCCAAATGTTCTCCAGGGGTAGATTGAAATTCTTCAAAAGGAGGGCCTTAGAAATGGAAAAAAATTCATGCAAGTATCATAAAATACTTTCAGTTCAGTTCAGTCTTTGCAAATTTTCTTGTTATGGTCACCCCTCCTCATTGCTTCCTGTGATTTTGCATGAAGGACTCCCTGCATCCAGTTCTTGCATAAAGGTGGCCTACTTTGAGTGAATTAAATGTAAAGGTAAAGATAAAGGTACCCCTGACCATTAGGTCCAGTTGCGGATGACTCTGGGGTTGCGGCGCTTATCTCACTCTATAGGCCAAGGGAGCTGGCGTTTGTCCACAGACAGCTTCCGGGTCATGTGGCCAGCATGACTAAGCCGCTTCTGGCGAACCAGAGCAGCATATGGAAACACCGTTTACCTTCCCACTGGAGCAGTACCTATTTATCTACTTGGACTTTGACGTGCTTTCGAACTGCTAGGTGGGCAGGAGCTGGGACTGAGCAACGGGAGCTCACTCCGTCGCGGGGATTCGAACCGCCGACCTTCCGATCGGCAAGCCCTAGGCTCAGTGGTTTAGACCACAGTGCCACCCGCTGTGACTTACAAACTGCTAACCCCTATTCTCTGATACTTGTGGCTGTGTATCAGATGGAGCTGCCTCCCTTCTCACCTAAGGAGACCTCAGGCATCTCTTAAGCCCCATCCCTTTGAGTCACGTGTGGATCAATCTATCTCACTGCTAAAGATGGACAAATCCCATTAGGAGTCAGAGAGACATCGCTTGCCGGGCTGGGCTTAGCATCCTAATGACAAAAGCCCTCGCTCATTACAGACGCAATGGGATTTGAGGCAGATTTTCCTCAAGGTGTTAGGCACATTTGAGCCGGTGGCTGGCCATGTCCACCGGTCCTTCTTAAGGATAGCATCACACGTAATTCCCAGCAAGGAAGATTGCTTTAATGGTGTTCCAAGGTGACCTGTCAGTCCAGAAGCAGGAGGCTCTGTTTCTGCTGAGATAGGAAGATCCTGTGTGAGGCCAAAGAAACCGGCCTGAAAGGAGAGGGGGGAACACACAGGCACACACATCGCAAATCTTGTAGCACTTTAAAGGCAGTTCTTTGTGATGGCACAAGTTTTTGTGGAGTAGGAAACGATGCATGAGAAAAAAAGTGGACTCTAGTCCACAAAAGCTTCTGCCACAATGAAGCCGGTGGGCTTTGAGGTGCTACATGACTACTGCAACCAAACAAGGACACACCTGTACTAGAGTAAGTCCACAATTTATGCACATTAAGCTTTAGGTGCATAGCCAAACATGTTTAAAGAGGGGGCTGGGGTTCCAGAAAAAATACTTTGGCAATCTCATCTTCACTTGAATGCAGTGTGTTTTGACAATACCAGCAACAACTGATTTGCATAGGGGTGATGTTCCTGACCCCCTCACGTATTGGTGGACTGTGCATAAGCCCGCCTCACCCCTGCCCTGCCCCATCCCACCCCCTTTTCCATCTACTTCTGGGTTGCTGCGATGGGCACACGTGCAGTCATGCGTCAGTTGGATGTGTGTGTCAATTGGCCGTTGCCTGCACACGATTTTGGCTTAGGGAGCGATCGATGGAGCATAACCCCACCACCCAGATAAGTCATGGGCTTACTGTACAGATCTAAAGTACTAAGATACCACTTGGTTTCCCCTGAAGAATCCTGGGAACTGTACTTTGTTGAGAATGTTCCATCCTCTGTCTGCATGCCCCCCTTCTGTTGTGTGTGTGTTCCTGCCTGCCTGGATGAATGCACATGTGATCTGCATGTGTGTTGAGTGGCTTACTGCTCAGAGACGCCATAGGCATGCAGTTGGCCTCAGTGAGAACAGGATGCTGGACTTGATGGGACATCAGCTTGATCCAGCAGGGCTCTCCTTATGTCTTCACGATGTATGGGACTAGTAGAGGTGCTTCGCCACTTTATGGAATTTCCCTTGGAGGTGCACCAAAATCTGAACCTGAGCATTTTGAGGAGACTCTATTAAGATCTTCCTTCCATTCTTCCTTCCTTCAATTGGAACAAACCCTAATTTAAGTTCATAGCACAGAATACAACATTTCAGTAGATGCAAGGCTTTGAGTATGGCTACCTAAGTCAATTATGGTGTATTATGGTGCTGGAGGAGACTCTTGAGAGTCCTATGGACTGCAAGAAGATCAAACCTATCCATTCTGAAGGAAATCAGCCCTGATTGCTCACTGGAAGGACAGATCCTGAAGCTGAGACTCCAAGACTTTGGCCAGCTCATGAGAAGAGAAGACTCCTTGGAAAAGACCCTGATGTTGGGAAAGATGGAGGGCCCAAGGCGAAGGGGATGACAGAGGATGAGATGGTTGGACAGTGTTCTCAAATCTACCAATGTGAGTCTGACCAAACTGTGGGAGGCAGTGGAAGACAGGAGTGCCTGGCATGCTCTGGTCCATGGGGTCACGAAGAGTCGGACATGACTAAACGACTCAACAACAACAACAACAACCTAGTCAAGCCCTCAGAATGGGGGTGGGTGGAACGGAAGATCAGACTAATGTCTACCAATTTCTCAAAGATGCTCCTAGAATCATAGAGTCAGAGGGGACCATGAGACTCATTCCAGCCAGCCCCCACCCTGGCAATGCAGGAATATGCAGCTGTCCAGTAAAGGAATTGAACCCGTGACCTAGGTGTTATCAGCTCTAACCAACTGAGCTATCCACAAGCGTTCAGAAACTGAAGGAGAGCATAGCTCAGTGCACCCGATACAGAGGCTCGATAAACTGTTAACAGGGCTGATGATTCAGAGCTCACTCTCTGCTGCCAAGCTTTTAAAAGGATATTAAATGACAATTAAACTGGGATTACACAAGGTAAGACTAAAAGCAAATAAATTAAAGTCATTTGAGTCAATAAAGCTCAGCGATAGTAAACAGAGGATCTCTCGGGAGAGAAGATCTTGACTTGGAGAGCAGTTCTACACATTACATTGAGCGAGGTGATAGAAATTGGGTCTCTACCAATTCTAACTGCAGGGGAGAGTTGGCTCAGTTTTTCCGTGCTTCCCTATGCAAGAAAATAAACAGACAAAACAAAAGCTAATCTCAAGCAAAATGAAAAAAGCTACCTCCCTCCGTGTCACAAAGTGGCGCATTCCAACTCTACAATTCTGGGATCAGGAAGAGACTTATGCATGACTTTTGCTTAACAATTACAATTATTAATATTTATTTATTGTGTTTATATCACACTTTTCCAAGGAGCTAAATGTGGTGCACATCCCTTCCCAGCTTTATCCCAATAACAATCCTGTGAGGTAGGTTATGCTGCAGGTGAGTAAATGGCCCAAGTGGGGATTTGAACCCTGGTCGCCTGGGTCTTAATCCAACACTACCCCACACTGATTCCCCCCTCTTTAATATGCTGTTTTTCTCCATGTAGGCAGTCCTGCTAGGGAGTTTTTAACAAGGGGGAGTCTTACTCTGTCAGCCCACTTTCCAATTCTTTCTACTTCACTTGAAGAGTGTCTCGAAGATTTAAAATGAGAGCTGAGCTGAATATTTCTCTGCTAATATTTTGTATTATTCTTTTTTTCATCCAAGACCATTGGATGAAATAAGGCCAACTAGATCATCATCATCAGTAATATATACTGCTTAATATACAAAATCCCTAAGCAGTTTACATAAAATACTGCATTTTATGGACAGATCCTGAAGTTGAGGCTCCAGTACTTTGGCCACCTCATGAGAAGAGAAGATTCCCTAGAAAAGACCCTGATGTTGGGAAAGATGGAGGGCACAAGGAGAAAGGGACGACAGAGGATGAGATGGTTGGACACTGTTCTCGAAGCTACTAACATGAGTTTGGCCAAACTGTGAGAGGCAGTGAAGGATAGGCGTGCCTGGGGTGCTCTGGTCCATGGGGTCACGAAGAGTCGGACACGACTGAACGACTGAACAACAACAACAACAACAACAACTGGGAATTGGCTGTGAGCCTCCGTATTTGAATCCGCAAGGGAAATTTCTCCCAAAACATGTGTCTCTTGGGGAGGGGGAATTCTGCTTGACCCTCATGGGAAGTTTCCGTTTTCGTACTTGGCCAGGATGCGTCCGTGTGAAGGGTGAAACAGATCCTTTTAAATTCTCAGAGGAGCCACTCAAATCAACACCACCCTGGGGAATCCCAAGAGGTTAAAGGATTACCTAGCTCAGGGCCAAGCAAGCAGCGGGCGGCCACAGTGAAGCTGACTTTGTAACTTTGGTCACAGCCAGAGGTGCAGAAAGAAAGAATTTCCCTTAGAGATTGGGGACGGGATTCAGTTCAGTTTTCATTTTAATGCAAAGCTACACTTCTGAAAATAATATGCAAGCCAAACTGCAGCTATCCTTTGAAGTTTAGCAAATCGAGTTGATCGGTTTCCCAACCAAGAAAAAGTGTGCAGAACTGTGCATATTGAGGGACTGTGCATTAAAAAATCATACATTGTTGAAAATCTACAAAACACACTACATTGTGAAAAATTGCTGGATTCCAATGGAAAGTCTATAAGCCATACCTGAGTGCAACAGCACTCTCGCCACTTGTGATTCTCACCAGCTGAGAATATCAGGAGGAATCTTGAAATGCACCTGCTCAGAAGTTTAATGACTTACTTTTTAGATCTTTTTGCTTGATGGAAACAGGATATGCATTGAACCTGTGTTCAATGGAATATATGAACAAGCCTAATTTCCCCCTCAAATTACAGGTGGGTAGCCGTGTTGGTCTGCCATAGTCGAAACAAAATAGAAAATTCTTTCCAGTAGCACCTTAGAGACCAACTGAGTTTGTTCTTGGTATGAGCTTTTGTGTGCATGCACACTTCTTCAGATACACTGAAACAGAAGTCACCAGACTCTTATATATAGTGAGGGAGTGGGGAGGGGTATTACTCAGAAGGGTGGTGGGAATGGGTGATCAGCTGATAGGTGTGGAAAACCTGTAGACGACACTATATATAAGGGTCTGGTGACTTCTGTTTCAGTGTATCTGAAAAAGTGTGCATGCACACGGAAGCTCATACCAAGAACAAACTCAGTTGGTCTCTAAGGTGCTACTGGAAAGAATTTTCTATTTTGTTTCCCCTCAAAGAAGAAGTGTGCAACAGGTGTCCCAATTCTTCCCGGCTTTGAATTGAAATCTGAACCAGGGAATAATCTCCAGTTCTCCTCCCACCCACCCAGCCCCTGATTCCTTTTATAAAGTAGTTATGCCGCTGAACTTGCAGCGAGGTGACCATTCAGAGGCATTTTGTCAGGTTGCACAGATCGTGGTATGAGCCACAAAGTAACGAGTCACACCCTTAAAATTCATCTGCCTTGTAATCTCCCTCCCTTCGCTTACATTTTTATTCTACAACTCAACGTGGCATACATGGTTCTCTCTGCCTCCTCATGTTATCCACACAAAAACCCTTGTATGGCAGGTTAGATTGGCCCAGGATCACCCAGCAAACTTCATGCGTAATTGGAGATTCAAAGCTCAGTCTGTGAGGGCCTAGTCCAACACCCTAACCCAGGGGTCCCCAAACTAAGGCCCATGGGCCAGATACGGCCCGAGCGACTCAATTATCCAGCCCGCGGTGACCCCCGCTGCCCGCTGCCCGCTGCCACTGCCCGCTCTTACCGGTGTGGCACGGTGTGGCGCGGCACAGCTGCCCACTTCTGGGACGGCGGAACACCAGAAATAGCTTGTGCACATGTGCAAGCGTCATTTCCGGCACACTTCCGGGTCGGAGGAGGCCCATGCGCGTGTGCACAAGCTATTTCCGGTGCTCCGCTGACCTGGAAGTGCTACAAAAATAGCATGTGTGCACGTGTATGGGCGCACGCTCCCTGTCCTCCAGCCCGCCACACGATCGGCACTGGAGGAACCGGCCAGAGGCACGGTAAGTTTGCTGAACCCTGCCCTAACCATTACACCACTGAACTAGCTATCCAGGAAGTGGGAGGAGCATCCTGAAATGCTTACTGTGTTTTTAAGAGAGACCCGGTAACCAGCACCACTCTGAACACAACGTGCACTGTGGCAGAATAATCCCACCCATGTATATGAGGACAGATTTCTCAAGTCAGCTGTTCGGGCTCCACATCTGAGCAATCCATCACGCTGGAGCAATTGCACAGTCAACTCATGCTGCAATAATATCCATATGTATTGCAACAGTTTTGCACTGGGGGATTTGAATTTAAAATTCCCAGGGGAATGGAACTTTCTGCAGCTACACCGAGATGCGAAGCCCGCTACATTCCCAGTCATTTCCTTCAGGAAAACTAATGGTATACTGAATTCTAAATTCCATGCTCAAACAACATTTGAAAAGATCAACCACAACCAAGTGAGCATCCCAGCACTGTAACAAGCCATGCTCCCCTTCACTGGTACATGGGAAGGTGCCTCATACAGAGACACACCACTAAGGGGAAGTTCCACACCTCAGTGGCAGAGCAGCTGCTTTGAATGTAGAATGTCCCAGGTTCAATCCCCAGCATCTATCACTGAGTTGGAAACTTTCTCCTGATTCCCCCCCTCAAAATGAATTCAAACAGAGATGAAACGAATACGGGTGTGTGTGGTGTTATTTCAGTTTTGTGCAACAAAACCAGAGTCAGGGGTGTAGCAAGGTAAATTGGTATCCGGGTGCAAAAAATTTATTGTCAACCCCCCCCCCATTGATTCCCCCCCCCCGCAAAAATGGTTTTACGTTATTTCATATTTTATTACAAAGGAATAATAACAAGTAATAATAAAAAACCCTTTTATTTATATCCCACCCTCCCCGGCCGAAGTCGGGCTCAGGGTGGCTAACATCAGATACGTAACATTGGTATAAAATCAAACAATAATTAAATTACCTCCTAAACACATCTCAAAATCAAATTAAAATCTGATTAGATGGCTTTCCACAGGGTTACGGTTGAGAACAGGAAGTGCTCCACTGAACTGAAATTTCAGCCTCCATGGCATAGGAAAACAGCCAAGTGAACAGCTATTTTGGTGGAGGAGGGTCAAGATATTAACCGATATGCATGAAATTTCATATATAGCTATATAATCCCTAGTATAGTAAGATAAGACCTTCGGAGCAGGCATTAAAAAAAAATTCAAACCCCCCCCCCCACAAAAAGTGTTCCTTGATAATTTGTCACCCCCTCCATTATGGAACATGGGGTGGCCTGCCCCCCCTTGCTATGCCCCTGACCAGAGTCTTCTTATGGGTTCCACACCTGAACACTGCAATATAGATTTTGGGATTCTGAGCAGAGGAACCCCTTTTCAGTATGGTTCAGATCCACCCATTTGAGCTTCAGCTGATGCTTGGCACTGGGTGCATTGCTGAAGGGTGTGATTGCTCCCCCCCCCCGCCCCCACTTCCCAGCTCCAGGTTTAACCAAGTGATCCTCACCCCATCCAAGACACAGGAAACGTTTACGGATGATTCGGTTTCTCAGCCTGCCCGTCACGGCCATGTAAGATTGCCAGGCTTCGGTCAGCACCCAGCAGAAGGAGGAGAGGAAGAAAAAGTGAAGGAAGGCTGCCACCAAAGTGCATATCACCTGGAAAAGAGAGAGAGAGAGAAATGACACGTGTGAGAAGAAAGAGGAGAAAGTCAAGCGCAACGGACAGCAGGACCATAAGAGTTAAAGGGACAGTATGCCACAATAACTTCTTAGGCCGAGTCTCTTGTTTATTTATATTTTTAAAACACACGCACAAACACACACACACACACACACACACACACACACACTGTTGTTCAGTCGTTCAGTCGTGTCCGACTCTTCGTGACCCCATGGACCAGAGCACGCCAGGCACGCCTATCCTCCACTGCCTCTCGCAGTTTGGCCAAACTCATGTTAGTAGCTTCGAGAACACTGTCCAACCATCTCATCCTCGGTCGTCCCCTTCTCCTTGTGCCCTCCATCTTTCCCAACATCCGGGTCTTTTCTAGGGAGTCTTCTCTTCTCATGATGTGGCCAAAGTACTGGAGCCTCAACATCAGGATCTGCCCTTCTAGTGAGCACTCAGGGCTGATTTCTTTAAGAATGGATAGGTTTGATCTTCTTGCAGTCCATGGGACTCTCAAGAGTCTCCTCCAGCACCAGAATTCAAAAGCATCATGGATTCATGGATCACTGCCTTGTCGTGGCGAAGGGGCTTGAATTACTCAGGGAAGCTATGGACAGGTGAAGATGGACAGGTCATAGTGGAGAGTTTGGACCAAACGTGATCCACCTGGAGAAGGAACTGGCAAGCCACTCCAGTATCCCTGCCAAGAAAACTCCATGGACAAAGACAACAGGCACACACACACACACACACAAAAACAAACCAAAAAAGCCATTTTTATATAACAAAAAAAAAACCAGACAACCGCTTTCTGGCCCTCTCCCACTGTTTCGATGTTTGTTTTAATGCTTGCTTTTAGATTTGTAAGCCGTTTTGAGCAACTCCTTTCCTGGAGTGGAAATGTGCGGTAGAAGTTCTAAAAATAACACAAACTGGCAGCGGGAATGGCGAGTGTGGGCAGAGGGCTGGTGCCAAGCCATTAAGAGCCGAGCCAAATCTCAGAGGAGGCTTGGCTCAGCTCAAAATGGCTGAGGGATTTCTGAACCGAGGAGTCTGAATTATGAATGCTCCCTTTCTGAACTTTGCTGCTGTCACTATCTAGGTTTTTTCCGAGGGCTGCCAGCTGGCTCTGCTTGCATCAGAATATATAAAGACGAGGCCGATCAGAAAGAACTCTAACTTCAGACTTCCCAGATGAGTGATGGCGAAAGGGAAGATGCTGATATACACATTCTTACCTATATAGGAGAAAAAGAAGGGCAGGTAATTGCCTTCTACTCCCTGTTCCATTAGCTAGGTAAAGGTAAAGGGACCCCTTGATCATTTGGTCCAGTCGTGTCTGACTCTGGGGTTGCGGCGCTCATCTTGCGTTACTGGCCGAGGGAGCCAGCGTACAGCTTCCAGATCATGTGGCCAGCATGACTAAACCACTTCTGGCGAACCAGAGCAGCACACAGAAACACCGTTTACCTTCCCGCCAGAGCGGTACCTATTTATCTACTTGCACTTTGATTTGCTTTCAAACTGCTAGGTTGGCAGGAGCAGGGACCGAGCAATGGGAGCTCACCCTGTCGCAGGGATTCGAACCGCCAACCTTCTGATCAGCGAGCCCTAGGCTCAGTGGTTTAACCCACAGTGTCACCTGCATCCCTGTTCCATTAGCTAAAATGGGGTATAAGGCTCTAGCTTTGAGGAGGAAACTTGTTAGAGATGCACACTCACTTTTGGTCAAGTCAAAGGCAGCACAGTCTATGCATGAGCTGCTGGGATCCCTGCCTCAAAAAGGTAAAGGGTAAAGGGACCCCTAACCATTAGGTCCAGTCGCAAATGACTGGGGTTGCGATGCTCATTTCGCTTTACTGGCCGAGGGAGCCAGTGTACAGCTTCCGGGTCATGTGGCCAGGATGACTAAGCCGCTTCTGGTGACCCAGAGCGGCGCACGGAAACGCTGTTTCCCTTCCCGCCGGAGTGGTACCTATTTATCTACTTGCACTTTGATGTGCTTTCGAACTGCTAGGTTGGCAGACAAGACATCAAATACATGTGAGTATTTGGTTAGGAACAGATTCATAGAACAGAATCATAGAATCATAGATTCTGGAAGGGACCCTGACGATCGTCTAGTCCAACCCACTGCAATGCAGGAATATGCAGCTGTCCCATACTGGGATCGAACCTGCAACCTTGGCGTTATCAGCACCACGCTCTAACCAACTGAGCTATCCTATGGGTATCAATACCAAACCATCTCCAATCCAAACATTCTGGCTTAGATAGTGGCTGCAGCCGTTACTCCTTCCCCGGGAATCTAACCCATCGAAGCCCTTTCCCTTCTGACTTCAGTAGCAAAAACCTTTTCTTGTCCTTTGAAGCAGGCGGCAATGCTTGGCCAAGCGTGATTTAATAATCAAAAAGGCTGCCAAGCTGCAGCGGAGAGAGAGAGAGAGAGAGAGAGAGAGAGAGAGAGAGAGAGAGAGAGAGATTGGCTAGGCGGGCACCTTTCTTCTTTATCATCCCTTTTGTCTAATGTGTCCAGGAGCAAAAATGTGCATCTTTTAAATGTACTGCTTTCATCTTCAAAGACGCCCATAAGTGCAGAGAGGGGCACTATTCACTAGGGGTGCATACAGGTGGAAAATGTGTGTGTGTGTTTGTCAGAGGAGCAGGGACGCCATAAAGACACAGAGAAATGGAAGTTGGAACAACAACAAAAGCATTGCTAGCTGCTAAAGACAACTCTATACCAGTTGGAAATTTTAATGCCACCGTCTCTCTCTCTCTCTCTCTCTCTCTCTCTCTCTCTCACACACACACACACACACACACACACACCCATTGGGGAGCAGGAGCAATGCAAACTGCATTGAAGGAAGTGGGCAGGATTCTTTCCATTCCTCTCCTCTCCAGGTATCTTCGTCTTACGGAAAAAAATTCCCTACAAAAATCCATTTACGGAAATCGGAAACAAAGCAACTCTTTTGCTTGATCACCTTCAATTACGTCTTTATTCTTCTATCCTGCTGTCTCTACTTTAATGCCACTTTCTCCAAATCAAGACGAGTCATTAATCTGATTGCTTTGGTGAGGATCTGTTAGATGGAGAAGCTGGTGCCAGATCTGTCCTACCAGCTATTTCTCACTTTAGATTGATGGTGATCTACAGATTTCATCAAGAGGCTGTCTCTAATTTGAATGCCTTTAAGAGAAGTTGGCATAAATGTCTGATACGGAATTCAGAATATTTTATCTATTTATTCCATTCATATCCCACCTTTTCCTCCAATGAGCTCGAGGTGTTACACATGGTTCTCCCGCTCCTTAATTAATCCTCGCAACAGGTGGGTTAGGCAGAGAGGGAGTGACAGCCTCAAGGTCACCCAGTGAGTTTCATGGTCGTGCAGGGATTTGAACCCTAGTATCCCAGTTCCTAGTCCAACACTCTAACCACAACCCAACACTGGCTCTTTGCTCAGCTTGTCCCTGACTTTTCTTCCTTCGCTGCTCAGAATTTAAATTGGCTCCCAGTATGTTTCCGAGCACAATTCAAAGTGTTGGTGCTGACCTTGAAAGCCCTAAACGGCCTCGGTCCTGTATACCTGAAGGAGCGTCTCCACCCCCATCGTTCAGCCCAGACACTGAGGTCCAGCTCCGAGGGCCTTCTGGTGATTCCCTCCCTGTGAGAAGCGAGGTTACAGGTAACCAGGCAGAGGGTCTTCTCGGTAGTGGCGCCCGCCTTGTGGAACGCCCTCCCATCTCATGTCAAAGAGATAAACAACTACCTTACATTCAGAAGACATCTGAAGGCAGCCCTGTTCAGGGAAGTTTTTAATCTGTGACATTTTAATGTATCCAAATATCTGTTGGAAGCCGCCCAGAGTGGCTGGGGAAACCCAGCCAGATGGGCGGGGTATAAATAAATAAATAAATAAATAAATAAATAAATAAATAATTTACCCAATTTTCATATCACATTAAACCGTTGTTTAAAACAAACCATTGTTTAATGCTGCTGCATTAAAGTATACTTTGATGTGACCTGCAAACCTGGCCATTGTTACTGCTGCTGTTATTTTATCAGTTAATTTGCTCCTAATGGTTGTTGATGACACTGGAAATGCACCCAGCTTAAGAAAAGTCAAAGGGTTAGTCTTTCTATCCGTAACTGACCTCTGGAACGTATAGCCACAAAAATGCTGAAGCAGTGAGGATTGATGGGCAGGATTCACCTAATGAGTCCTAGCAAGAGAAAATCTAAACAAGGAATTATGCTTGCACAATGGGAGTTAACCCCTTCTCCTCCCACCACATGTCTCTCACTTGCTCCCCAGAAGTTGTTCTGGGGGGATCAGGAGACCCCCAACACAGCATTCAGGGGGTGGAGAAAGGGGATCATTTCGTCTGGCAAGCAGAAACTGCCTTTGACTAATTAAACAATCTTTTTTTTGGGGGGGGGGGTTTCCTTGTTTTTGTTTGGCACAATAGTGTGTATTGTGTGTGTGTGTGTGTGTGTGTGTGTGTGTGTTTATATATTGTAAACTGCCCTGTGATCATCGGATGAAGGGTGGTATAGAGACTGACTGACTGAATGAATGATGCTATCCACTTAGTGCGATGTTGAATTCCGCCCAATGTCTCATAAATGGGAGTAAAATATTTTGTGGAGGCAGATGGCTCCTAACCACGGTAGCCAAAAACAGCAACTTCCACGTGCAGTAACGGACTGCTAAATTATTTTAAACACAGTGTCCTTTCTAGGCTCCCAAGTCGCAGTCTGGCCATGCACAGTTAGGGTGGGGATGTTGCGTCCTACAGAGCAGGGCCAGGACCAGAAAAGTCTGATAGTCCTGTCAAGGCTGGTGGTAGTCCAAAATTTGGTAGTCCAGTCCTGGTTGGTGCTGCCAGATCCAACATACATCTCCTCCTCTTTCCCCTCCTCAGTTGCCCAACTGTCCTGCTTTTTGACAGCCTTGGAATATTTGGGTTGGGCACGATCCCAGCTTGGGGCGATCTGGGGCTACCTCAACACATTTCAGCCAAATCCCGCATGGGCCCAGTTCAGTTTGAAATCCAGGCAGAGCACAGCCCATTCTTGCAGACACTAGTACCCACGGAGCAATGGATTCAAACTACAAGAAAGAAGATTCCACCTAAACATTAGGAAGAACTTCCTGACAGTGAGAGCTGTTCGGCAGTGGAATTTGCTACCAAGGAGTGTGGTGGAGTCTCCTTCTTTGGAGATCTTTAAGCAGAGGCTTGACAGCCATCTGTCAGGAATGCTTTGATGGTGTTTCCTGCTTGGCAGGGGGTTGGACTGGATGGCCCTTGTGGTCTCTTCCAACTCTAGGATTCTATGATTCTACCCAGGCCCTGAATCTGCATCAACTTAAGGACTGCTTTGCAAGATCATTTTTCTCTTCTTCTTCTTCTTTTGTTTGTGTGCCCACAATAGCTATTGTTCAAAGGTATACCGTTGAAGTACATGGAGGTTCGATTGAGCTCCAATGGCTCATAGACCTTCTCCAAATTTCTCCAAAGCGTGTTTAAAAGCCATTCAAAAGCTGGGGCCCACCCATCGCCACAACATTTGGAATATGTTCCCTCATATTCACCTACCTAGGCAATGATTGTGGGTTAGGGTTTCTTAATTAAGGTCAGCAACTGGCTCCAGGCATGGTGTATGAAAGGGCTGCTATGGAAGAGCAGAACATTTATTAAATGGAACATTCTCCTCTGCCTCCCTTTGGTCAATCTGTCTTTTTGAATTTGAGAGATAAAAACCACTGAACCTCGCAAACTGGTCCTGTTCTTGCAGGAAAGTGCCCAGGGGACTGGGGCGGGGGGAGCCAGAGAGAGCTAACTCTAGGCAGAAACCCAAAATGCAACACAGCAGAAGTCTTTCTTTTTATTCTTCTCAGAAACAGTAAGGTTGCTCCCCAGATTCTCAAAGGCAAAGAGTGACACATGTGTAATTTGCCATTCAGTGGTACGTTCAGAGAATGAAATAGTGAGCAGAAGGAAAGCAAATGAGTATCTCTCGCTGGGAGTTCGGCTCTCGTATCTTAACAGCAACAACAAAAAAACCTGGGCAAATTCCTACCTTATTCCGGGTCTGAGTTTGCCCAATCAGGATGAGAGCGTTGGAAGATATGATGGACAGGCAGAAGTTGATAAGGATGACGGAACGTTCGGAACGGATGTACCTATAGGAGACGAAGAAAAAGGTAGACGGAAAGAGAGAGCCTTAGATCCATGATCTGCAACTTTGTCAAAAGGCTGGTCATGGGAATGGGGAAATATGTCAAATTCAATATCACTCAATGCCCCCTTTTTCTGATCTTAAATTCTCCACATATTTTTTCCCCGAAAAAGGACCCCGTGAAAATCCTCCTAGTGAGAACTTCTCCTTGTGCACATTTTATATGCACCTTTACATGGTATACACTTTCTTGCAAAGCAGTTTCCCCTGATGCAATGCAGTTTAATGCATCCATTGCATAGTTCCCATTGTTTCCTGAGGATGACCTCTTTACCTTGACCTTCAACAGTTAATATTTTTTGTGATTTTTGTGGGGGGGGGATGTACGTTCTTTTCATTGATTTTAAGTTGCACTACTGCATTTTAATGCCATGTGTTTATATGGTTGCCACCCACTCTGGGACCCAGTGGTAACAGCTAAGCAAGAACGTTCTTAAATAATCCCCAACCTGCAATGAGTGATCCATTACAAGAGCCCATGGGGCAGGAGAGGCTGTCATATACCAAGCCAGACCAATACAGTGGTACCACGGGTTACAAACGCTTCGGGTTACAAGCTCCGCTAAACCAGAAGTAGTTGCTCTGGGTTGCGAAGTTTGCCCCAGGATGAGAATGAAAATCGTGCGCTGGTGGCGTGGCGGCAACTGGAGGCCCCATTAGGCAAAGTACGCCTCAGGTTAAGAATGGTTTCGGGTTAGGAATGGACCCCTGGAATGAATTAAGTTCATAACCTGAGGTACCACTGTAGCCCATTGGTCCATCTAGCTCAATATTTTCCACAATAACTGGCAGTTCGTCTTCATATAGGAGATGCCAGGGATTCCACCTGAGATGTTCTGTGTGAAAAGCAAATGCTCTACCACTGAACTGTGGTCCTGTCCCAATCTGAAATCCATGATCTCTACCATGAAAAGACAGCAAAAATCATGTTGTCGTGGGAAACAAGTTTCTGCAAATTTACCCCTTGGCCTGCAAACTCATGGTCACGTCAGCTTGAAGCAAGACACACCTCTCCACAAACACTCATTCCCTGTGGAATCACATAAGCTGGGTGATGTGCTCAGCTGTGGCCCAATGATGAGGCAGGGGTGAGGTGACCACCTTGAGCAGTGGAAGCCCTAGAAGCAGAACCCACTGTGCCCCCGACACGCTTCCTCCCACCCCCACTGCCAGCAGAGAAGATCTTGTTGAAATCTCATGGAGTGCATGAGCTCTCATGAGGCTTTGGCGAGATCTTGCAAAATCTCACCAGAGGTCAGCACTGTGGGATGTAAAATGCAGGAGCAGTCAAACACAATATTGGAAGAAGAAGAAGAAGAAGAAGAAGAAGAAGAAGAAGAAGAAGGGGAGGAGGAGGAGGAGTTTGGATTTGATATTCCACTTTTCACTACCCAAAGGAGTCTCAAAGTGGCTAACATTCTCCTTTCCCTTCCTCCCCCACAACAAACACTCTGTGAGGTGAGTGGGACTGAGAGACTTCAAAGAAGTGTGACTAGCCCAAGGTCACCCAGCAGCTGCAAGTGGAGGAGTGGACACACGAACCCGGTTCCCCAGATTACGAGTCTACCGCTCTTAACCACTTCACCACACTGGACATAGAAAGGGAACTCTAGGCCAGCCAGTCGGAACTCGCTGTTTCCCCTGGGCTGGGATGGACTTCCTCTGTGTAACTGGAGATGGGTGTGGTCTCACCTGGGCAGGTTAACACAAAACCACAGGGACCACACCCCATCTCTCTCTTTCGCACGACGTTCTCAAAGAAGCTGCTTTGCTAAGATCCTCTCTTGGCTTCCAGCCAAGAAAGGACAAAGGAGCTGTTTTCCCTTATGGAACAGTCTCCCGATTAAATGTAACTTTTACTAAGTTTAAGTCTGCTGTCAGGGATCGAATTGTGAACAGATGATTTCTCGTGAGTAAACGTGAGTAAGACTGTGCAGTGTCTTATTTTGAGAGGGATTAATGGGGAAAATACCAGGACATTTATTACAGAGGTTTTCACAAACCTGAGCAAGCTATCTGCTGTTTGTGTGTTTAAAAGGGGAATGAGAACTCTGCTAATTTCTGGGACTTGTAAACACAAGTTGGAATAGGATATCTTAAACAACATATCCTCTCCTGCATTCCAAAACATTCCCACAAGCACAGCTGCCAGCGCTCAGTGGATGCTGGCACTGCCAGTGCCAGGGTGGCAGCGAGGAGGCAAGGTGGCACATTCCCTTTTTGCCTCAAGCAGCAAAGTGGGAGGTGGCACCCCTGGATATAGAGGATCTCATATTGGTTTCAAGGCACAATGCTGGATGATTTTCAGTTCCTTTCAAGCCCCACATTTCTGTTTGTTCCGTCCTACTAAGGGTTGGCAGCTGGTGGACCTCAGGCCAAATCCAACTGCAGGAAAGCCGCCAGCTGGTCTACCAACTCAAGGAAGTTGTTCCTGATACTGGCTTGAGTTAACAGCTGCTGCTGCCACCGCCGCCACCACCACAAAACTACAGCCAGTGTAATTTCAGCAGGACTTCAAGGAGGAGAGGGAATGGAAACTGCACAGTTGCTAGGCAGCTCCCTCTGTGCCATGTTGTGCTTTTGGGGGCAAACAGACAGAGGAAGCTGCCACAGCACAGGAAGGCTGGGGCAAACTGACTCCTTCCCCCAATGTAACCTCATAATGTTACATGGAATATATATCAGCTAAAATGGCATTATATGCGAAATCCTGTGTTTAGATGAGCTTTCTACAGTGTGAATGCACATGTGAATGACTTTTATGGTTGTGGGTTGTATTCAATGTTTGGTGGGCACAGTTCTGCAGGTGCAATGGGACTTCTGTTTCCTCTCCTCTCCTTAACCCCCCAGAACTGATTCTGTGGGTGTGTAGTAGGCTGGAGGGGGGCAGATTACAGGAAGAGGAAGCTCCATTTACACATGAAACCCATTGCATCAGCAGAGCTGCAGCACTGGATAGAGCCCGGCCTTATTATTATATGCATCAAGGACATGTTGCTTGCAAAACAACAACAAACTAACTGGAGGGGCCCATAATTGCAAGCAAATTCACTATATTTTGCTATACTGAAAAAAAGGACTTGTAAGTTATTTGTTGTCGTTTAGTCGTTCCGACTCTTCGTGACCCCATGGACCAGAGCACGCCAGGCACTCCTGTCTTCCACTTCCTCCCGCAGTTTGGTCAGACTCATGTTGGTAGCTTCGAGAACACTGTCCAACCATCTCATCCTCTGTCGTCCCCTTCTCCTTGTGCCCTCCATCTTTCCCAGCATCAGGGTCTTTTCCAGGGTGCCTTCTCTTCTCATGAGGTGGCCAAAGTATTGGAGCCTCAACTTCAGGATCTGTCCTTCCAGTGAGCACTCAGGGCTGATTTCTTTAAGGATGGATAGGTTTGATCTTCTTGCAGTCCATGGGACTCTCAAGAGTCTCCTCCAGCACCATAATTCAAAAGCATCAATTCTTCGGCAATCAGCCTTCTTTATGGTCCAGCTCTCACTTCCATACATTACTACTGGGAAAGCCATAGCTTTAACTATATGGACCTTTGTCAGCAAGGTGATGTCTTTGCTTTTTAAGATGCTGTCTAGGTTTGTCATTGCTTTTCTCCCAAGAAGCAGGCGTCTTCTAATTTTGTGACTGCTGTCACCATCTGCAGTGATCGTGGAACCCAAGAAAGTAAAATCTCTCACTGCCTCCATTTCTTCCCCTTCTATTTGCCAGGAGGTGATGGGACCAGTCGCCATGATCTTAGTTTTTTTGATGTTGAGCTTCAGACCATATTTTGCGCTCTCCTCTTTCACCCTCATTAAAAGGTTCTTTAATTCCTCCTCACTTTCTGCCATCAAGGTTGTGTCATCAGCATATCTGAGGTTGTTGATATTTCTTCCAGCAATCTTAATTGTACAGTAAATTATAACTTATTGTAAGTTATAATAGACAGCAATTAAGTAAGCTACCCAGAGTGTCTGGGGAAACCCAGCCAGATGGGTGGGTGAGGTCGTCTCCTCCTCCTCCTCCTCCTCCTCCTCCTCCTCCTCCTCCTCCTCATTTAGTGCATAGTTAATCTGTGGAACTCATTCCCACAGTAGGCAGTGATGACCCCCAACCTTTTGTAAAAGATTAGACAAATTTATGGAGAGGGCTACCAATGGCTACCAGCCACGATGCCTCTGCCCTGCCCCCACAACTGGAGACAGTATGGCTTCTGAATCCCAGTTTCTGGAAACCACGTGAGAGGAGAGAGTTCTTGTGGCAGAATCCTGCTTTCTGGTTGGCCACCGTGAGAATAGGATGCTGGACTAGATGGGCCATTGGCCTGATCCAGCAGGGACTTTTTATGCTACTGGGTTTCTGCTTGGCTTGCTGGGTCACATGTGATTCACGGCCAAATGAAACCATTATCCTACCTTGATGTACAAGGGATCTAGACACACATGAATGTGCACACACACACACACAAACAGAGGAACCCACTCCCCATCCTCTCCCCTGCCAAAGATCGTTGCCTCTCTGCTATTTGTCACTGCTGGAAGCATGTCCGCGGTCCCCTGAGTCCGGACATAGATCAATTCGAAGAAACGGTGTCAGCGGGTTAAGCTTCCCGCTGGCTATAAGCCTAGAGGAGGCTGCAAAGTGGCAAAGGCTACAAAACCTTGGATTATTAAAACGTGAGATTGTAGCTCAGCCAGCCAGTGGCCAGTTGCAACTAGGATCCAGGGCAATGACAGATGTGTGCTGCTCTGAGCTAGAAGCCCTCAGACATATTGGCTGTGGAACTGAAGAAGGGGCAAGAAAAAGCCCCACTCCTGGTTCACTGTGTTTTTCTTCTGCTTGCTTCATGGAATAAGAAGCTGTCCTTGGTCCACGTGGCTCAGTAATGTCTACACTGCCTGTCAGTGGCTCCCCAGGATTTCAGACAGGGGACATTCCCTGGAGATGCCAGGGATAGAACCTTGGACCTTTGATGGGCAAAGCAGATGCTCTACCACAGAGCTATGCCTCTTCCCAATGGCAATGATGCTTTACTCAGGAGTAAAGGCCGGGGGGGGGGGGGCTCCATCTATGGCTGTTGGTGGGGACATGTATTCCCCCTCTGCAATTCTTTCTTGGAGGACACCAGCCACTAAGAGGAGACCTGTTTGCACCTGCTTACTTGTCTCCCAGATTTAACGAAATGCCCTCACAATTTTGGAAGGGCGGAAGCAGACGTGGGAGACCACTCCAACTCTCACCCATAGAAACCTTTTCTATTCCCCATTCTAGCTCCCCAACTATATTGTATTGTCTTATTGTGTGTACCGTATGTGTGGTGGCAAACCCAGGTTTGACTCTGTATAAAATGAGCACAGGACCTGCTGGGTCAGGCCAAAGGCCCATCTAGTCCAACATTCTGTTCTCACAGTGGCCAACCAGACTGGGAAGTCCACAAGCAGGACTAGACCGCAACAGCTCTCTCCTAGTTGTGATTCTCAGAAGCTGCTATTAAGAGGAATACGGTGATTGGCGGTGGAGGTAGAACACACTAAACCAAACCAAACCACCATAAACTTGGCTAATAAATGTAAAAGGGAATTTACTAGAATAATAACTGAATGAAGATTGACTCATAACCATTCAAACAAGCAAAAACATCTTACAATGCCATGAGCAGATCAATACTGGTTTTGCCAAAAACGTGGAATGAATTATATGCCCGATGAGCGTTTCAATGTCTGAACAACTGAACCATTCAACAAGTGGCCAAGCATTGAACAGTATCTTGATGCCAAAAGAAGGTTCAAGGCAGTTTGTTAAAGATGAACTAAATGGAGAGTTCTTCAGTAGGTCTTATATAGGCACCACCATGACAGAGTAAACAAAGGTGGGCAAATGAAAGAAGACCTGTCCTCCAGATTTGCAACAGGTTTCTCCACAAAGCTTCATCAGTTCGAGGCTGTATGATGTACAGGGCTGGTGCGTCCATTTAGGCGAACTAGGCAGTTGCCTAGGGCGCCAAAATGGAGGGGGCGCTGGCCAGCCTGCCACCTGCCCCCCGCCGCTGCCCAGTGCCGCTCCGCCAGCAGCAGAGTGGCGGGGAGGGGGGAGTAACCAGAAATCGGGCTTCTCCGCCCCCTCTGCCAGCGGCAGAGTGGTGGGGAGGGGGGAACAGCCAGAAATCAGGCTTCTCTGCCCCCTCCGCCAGCGGCAGAGTGGTGGGGAGGGGGGAACAGCCAGAAATCGGGCTTCTCCGCCCCCTCCGCCAGCGGCAGAGTGGTGGGGAGGGGGGAACAGCCAGAAATCGGGCTTCTCCGCTCCTCTGCCAGCAGCAGAGTGGCGGGGAGGGGGGAGCATCCCGAAATCGGGCTTCTCCGCAGGGCCGGTGCTAGGGATTGGCTGGGGGGGGGGGGCGCCAGAAGGTGATCTCGCCTAGGGCGCAAAAAAACCTAGCACCGGCCCTGGTGATGCAAACAATACTTAAGTTACAAACAATAACACAGTCACCATGCCTAGGAGCCACTGATAGCTTTATTCTCCAACAGATGGATGGTCCCAGGTCCACAATGTCCTTCCCCATTGATAGCCCCAGCTTTAGATGATTTCTATCTGAATGTAAGAGCACTGCTAGATCAGGACAATGGCCCATCTAGCCCAGCAACCTGTTCTCATGGTGGTCAACCAATGGAAGACCACACACAGAATCTGAGTACACTCTTCCTATCTGATGTTCCAACCCTAAGGCCTCCAACAGTGGATGGGGGGGGCGTAGCATCATGGTCTTGTCCTCCATGAATTTGTCCAATCCTCTTTAACGTCATCCCAAGTTGGCGGTGTTCACTAAATGAATACAAATAAAATCATGGGCTAGTGGGCAAGAGAAAAATAATTAACTGACTCTTTCTGACATTCCTCCACCCAGTGTTGCTTCTTGGTAAACAGATGGGGTGGGGTTTGGGAACTCTTAGGAAAGTTGTTATCAGAAGTGATGAGAGTTGGAGTTCAGCAACATCTGGAGGGCCACAGGCTCCCTCACTCCTACTTTAGCTTTATTCAGGACACAATCACTATTAAAGCTTTATTGCCAACCATGGGTCTGATCCATTCAGCGCTGGGAGTTCATAGGTTATCCAAACTACACACACTTGCACTACAACTGAGGCAGAGCCCCAGGCAACACACTGCACAACTGGTTTTGCAATTTCGGACAATCCAGTTACTCAAACCCTGACAATTAGCTGATCATTAGAGCTGAATAAATAAATAAAAGAATATGCATATCTGCATGTTGTTGTTTTTTTAACCTCCCTTTTCTGGGGAAGTATAAATTGGCACTCTAGTTAAGGCTAGGGAAATTTCTCAGGGAGGTTACAAACACACCTACAATTGTCTCACGATGCACAGTGGACCTCATGACTTTCAAATGCCTTCTTATCTCTCCCAGTATTTAAGAGAATGCATAAATGAATTACCGCAGAGCATCAGAGTGTGCTGTAGACATCGCTAGGAATGGCGAAAAGTAACTGTAGATTTATGGTTTCAGACAGAGATACAAATATGCAAATGAGAATACATATTTATGAATGGAGGAGAGCAGAACCTTTACCTCCAGACTGAGATGTATATGATTATCAAAAGCAAAAGAGTCAAGGAAGACACTCCACAGCCTACGATTAACGTGACCGAAGGGACGAGCACTTTTTCTGTGTTCTGAAAGAGAGGAAATAAAAACCATGAGTATACTTGAAAGAGCAGGTGACCTACATTCTGCAAGATACTTCCTGGTGATGATGTGGTAATCATAATTCAACACGCGTGATTTCTGACCTGGATATTGTAATTCTGATTCTGCAGACATTAATCCCAAACTCTCCTTCTGTTTGATTCTGTCTGATTTGGTACCTTCTATCAGGGAGGGGGGGGAAGCTATTTTGTGGTCAGCATGCACAAAGTTAGTCAGAAGGGGTAGTAGCTGGATGCAGAAACTCACGGGCGAACCTAGTTGTGAGCAATCACACATCCAAATGAAATCAATGGTAGGAGTTCATTGCCTACCAAGGGTTTCTAGAAGAAAGGATATCCTAGATACTCCAAGGAGATTCTACAAACATATGGGTGAATAGAAAAGCTGGAAATCCCGTAGACATAAAATGATAGGCTCCACACACTCCTAGAATTATTTATTCCGAAATTCACTGATCATTCTTTCGAGAAGAGTTGAAGTGGCCAGAGAAAGACCTTTAGATAACTGCATCATTCTAGTTCACAGAAGAACTCCGACTCAACCAAGGGGAAAAATCAACACGTTTGTAATGGGCTACACAATGTCAGGATGATTTCTATGCATGCAACGGCCATCATGGATGAGGCAGAGCTTTAACATCCGATGTGACTCAGTTAGTGGAGTCTGTTCACCTATTCAGCTGCAAGTCACTAAGCAATAACTGCATAAACGATGCGTGTGGAAATCATGGAATCATAGAGGTGGAAGGACCTCAAAAGTCTATGAGTCAAATTCACCTGCCAATGCAGGAAGTCAACTGAAAGGTGGACAATCAGCCTTGCTTAAAAACATCAAACAGGGAGCAGAAGCAAAGCTAGGCATTACTGAGCACCTGCCAAGGCCCATTTATTTATTCTGTTGAATTTATACCCCACCTTTTTCTCCAAGGAGCTCGAGGTGAGGTACAGCGGTTCTGCTCCTCCTCATTTAATCCCCTCAACAATAACCCTGTGATAGACGTTAGGCAGAGAGGCAGGGACTGGCCAAAGGTCACCCAGTGAGCTTCATGGCCAAGTTGGGGTTTGAACCCTGGTCTCTCAAGTCCTAGTCCAACACTAACCAGTAGTTCTAGTTACAGGTAGGTAGCCGTGGTGGTCTGCCGTAGTCGAAATGGCATGCACACAAAAGCTCATACCAAGAACAAACTTACTTGGTCTCTAAGGTGCTACTGGAAGGATTTTTTATTTATTTTGTTTCAACTAACCAGTAGACCACACTGGCTTCCCTGCAGGGATGCCGCTTCTCATCCTCTTGGCTGCATCTACCTGCTGCCTCCAAGCACCCAAGCCATGGCTAGAGTGAGGAAAGGCAGTAGCATCTGCCTCAAGTTCTCCATCAGAGGCTGGATTGGACCCGGAGGAAGAGGAGAAGTGACTGGCATGTTCAAGTCTTTTTCAAACTTTTTATCAGAACCTCAAATTGAAGATGCACTTCAAAAAAATGTGTACTGGGTTTCCAGGAAGATTTCCAACCCGGCGATGTGAAAACTGAGCAGTGCAACCTTTCGCCCTTCTCACGGCCAGGAAAAAAAGAAGAGAAGAGAAAAATACATTCCGTGGGTATAACAAAGCAAACTCGCTCACAGCTGTGCCTCCCTGACCAGCTTAAACAACCAGCTTAAACAAGGCTTATGATATGAGACTTAAGGAGCTAAACTCTTAAGACTTAAGCTTAGGAGGCTGAGGGGTGACGTGATTGTGGTGCACAGATTCACGGCATGTGGAAAAGCTGTGAGACGGAGGGAACGCTCTGGCCTTCACAATACTCAAAGGGGGCTGGAACAATCTGTTGGGTTTTTTTTGTCCCCCTCCCCCCAGTTTAAACGCTTTATTGAAATACATAGATAACATACACAATATACCAAGATGAAAACAACCATGTACTGATAATCTTATATGTTTGCAAAAATTAGATTTAAATTAAATTTATACAATCTCTTTTTCCCCTATCTTTTTGCTAACATAGAATAGACTTCCTATCATTTCCTGATGCATGTAACCTTTCTGGTGATGGATGTACTTATCATGATTACCTTACTCTTTCTGTATTTTCTAATACTTCCTTACAACAATTCGTACCTTTTTACTTGTTTCTTAACGGTTCGTTTAGACAAGGGTCATTCAAACGCTGCCATAGATATTGTACCACTGTTATTATTCTGTAGATATCTCCCGTACACATCACACTGTACCACACCATGGTCAGCTCTGTGCCTGGCCTCCCTCAACACTGGGGGGCCTGGTCCCCCTGCCAGCTGATATTGAGGGTGCCAAATACACCTTCAGCCCTCGGAGTTGGCGCACCTTCTCTCCCGTTTCCTGCTTTACTTCTCAGTCCCATCACCACCAACGTACAACTCTTCGTCTTTGTCTAAGTTCCAGCTAGTTAAGGAATCGGAGCCCTGTAGCATCTATCTGGTTTTTTCTATTCTCCATTTCCTCTAAGCTGGCAGTCATGTTGCCATAAGAGCAAGAGTCTCTGCTAAACCAAATGGTACCTTTGCACCCCTGTGTTAATCCTAGGCTCTTTGATCCCCAATCCTTTGAGGGGAGAGGTAAACAGCAAGAGTTTTGGTGCCAGGATGTTTAAATCTCACTTCCCTGCTACCCTCCTGCTCTCTCCTGCTGTCTTTATGACATTCCTGTCCCTGGCCATTTATCCTATCCTTTGATGTGTAGGAATGTGTAAGAAGTTTCCTGTTTCCCCATGAGACAAGGGCGGAGCAAGGGGGTGGGGGTGGCCTGCCCTGGGTTCCAGGGTTGGGGGGTGACACTTTGGCTGCCCCCTTATGCTGCCCTGCCCTTTCCCCCTTCCAGCCGCCTTTTCCCCCTTCCAGCGACTTTTTTCAGTGCGAGGGGTGGGCCAGCGAGGAGGGGCGACAAGCATGACGCCCCCTCCTCGCTGGCCCGCCCCTCGTGCCGAAAGAAGCGGCCGAAAGGGAAAGGGGGGGGAAGCAAAGCGGGTGTGTTCAAGCGTCCGCTATGCTTCCCTTTTTTCCCCTCTGCGGAGGCAGGAGCCGCCACCCGGCATCTCCGGGGGTGGGGTGTCACGTTGTGCACGTGTGTCATGACGTCATGACGCACGCACACGCCGTGATGCCCCGCCCCCAGGGGTGCCTCTTGGCTTCCCGCCCCCGGCAGCCAAGGGGCTAGAAACGCTCCTGCCATGAGATCATTGATACCTGAGCCATCCCAGGAGGAGTTCCTGGGGATGCGGTGGTTGATTGTAATGTTTTTTGTCTGTGTGTAATAAAATACCCTGAGGGGGAAGTGGAGGGAGGTCTTTCTATTCTGTCTCTCTCTGCCACTGTCTAGCAGGGCTTGCTGGTCAAGCGCTGCCTCTTTGTCTTCTCTTTCTAAATCCCTTTCTCACTTGCACACATGCATAACCCCACAGAGCCCACCCATTTGCTAACTCACACAGATCCACTTTCCTTTGTTTCCGTTAATGGCTCATCGCCCAGCCTATCGCCTCAACAGAGAAAGCTGGCCTGTATCTTAACACTTGCTGGATCCAAGGGTTCAGAAGGTCCATGCATAAAGCCTACTTCTTCCCCCTCACCTCGGACTCGGTTGTTTTGATCAAGAACATATGAAGAGCCTGCTGGATCAGGCCAATGACCCACCTAGCTCCGCATCCTGTTCTCACAGTATCTGAGCACAATGCCATTCTCCCCACTTCGCAGCAACTGGTATTCAGAAACGTGACTGCCTCCGAGCATGGAGCCAGAGCATTGCCACCATGGCTGTTAGCCAGCAACAGCCAACAGATCAAGCGGTTCACACACTTTCTACTTAAAATCAATAAATGCATCGGTTCGGAGATTCTACCGTTTGACCTCTTCGAAGCCCAGGAGGAGCAGGAGCAGCAGCAGCAGCAACAAAACGTGACCTCTGTTTACAACAGAGTAGCTCACCTTCCTTGGCACATGAGATGCTGGGCTCATGCGCCACCTCATTCCCTTATCGCCGTGCATTGACGCTGCCTAGTTACTTCAAAGTGCACTAGCAGGGAGGGTAGGGAGAGAGTGGGGGGCACCTCTTTGTGTCTCCCTTCCCCGGTTCATATGATGCTGTAAGAATGGGGGGAGAGAAGGGGGGTGGGCTTTCAATCAATGCTTCCAACTAGGGTGGAAGTAATGGCTGCTGCTGCTGCTTCTGCCTGGGGGCTGAGAGCTGTCTCTGCTCTTAAATAACCTGCCTGGGAGCAGGGAAGGAAGTTCGGCTTTCCCCTCCCCATCTTTCCCCTCGCCTTCCTTTTCTTCCGCATTGCCCTGCTTACTTTCCTCGTCCTCTAAGCCATTTTTTATTTATTTCCTCCTGGATCTCAAGTCTTTTCTTCCTTCACAACCCGCTCTCCGCCCCCCCTGCCCCTCCACCAGTGCATGGAAGATGGGGACTCGCGTGGAAGATGGAGCGAGCTTGTTTTCTCCGGCTCTGGAGGGCAGGACCCGAACCAATGGTTTCAAGTTACAAGAAAGGAGGTTCCGACTAAACATCAGGAAGAACTCTCTGACAGTGAGAGCTGTTTGACATTGTAATGGTCTCCCGCGGGAGGGGGTGGACTGTCTTTCCTTGGAGGTTTTAAAGCAGAGGTTAGATGGTCATCTGTCATGGATGTTTTAGCTGAGATTCCTGCATTGCAGGGGGTGGGACTAGATGATTCTTGGGGTCCCTTCCAACTCAACAGTTCTGTGATACTATGATATCGTTCCACTCCACGAATGCATCTACTGTATTTAGATAGTGAAATGCTAGTTTCTCCCCCTTTGTTACTTTTGGTATTATTTGTACATTACTTTCTCCATTTTGTGTGTGTGTGCTCAATTTGCAAATAAAAAAAAAAAAAACAAGAAAAGAAAAAGGGAGGGGAGAAAGAAAGAGAGTAGCTCATGCTACTGCCAGTTTTGATGACGATGAATCTCATTCCCCAAGAAACTCTTGGAGAATGCCTACCCTTGACAGAGAAACAGGGTTGTAGCAAAGCGGGGGCACCCCCTGGAGGGAGGCGCTGGCCCCTAGCGCGCGTGTGCCATGATGTCACGGCATGCATGCAGCATCCCAAGATGGCGGGCGTGAGTGGCTGGCACCCCTTCTGACCGTGCAGCGGTGGCGGGGCAAGTTTTAAGGCTTACTGCGCCACCGCTGCACAGTTGGAAGGGGGGCTGCCCACTCGCGCCCGCTGCAGCCTTAAAACTTGCTGCTCCGCCGCACAGTCGGAAGGGGTGCTGGCCGCTCATGCCCGCCATCTTGGGTGGGTGCGAGCGGCCGGCACCTCTTCCGACCATGCGGCAGTGCAGCAAGTTTTAAGGCTGCACCGCACGAAGTGCACCACAGACGCTGTGCTGCTGTTCTCGCGCAGCAGCCTTAAAAGTTGCCGTGCGCTGGCGGCGCCGATTGCGGGGGCGGGGTGCCGCCCCAAGTGTCACTTCTCCCCAGGGTGGTTCCCGGGGCGGACCGCCCCCCCATCCCCTTGCTCCGCCCCTGCAGAGAAATTGGTGAAAACATTTGTGGCTTTTCTTGGTCTACAAGTAGAGCGGAAGATTTTGAGAGATCATTTGTGCACAGCTTTAGCCTAAGTGTCAGGTCTTGTCACTTTCCTGAACGGCTCTATGAGTGAAGACAGATGCAAAAATTTCCAGAGAATCGGTACTTGCTTGAAAGTGCCTTGATAATAGCACCATGTTGCAGTAATGTAATCTTGTGGTCATCAGTGGACAGTAGCATCATAACAGTGACCCTGTGGTCAAGAACTTTCCTGTCCAGATGTGATTCCTGCATCACAGGGGGCTGGACTACATAACCCCGGGAGTCCAATCCCATGATTCTATGTAGGGTCTTATCAGCCAATGCTCATAAAAGGCACTACTAGGGAGCAATCCTACACATATGCAGCTGGAGTAAAGCAAGCCAGTGTAACTTAAGTCAGTGTAAAGTTAACACCGGATCCAAACTCCAATCATAGAATCCTAGAGTTGGAAGAGACCACAAGGGCCATCCAGTCCAACCCCCTGCCAAGCAGGAAACACCATCAAAGCATTCCTGACAGATGGCTGTCAAGCCTCCGCTTCAAGACCTCCAAAGAAGGAGACTCCACCACACTCCTGGGCAGCAAATTCCACTGTCCAACAGCTCTCACTGTCAGGAAGTTCTTCCTAATGTTTAGGTGAAATCTTCTTTCTTGTAGTTTGAATCCATTGCCCCATGTCCGCTTCTCTGGAGCAGCAGAAAACAACCTTTCTCCCTCCTCTATATGACATCCTTTTATATATTTGAACATGGCTATCATATCACCCCTTAACCTTCTCTTCTCCAGGCTAAACATACCCAGCTCCCTAAGCCGTTCCTCATAAGGCATCGTTTCCTTTGACCATTTTGGTTGCCCTCCTCTGGACACGTTCCAGCTTGTCAGTATCCTTCTTGAACTGTGGTGCCCAGAACTGGACACAGTACTCCAGGTGAGGTCTGACCAGACAGGAATACAGTGTTACTATTACTTCCCTTGATCTAGATGCTATACTCCTATTGATGCAGCCCAGAGTTGCGGGGCTACTGGAAGCTGAACAGGTCTAAGCCCAGCAGAGGATAAACAAGCCTTTAAAGGGGCATTGGAATGACACCACCATTTTCTCCATTTCCACCCTGTCCCCAGAATGTCCCCTTTCCAGGATCTCCTGGATCCGACTTTCATAACCTGGTGGATCTTGCTCGTGGATTGTTCCCCTGGCAATTGAAGACACGTAAGCCTCCAGTGACAGTGAGATCAAGGGGTCCCCTCAAACGACACCCCTACACCTTCAAGGGAACTGCAGACCCATCCAGTGTAGGGTTTCGTACAACTCTATAGTTTCCATCTGCTACTGAAATTAGGGTGGCCGCCTTTGTTTGGGAAAAATATGGGACAGCTCAGGCAAAATCAAGGATGGGCTGGGGATTGGGGGGCACACACTCTCTCATGACACCAAATCATCCCCCACTTTGTGGAAGGGCTTTCCCCACATTTGGCCTCCTGCCTTCCTCACCATCCTGACCCCACTTTTATAATAATATATATATATTTTTATACCCTGACCATCTGGCTGGGTTTTCCCAGCCACTCTGGGCAGCTAGCTCCCAACAGAGTATTAAAAACACGATAAAACACCGAACATTCAAAACTTCCCCAAACAGAGTTGCCTTCTAAAAGTCAGGAAGTTGTTTGTTTCCTCGACATCTGATGGGAGGGTGTTCCACTTGGCGGGCGCCACCACCGAGAAGGCCCTGTGTCTGGTTCCCTAACCTCACTTCTCACAATGAGAGAACTGCCAGAAAGCCCTCGCAGCTGGACCTCAGTGTCCGGGATGGACGATGGAGGATGGAGACCCTCCTTCAGGTATACTCTTCCCCTTGACTCACATAGATGGGCAAGAACCAGGGGGTAGACGGCTGGTTCCCACGGTCAACTTGAGTCATAGCTCCACCCTCACCCCCCATCTGGTGTCGGAAGAGACATGAGCACGGAGGATGAGAGTTCAGGTCGGGGGGTGGAGGGGGGCCATGTGATGGCGGATCTACACCGTACTAGACTGGCAGCAGCAGTGAGCAGGAAGGAAGGAGCAGGCAAGGGAGGGAGAGGAGATTGGTCCTCCCCCCTTCTCTCTGTTGCTGTTCACACTGGGCTGGGCTCCTCATTAGGTCCACCAACAGAAAATCAACCACCATTTTGGTACGACCAAGATCGAATTATGGGGAAAATACGTCCTGTTTGAAATCCAAATGGGACAGGGGAAACATTTGTCCAAAAACGGGGCGATCCAATTTTTCTAGGGACAGGTGGCAACCCTAAATGAAATGTATCTATAGCTGAACTGAACAAATATTCCCACACTCTCTCCTTGTCTTTAAATGATGCTGATTAAATAAGCATAAAAATGATTAGTCACAACTAAGGTTTCTCAAACTGCTTTGCAGCAACAAACGCAGAAATAAGAAAGTCATCAAAATCAGATACGAAAACAGCAATAAACAGAAACTTAAATACTCATCTGGAAATACCTCTAAAAGCAACCAGACCTTCCTTTGTTCCCTGTAAAGCTTTCGGTACATTAATGGGATTGTACTGATTAATTAAAATAGTCACCATCGCCCTTGACAACACGCAGAAAGATAAAAGTCCTCCTGGGCTCCCCAGGCGACGTATTTCAGTGCCCATCTCATTAAGCAAAGCTCTTCGTTTGCTCCACTAGAATGATAAGCAAAAGTCTCTTCCCTTTTGCTGCAAGCAGAGGGGCTTATCTGAAGTACCTCTAGGCATTTAGTGACTCCAGTCATGTTTGCCAGCTATGCCACTGCTACCCTTTCGGAATTAATTGGCACTTCCTGAAACAAAATGTGAACTGAATCACGGCTACCTTTCAAAGTTCTCGCTCTCCAAATGTTGCAATACATCTTGCAAAAAAGAAAAAAGGGAAAAAAGGAGGGGAGTTGCATAAAGATGTATGTTTTTATTTACTGTATTTGCATTTATCTCCCACCTTTTTCTCCAGGGCTTCACGGTGCAAAATACACCCCCCCCATTTATTCTTAAGATTTAGTGTCAGGAATAACGTAGTCCTGGACACAGCAGTGTGAACGCAGGTTTTCGGGAAGCTTCTGGCTGTAGAGCTGGACAGCACAACGCAGGAACTCAGCAACTCGCTTGGATAACTATATACAGTATTTATTGAAGCAACTAGTATCCATAAGTTACTATGTACAGACTTTGGAAATAAAAGAAACAAAAGTAAAACCTCTCCTCTCTGTCTCTCTCTCTCTCTCAACCTTCATTAACCAAAACTACACACACCACACCACACCAGCTCTCACACAGAGCTCATTCTTTAGGAACTCCTTAACCAATCGCAAGTTGTTGCTAAGGGTCTGGAGAGAGAGCAGATCTTGGCTTTCAGCCAACAGTTAATTGCCAAAAGGTAGATAGCTGACTTTCTGCACGTAGGCACTTTGAAATCTCTAACATTTATTTCCCACAACACCCCTGCGAGGTAGGCTAGGCTGGCAGGCAGACAATAATTTTAATATTTACAGGTGAAACTCGAAAAATTAGACTATCGTGGAAAGGTTCATTCCTTTCAGTAATTCAACTTAAAAGGTGAAACTAATATATCAGATAGACTCGTGACATGCAAAGCGAGATACGCCAAGCCTTTATTTGTTATAATTGGGATGATTATGGTGTACAGCTGATGAGAAGCCCAAATTAACAATTTCAACTTTGGGGTTTTCATCAGCTGTACATCATAACCATCACAATTATAACAAACAAAGGCTTGACATATCTCGCTTTGCATGTCATGAGTCTATCTCATATATTAAACTCCAGTAGCTTACATAAATGGACTTTTCCACGATATTCTAATTTTCCGAGTTTCACCTGTATATGCCACCCATCTGACCAGGTTGCCAGTTTCCAGCAAAAATGTAAAAAACAAACAAACAAACAAAAAACACCCACAATAAAACATCAAATAATAAAAACTTTCATATACAGCTTCAAGGCTGAGTGGGGTTGTTGTTTTTGTTTGTCATTATGGTATGTACTTTTGTGTTTTTATATTGTAAACTGCCCTGTGTTCTTTGGATGAAGGGCAGTATAGAAACTGAATGAATGAATGATTATTATTATTATTATTATTATTATTATTATTATTTGTACCCCACCCATCTGGGTGGATTTCCCCAGCCACTCTGGGCGGCTTCCAACAAAAATGAAATACATTAAATGAAATGAAAACTCTGGCCTCCCAGGTCCTAATCCAAACTCTAATCACTATGTTGCCCTGTCTCTATTGTAATTAGTGAAAATAACATTACAAAAATTGCATCCTATTAGGGGGAAATGCTTTTTAAAATGTGCATGTTGGGCAAAATTGCATATGAAAGTGTATAAGGAGAAATTCACACTACAGTGCTGTCTCCACCCCCCTCCTCAAGCAAGCATATGCAGAAATATAGTGAGATAAATTTAAGATTTAAAATTAGGGAAGAGGGAGAGAGGGACTGACATGAACCGATTAGTCCATTCCTCTAATTAGAAATGTGTGTTGAGAGGAAATGCTTTTTTAATAGAAAAAAATAGGTGTTTAAATTCATATTACAATGCAAATGTTTGCTCTGCATTAAAATAAAGAAATCACAGATTTAATTAATCCAGTGAAGAGACAGAACTGACTTACGGGTGAAAACAAGTGAAAGAGGCATGGACCAGAAATAGACTAATTTGCCTGTCCCAATTAGTGACTCCATCTGGAGATGGTAAACAAGTCGAAAGTGGGGTACTGAAATATAGGTCTAAGTTCTAATTCTTACTCCTTCTATCTCTTGGCCTTGAGAAAGGAAAATACTTATGTTTCCTTAGCGGTGATGGGGAAAGTTACAACCTGGCACCCCAGGTTACGTACTTAATTCGTTCCATGTTACAGTAGGTAACTCGAAAAGGACGTAACCCAAACAATTCGTTCTGTGCATGTGCAGACCTAAAAAACAGGGAAAAACCTTGAAAAACGCTCTGCGCATGAGCAAATCGCACACGTGTCGGGTTTCGCTTTCAGGTTAGCGGAGTTCGTAACCCGAAAAGTACGCAACCCGGAGCGTACGTAACCCGAGGTACCACTGTATAGGCTGCATCTATGCCCTGCACCTGAAACACATATGCATAATTTTAATAGTTGCATCTCCCCTCAATAAATAGCATTGGAGCTGTAGATTGCTCAGGGTCTCCTAAAAATACTCAACCCCCTTAACGAACTACAGTTCCCATGTTTCTCTGGGGGAAGCCGTGACTTTTAAAAGATGCAGACTGCATCCAGAAGAGCAAAAGTAGCCATTAAAGGTCCCAAAACAGTTACAGACCCTCCAGGTGTCCCTATTTCCCAGGGACAGCCCCAAATTAACAGTTTCTGATTTGATCCCAGAATGTCCTGCTTTTCCTCAGGATGCCCCTATTTTCACTGGAGGAATATTGGAAGTCATGGAGTTATGCGACCCTTGAGACAAGGAGGAAAGTATCTATATAACCTTCTGAAGACATCTGAAGGCAGACATCTGTATAGGGAAGTTTTGCAAACCTTTAATGTTTCATTATGTTTTTATATATGTTGGAAGCCACCTAGAGTGGCATGGGCAACCCAGTCAGATGGATGGGGAATAATAATAATAATAATAATAATAATAGAACAGGACATCCTGATTTTCATCAGAGAAATGTTGGAGGGTATGCCGTTACCCAGGCTGTTTTACTTGGAAACTTTAGGCTCCCCCCAAAGGATCTTGGGAAATACTGTTTGTTAAGGATGCTGAGAGTCATTTTGTTGTTGTTTAGTCATGTCCAACTCTTCGTGACCCCATGGACCAGAGCACGCCAGGCACTCCTGTCTTTCACTGTCTCCTGCAGTTTGGTCAGACTCACGTTGGTAGCTTCGAGAACACTGTCCAACCATCTCATCCTCTGTCGTCCCCTTCTCCTTGGGCCCTCCATCTTTCCCAACATCAGGTCTTTTCCAGGGACTCTTCTCTTCTCATGAGGTGGCCAAAGTATTGGAGCCTCAACTTCAGGATCTGCCCTTCCAGTGAGCACTCAGGGCTGATTTCTTTAAGGATGGATAGGTTTGATCTTCTTGCAGTCCATGGGACTCTCAAGAGTCTCCTCCAGCACCATAATTCAAAAGCATCAATTCTCCAGCGATCAGCCTTCTTTATGGTTCCGATCACAGAGCTACAATTCCTGGAGCGGTTTAACAACCAATGCCTTTTCCTGGGAAACACTGATGCCAAATCCCAGCATCCTTAATGATCTACACTTCCTGTGATTCTTTGCAGGATGCTGGGACTGTTTAAAGTGGTATGATACTACTTTAAACGTATTGTGCAGATAGGGCCTTGGGCTACCCACATACCTATTAAGCCTTTGATTGCAAGCTCCCTGGATGAAGGGAACTCTCCTAATGTTTCTTAAGTTAGATTCGAGCCTTATTGTACGCTTATGAAACATGGACCACTTATAAACGCCATCTCCAACTCCTCAAAAGATTCCATCAACGGTGTCTCCGAAAAATCTTACACATCACTTGGGAAGACAGGCGAACTAATACAAGTGTACTGGAAGAAGCAAAGATCACCAGTGTTGAAGCAATGATTCTTCAATATCAACCTCATTGGACTGGTCATGTTGTGCAGATGTCTGATGATCGTCTTCCAAAGCAACTAATCTATTCCAAACTTAAAAATGGAAAGCGTAATGCTGGTGGTCAACAAAAGAGGTTTAAAGACTGTCTCAAGTCAAATCTTAAAAAAAAGTAGTATAAACACCAACAATTGGGAAACACTTGCCTGCGAGCGCTCCAATTGGAGAACAGCCTTTACCAAAGGTGTCATGGGCTTTTTGAAGACACTCGAACTCAGGACGCAAGGGAGAAACGTACTAAGAGGAAGGCACGCTTGGCAAATCCATGCCGTGATCAACTCCTGCCCAGAAACCTATGTCCCCACTGTGGAAGGACATGTGGATCCAGAATTGGCCTCCACAGTCACCTACGGACTCACTGTTAAGACTGTGTGTATGGAAGACAATCTTACTTGGCTACGGGTGATCGCCAAAGGAGAAGAGATTCAGCATACTCTATAATGCACCATATCGAAACAACAGCATAAACAGCATAAACTGTCTCTATTTGCAGGCGGCAATATTTTTGGAAATTTTAGCTCAACAATCCCTGCCCTTCTGCCGGAAGGATCCCCCACCTAAACATGATTTCTATGTGTTGGGTGGGGGTGCATTTATTCCCAGGCAGGACATCAGCTGGGTCTCCTGCATCATCGCTGGGAATCCTAAATGATTTGGGGGTTCTTTGGCAGCAGAGTTGAGGGGAAGCATCTGTGATTCTAGCTCCGACAGGGGAGCATCTCTGGGAAAAGAAACACCAGACAGGTGTCATTCTTTGCTCAACAATCCCCCTACCATCACTCAGTGTTTAATGTAACGAGAACTGACACTTGGCTCTCCCTGTCATGGTTCTCTGAGCCAGGCACTTGAGCCAGCGGAATACCGGGACCTGGATGCAGATGGCGCTTTCTGTTGCGAAAGGGCTCAGCTTGCTCCCATCTCCTGAGCGAGAAGAAGTTGGCGAGGCTCTTGTTTTGGGGACGTGAGCGAAACATCAAGGGCTGGCCCTTGGGACACGTGCTGGGCTATAATGGGAGAAGAGAGAAGCCTGCAGGCTCTACGCTGCTGTAACAACAAACTTTGCCCCGTCAATGCCCACTGGCTTGGACGGAGGCTGCAATCTTTCAGCAAAAGCCAGACACCACAACTTCTGAGTTAGGACAGCTGAATCATGACAATTTTGGTTTTTCCCCATCTCTGATCTTCCCATTCCATTCTCCACAATCCCACATCCTCCGAGTTTCCTTAGACGTCCTCCTGAAAATACACTTGTTTAATTCAACATGTGAACATCCCTTGCGCTTGTGGAGAGATACACCGTTCCTGTGTTTAGCTGAGATTCCTGCACTGCAGACGGGTTGGACTAGATGACCCTTGGGGTCCCTTCCAATGCCACCATTCTGTGTGAAGAACAACCCTTTGCCACTCCCCTCCCATGCTGAAATTTTGATTGTAAGTTCCTTTGTACACTGATACCACTAGATATCTAAATATCAATAAAGCAATAATAAGCTGGTTTTCTTTTTCTTTTCTTCTCATTTCATATCTTTTTTTTTCTATTTTAAAAATAGACTTGGAAAGCTCTTACAGCCTTTCGCTCTAACCAACATCTTGTTTCATCTTTTTTTCCCTATCCTGTGCTCAATCTGATAACTCCAGATCGAAGAAGTGTGTAAAAGCATCGGCTCATTGGAAGCCTGCTTGGAGAAGTTTAAAAGTCCCTTTCCTGCACATTTTTGTCGGTCTTAACAGGCCATTCCACATAATTATAGTAAATAAAACAGACCCAGAGAGCTATCTTAATGCCGCGCTATTCATTAACAATTACTATGTCCTTACTCTCCACGAAGCAAACTCCGTGGGGATAGCAAAGCAATTTGTGCTTGGTAAACGGCCTGGGAGTTTTGCTCTCAGACATAACGCCGCACATCGCTAATAAGTAGGGAGATTCAAAGGGCTGTGACAAGACTACCCCCTTGCCCCCAAATAATTTTCCAATCTTTTGCAGGGACGTGAAGAATAATAATTTGGATTTGAAGAATTTGGATTTGATATCCCGCTTTATCACTACCCGAAGGAGTCTCAAAGCGGCCAACATTCTCCTTTCCCTTCCTCCCCCACAACAAACACTCTGTGAGGTGAGTGGGGCTGAGAGACTTCAGAGAAGTGTGACTAGCCCAAGGTCACCCGGCAGCTGCATGTGGAGGAGCGGGGAATCAAACCCGGTTCACCAGATTACAAGTCTACCACACTGAGAGCTAGTGTGGTGTAATGGTTAAAAGCGGTAGACTCATAATCTGGTGAACCGGGTTCGTGTCTCCGCTCCTCCACATGCAGCTGCTGGGTGACCTTGGGCTAGTCACACTTCTCTGAAGTCTCTCAACCCCACTCACCTCACAGAGTGTTTGTTGTAGTGGAGGAAGGGAAAGGAGAATGTTGGCCGCTTTGAGACTCCTTCGGGTAGCCATAAAGTGGGGTATCAAATCCAAACTACTACTACTACTACTACTACTACTACTCTTCTTCTTCTTCTTCTTCTTCTTCTTCTTCTTCTTCTTCTTCTTCTTCTTCTTCTTCTTCTTCTTCTTCTTCTTCACCACTACATCACACTGGCTCCCAAGTTAAGAATAAGGTCTCTAGGGTATGCATCAGCAATGGTGTGTGTTTAGGGTGGCTGTGGAGGCAGAGTGCAGCCATCATCGCAAGTAGCCCATGAACACTTTAATCTCCATGAATTTGCCTAACCCTCTTCTAAAAACATCTAGGTCGGGAGCCATTTTTGCCTCCTAAGGAAGTGAGTTCCACAGTGTAACCATGCACTGTGTAGAGAGTATTCATTTAATTTTATTTGTCCTTCAGCTTTGCGTTTTTAAGGTAGTTTTTTAATTTTTTTGTAAGCTGATTAGAGCTATCTTTATGTTAGGCTGTCTATAAATTGATTCAATAATAACGGACCGTGGGGAATGTTGTCTTGCCTTTTTATATCATTTCCTGACTCTCCTTGCCCTTGCCAAAATTTAGGGATCTGTTCTTGGCAAATCTTGGCTGATGTGCAGATTGGGATTTAGATCTCCACCGCATTTCACACTCCCCAAATCTTTCAACAGAGTTCTCAGAAAACCTAAACATGATATATTGCAAGAAAATAACTGCACATCAACCCGTATTCGGAGAATAGGAAAGTATTTCGAAATATTTCGAAATATTTATTTCCAAATAGCCAGGGTGGTGTAGTGACTAGAGGGTTGGAACAGGACATGGAACAGGACATGGGAGACCTGGGTTCGAATCCCCACTCAGATTAATGCAGAAACAAATGAGAATGGACTTGTGGAAGAACACACAGGTGATAAACAGGAAATAGATCGATTCACCCATCCCCATTCATGGTTGCTCTGCTTTTTTGTTGCTTGGCCTGATAATTTATCCAGGGCACTGCATGGCCATCCCCGGAGAACCCAATCAAATAGGACTGACTGAGTGTTGGCTGAGTCCAGGCATCATCTGGTGTGTGTTTGTATGTGAGAGAGAGGAGGGGTGGAGAGAACGAGTGAGGGAGAAAGATCATGCCAGGAGGAGAAAGAGATCCCAGCTTGTGTTGATCCTGAGAGAAATGTCATCCTTGTTGGGTGCCAGCTGTCAATAAAGTGTGGAATGTTATTCAAACAACAGACCGTACGCTTGCCCTTTATGATTATGATTTTGTGCCACAACCAAGCCGGGTTGGAAAATGCCAAGCGGAGTGGGCAGCTTCAGGAAGAGGAGCATCCCTGAAAGGAGATTTGAACTGCAAAAGAAAAGAATTTAGCAGGGGCTGGACTCTGAAATCGGGAAGTTAGAAGTGGCTACAATTTCCACTGACATCTTCCACAAGCGGCGAAATTCTGTGTTCTCGGTGGCCAAATGGGTGGTGGTGGGGGGTTTGGAGAAGAGCAGTTTTGGAATTCTGAATTGAAGGATGATGTGGGAAAAAATTAAAATAAAGTCTTGCCACGAATACTGAGCCCTTCCCAAAATCCCTTTGGGATGAACCCAAATCATCTTTATTCCTGCCACCTCCATGGCTGTTCGCTAATGTTTGCAATTCCTGCTCCCACATCCTTTCATCCATTCTTGTGTCTCTGGGATGTAATCCACTGAGAGCAGTCAAGCACAACATTCCTTGTTTTCCTAGAGAAGACATGCAGGGGAATGTTTGGTCGAGTCAGTCGGAAACTTCCTGTTTCCTCCTGGCTGGAACATCCTCCCTTTGCATGTGACTAGAGGTGGGCATGACCTTACCTGTCCAGACAAAATCAAAAATTCTTTCCAGTAGCACCTTAGAGACCAACTGAGTTTGTTCCTGGTATGAGCTTTCATGTGCATGCACACTTCTTCAGATACACACGAAAGCACATGAAAGCTCATACCAGGAACAAACTCAGTTGGTCTCTAAGGTGCTACTGGAAAGAATTTTTGATTTTGTTTTGACTATGGCAGACCAACACGGCTACCCACCTGTAACTTACCTGTCCAGGTAACAAAAGGACAAGGCATGCTTCACACACTCTCTCTGACTTCCTCCGTCGTTGGAGCAGTTTTTTAACTAGAAATGCTCTGTTGGCTTTAAGCCAACAGAGGACACTGGGATTATCCCCCTATGGGATATAGATCCACGTATATACTTTGTAACTAAGTCTGCCTTAAGGAATCCACACTGTGCTCTGCCTGATGTAAGTAAACTTCTTTTATATACTTTAAACAAGATTGTGGCGTGTTTATTCTTTTTAGAGGGATATAAGGGAACTTACCAGGAACTTAATAGTGAAAGGCATGGGTAGGCAAACTAAAGCCCAGGGGCTGGATCCGGCCCAATCACCTTCTAAATCTGACCCGCGGATTTTCCAGGAATCAGCGTGTTTTTACGTGAGTAGAATGTGTCCTTTTATTTAGAATGCATCTCTGGGTTATTTGTGGGGCCTGCCTGGTGTTTTTACATGAGTAAAATGTGTGTTTTTATTTAAAATGCATCTCTGGGTTATTTGTGGGGCATAGGAATTCGTTCATTCCCCCTCCACCCCAAAAAATATAGTCTGGCCCCACCACAAGGTTTGAGGGACAGTGGTCCGGCCCCCTGCTGAAAATTTTTGCTGACCCCTGGTGAAAGGCTTACACGAGCCTGCAACCACCTATCTGCTGTGCATTTAAAAAGGGGAGTGTAAAACTCTGCTAAGTAAAGGAACTTGCTAGCGCAAGTTAGGAAGGATATTAATAAACAATATATCCTCTCCTGCCTCCCTGAACATTCCCACAGTGCCCCTGCCAAGGATGCACCCAGAATAAGTGGTCCATCACCCCACCTGTCCTTCTGCTAGGGTCCCACACCCTGCTAAGGCTTCCTACCGATTCTCTTCCCATTCTTCCACCCAGAAGCCACTTTCAGAGGAAACGAAGCTCCACTTCCCACCTCTTTCGGATTGCAGACTTGCTGCCAAATTGTCACGAGCAAAGGTGGCTGCTGGGGTGAAATTGCCAGGGGGAGGAAAAGTTAACAAGGCCTGAATGAAATCAATGTGGTCTGACAAGCTGACAGCCTAGTCAGCTAATTACTACTGGGTTGCATTAATCAATGCAGAGGGAAGCACAGAGTAAACCCAGAAGCAGGATCTCTCTGCAGAAAGGTGGGAAAAGGCAGTACGTGTCGTCACCTGATTGGTCCTGGAAGAAAAGTGACAAGGGAGCTGGCAATTTAAGAGCACTGAGGGCAGATACACGCTTCATGTGCAAAACACATTCAGTGCACATTTAAAGCATATGACTTACACAAAGAATCTTGGGAACCGTAGTTTCCGCAGGCAGAACTACAATTTCCTAGGACCCTTAACAATCTACAGTTCCCAGGATTCTTCAGGTGGTCGTGTGCTTTGAAGGTGTGTTGGGTGTGTTTTAAGTGTATGATGCAGACCAGTCCTGATTGTGCAGCTATTATTATTATTATTATTATTATTATTATTATTATTATTATTATTATGCATTTTAATGGAAAGCTACCTAACCTGCAGTTCCTGGACCAACACAAAATGCAACTATCCTTCAAAATCGGCATGTTTTCAGATATTGCAACGCAGTTCTTCAGCTAAACAGTGTCTTCCAAAAATGTGTATGCTAGGGGAAAGTGTGTATTAAAAATGCATGATGATGATGCCAAAACACACACACACACACACACACACACACACACACACACACACAAATAAAAATCTTAAAAATGCATTATTTTAAGGGAAATGTATATATTTGCCAAAAATGCATGAGAATGTGTTTATTAGGAGAAATTTGCACTAGGAAGCTTACAATTTCCCCTGAGGATTTAAAAATAAACAAGTCACAAATTGTTGAAGAAATGTGAAGAACTAAATTTAGGACTGGAGGAATGAAAACAATTAAAGAAACGGAAATTGACAAATACCGGTAGGTCCCTATGGCTGAAGCTTGAAATGCATTTACCTAGGGGGGGGGGAACCAGGTGAAACTCGTGAATTGCATGGTAGGCACAGATGCATGCAGTTGGGAATCTCCCTGATTTTGCATCACTTAGCTGTCACCACCATTGCAAGCTGATATTTCTCTGTTTCCAGGTGCTCTAGGATCTGTGCAGAGAAGCTGAGCACAGGTATCTGAAAGGCATGGTTGAAAGGTAGCCAGAGAACCGTTTCAGAGGCTTCTCTCCAATGCCTCTACTCCAGATTGACCAATCGGTCGACCAAAGACCTGAACTGGTATAAGACAGCTTCCTGTTTTCCAGAGGAATCGCTGTGCTGCAGCAAAAGTAGTCAAAGATTCTGGACATATCCCGAATAGTGCAGTAGAAAGCAGTGTCTGGGTGGAAATTGCAAAAATGTATAGGATAGCTGGGTGTATGGCAATCATAGAATCATAGAGTTGGAAGAGACCACAAGGGCCATCCAGTCCAACCCCCTGCCAAGCAGGAAACACCATCAAAGCATTCCTGACAGATGGCTGTCAAGCCTCCGCTTAAAGACCTCCAAAGAAGGAGACTCCACCACACTCCTTGGCAGCAAATTCCACTGCCGAACAGCTCTCACTGTCAGGAAGTTCTTCCTAATGTTTAGGTGGAATCTTCTTTCTTGTAGTTTGAATCCATTGCCCCGTGTCCGCTTCTCTGGAGCAGCAGAAAACAACCTTTCTCCCTCCTCTATATGACATCCTTTTATATATTTGAACATCCTTTTATATATTTGAATCCATGTCAGCTGTGTCGTTTTTTGTGATTTCCCTTTAAAATAGCTCCAAAACTTCAAATTCTTGTCAGTTGTGAACTTTCCAAAAATAAAATAAAATAAAAATAAAACTCAACAACTTTGCCAGAAAAAAAAAAACTCAACAACTTTTCTATTTGGATTTTCACTATTTGAAAATAGTCTTGTGGCACCGAAAAGTCTAACAAATTTATCATGGCATGAGCTTCCCTACCATCTCAGAGCTGGGCTATGCCTATTAAGCAAGGCAGAGATCTTAAAAGCTCTTTTCACACCAGGAAAACTTTGTGGGCATTTAATTTGTGTGGCTTCAGCCAGCCAGCCTTCAACCTTGCGAGGTTGTAACTGCACAAGCTAAATGCACATAAGGTGTAATCATACTGTATGATATCAGGTGTGGGGCCAATTAGGTAGTTTCTCATTAAATTGCAGACAGACTCTAATGCTACCTCTTTCCCTACCCAGATGTTTCTATTACTGCTGCAGAGCCTAGGAAATGGCATTCCCAATCTCCCCCAGCTCAATCTGTTAAGTAGATTTAACAATACATTTTTCCAGTCTCTCAAGCAGCAATGGGCAGTTGTGAGCATGCTCTGAAGCAATCCAGAATATCTCCTCTTCTGGAGAGGGCATTGCACCCAATCATTACTGGCCTCGCCCCCTCCATCTCTCATGAGGATAAGCTCAGAGGCAGCCCGACTCTTTCCCCAAGAATTGTCTAAGAACGATCTTAAAAACCTAACCAATTACACAAAGAGTGGGGAGCCTAGATGCTCTTGGACTCCAACTCCCATCAACCCCAACCAGCATGGCCAATGGCCAGGGATGATGGGAGATGTAGTTCAACAACATCTGGAGTACTACAGACTCCCCGTCCCTGACTTATATCATAAGCTCACCCATCAGGATAAGTGGGAATAGGTCAAATACATGATTCCCACCCTCTTCTTTTCTGAAGTGCTTCTTTGGCCAGCTTGAATCACCAGCCAGGTGATCTATTGCAATTGCAACACAACTGTCATCTGTTTCCCATGCTTTATAACAAATAGTAAACTTTGACTCATGAAGACCGCAGCGACAATGCAGAAGAAGAAGATAGTTTTGATGGCAGATGAAATATCAGCTGAAGACACTGGCAGTAAACCTTGTAGATGTCCCTTGCAGTTGTGCTCATTCAGCACAACTGCACTTAGAAAATGAATGTTGGGTTGCAGTAAAATTTAGAGACTCTGGAAGGTTAGGTTTTTGAAGTGGCCATTGTAGTTCTGTTGTCTGCGGTTATCCAAAACCCACATCCTATTTGATTTAGTTTCCATCAGGAGCTAGATCTGGAAACTGTTGTGCTAGCCAGTCAAGGGGTGAAGAATGGAAATGTCTATCTCACTGATTTGTGTCTCAATGAAAGACAAGGATGGTGCCTTGCATCTGGGTGTCCATCCAATTTTGGGCAGGAAATTATCTGAGACATTCTGTAGAGCAGCCTTTGACAGTCAGGTGCTAGGGTTAGGAGTGATGTGAGTTGTAGCCAAAGATACCTGGGTACCAGGTTTGTGAAGGCTGCTGCAGAGTTTCTGCGGGTGCCAAATATTCTGAGCAATGAATCTGAGCAAAATCCCTGGATTCTGTTAGAGGGTTTTGCACAGTGGTATCTACAACAATTGCATTGTCCTTTTTTCTGAATAACATAATTTTTTTAAAAAAAAATCAAGCTTTTTCAGGGCCTGCTCTGAATATCATCCACACTTATACTGACCTAGCATTCTATCTTTGTAAATAATAATAATAACAAGAATCCAAGCTCCAACCCAAAATGATTGATTTAAAAAAACACAGTTCGTTTCTAATAAATAACATTGTGCAAAATACTCTTATTACGCTAAAAGCTATTTATTACTATGCAGCTCTTACAATGTGATAAATAAACTGGAGCAACGAGGGCTTTCATAGCAATCATACAACTTTTCCAAGAAATAAACGAATCCTCACATTGGTCCAGTATAATGGCTCTGATTGACATCATTACAACTGCCAAGGTAATATTGAAGAAGAAGAAGAAGAGTTTGGATTTGATATCCCGCTTTTCACTACCCGAAGGAGTCTCAAAGCGGCTAACATTCTCCTTTCCCTTCCTCCCCCACAACAAACACTCTGTGAGGTGAGTGGGGCTGAGAGACTTCAGAGAAGTGTGACTAGCCCAAGGTCACCCAGCAGCTGCATGTGGAGGAGTGCAGACACGAACCCGGTTCCCCAGATTACGAGTCTGCCACTCTTAACCACTACACCAAACTTGCTGTTGTTGTTGAGAATGCCAAACAAATTTCCAACAAAGTCTTTCAAGTACTGTTAAACCAATGGGAGGTGGATAGCAGAGTGTTGGCGGTGTACTAGAATCACAGAATCATAGAGTTGGAAGAGACCACAAGGGCCATCCAGTCCAACCCCCTGCCAAGCAGGAAACACCATCAAAGCATTCCTGTCAGATGACTGTCAAGCCTCTGCTTAAAGACCTCCAAAGAAGGAGACTCCACCACACTCCTTGGCAGCAAATTCCACTGCCGAACAGCTCTCACTGTCAGGAAGTTCTTCCTAATGTTTAGGTGGAATCTTCTTTCTTGTAGTTTGAATCCATTGCCCCGTGTCCGCTTCTATGGAGCAGCAGAAAACAACCTTTCACCCTCCTCTATATGACGTCCTTTTATATATTTGAACATGGCTATCATATCCCCCCTTAACCTTCTCTTCTCCAGGCTAAACATACCCAGCTCCCTAAGCCGTTCCTCATAAGGCATCGTTTCCAGGCCTTTGACCATTTTGGTTGCCCTCCTCTGGACACGTTCCAGCTTGTCAGTATCCTTCTTGAACTGTGGTGCCCAGAAGGCAGGATTCAGATCTCTGCTCCATGATGGCAACCTTGACCAACCACCTTACATAGGATTAGGCATGGAGGATTTATCCAGCATGCCATGATTCTGAAGCAGACACACCTGATTCAACCTGCCCACTCCAATATGGGAACCATGGTATAGGCTCACCCCAGATTCTATGCATTGCCAGATTCCGTGTCTCTTACAGATTTTCATACAAGGTGGTCTGAAAGCTACCAGTCTCATTTCAAAATGAGTAATTCTCTAGCACTGGAAAGCCTTGGTCACACCAAGCATGGGGAAATTGGATACAAGACCTCCTGCTCCAGAATTCTGCTCCGCAAGCTACATGAAAAGTCAAGCTTCCAAGGGATTCTGGAGCACATTTCCAGAACTCTGGAATTGAGCCATACCCACAACTAGAAGAAGCGGGGGGCACAATGCAGAAATGGAAACTTCTGTAACTTAACAGTTGTTAAAATGGGACCCCAACACAGCATTTCCCCTAATATTTATCTGAGCATGTGAATCTAAGTTCTGCATAACACAACGAACAACTGAACATCAGAAATGTACTTGAGAGACCATCTTCTTCCTTATATACTCAGTACATCACCTCCATCTATGGGTCACCTTCTCCTACAAGTGGCAAAGATCTCCAAAGCCCTTTCCATGGCAACATGGAGCAGGACTTTTAGCCTGGCTGGCCTTTTCTGCAGAACAGCATTCGAGATATTGCATGCGCCCATTTCCTGGGAACAGTTGAAGACATTTTTTAGTTCCAACAAGCCTTCTTCTCTGGATGACTAGGTTTCTATTGTGGGTGTCTACTTGGCATTCTGTTTTTTTTTGTTTTTTTTAAAAAATCTGCTGCTATTTTCTGCATTGTTTTAAAATGCCCCCCCCCCCTAGCCATCTCTTATTGCATTTTGCACACATCACCTTGGGATGTGTGTGGTAGGCGATTATTAAATAAATAAAATGAAAGTGCTGTAACTAAAAAAGGGTATGAAAGCAGATGGAGACAAGGGAGCTAGGTGGGACGAAGGAACTGCGCTGTTTTATTGCAATATTGCAAAAACCCTGATAAACTATAGATAACCAAAAAAAAAAAAAAAAAAAGGAAAAAAAGAGGAGAGCACTTTCAGCATCCTAAGAACAGCTAGCTAGCACAGAGGACTCCCGACAGTGCCATGAGTGTTGAAATCAATATAGCAAGTCCCTGCTCGGAGCAATGGGTCTTGATGAGATGGAACCGCTCTTAGAGGGCTCTGAATGTTCAGTAAAGTAATGGCTTAGGTCAAGTTGCATTTCAAGGACTGTGGTTGGAGATGGTGGGGCAATGGTTTGGCAGGAGATGGCTAGCCAGAGGAGGAAATGGCTAAAGTGATATATTCCCCCTATATAGTGTGTGCCCTAGTTGAAGGCTCTGGCAGAATCTTTGGGCTCTGTCCTGTGATTCATTACTGAATAAAGTCTGACCAATTGGGAATTTGGTGTGAGCCTCCACAGCTGAACACCCAAGGCAAATTTGTCCCACAGATTGCTGTGGGAATCTTTTGTGAGCACTGCCTTGAGTATCAGAGAGGAAGGGTATTACAAACAGGGCCAGATTTAGGTTTGATGAGGCCCTAAACTACTGAAGGTAATGGGGCCCTTTATATGTCCAGCTGTCCTTTGTCAACAACAAATTGTCGCTGTTTTTTGTGTTGAGTATATATATCACCTTGCCGACATCCCAAGCATATGCTCTCCCACTGAGTTATGGCCCCACCCTTAAAGGGACAGCTTTCTTCTCCTTGCTCACATGGGCATCTTCAGGACTCAGGGCAAGGATCCTGACACTAGAGAAGCAAGCTTGATAATGCAGGTTTGGGATGTATGTTCCAACCCTAGGGTCAGCTTCCCAGAGCATTGCAATATGATGAGTTGTAGCATTTCACTGGTGCAGCCAGTAATTCTGCTCTGGTGCAACGGTTCAGGCTATGGAAATTTTAGGAGCACAAATGCAGAGAAGTTATCCAGGCTCACTGCATAAGTTGTATGGAGCCCATAAAGGGTGGGGGGGCAGAACAGTACCGGGGTTCCACCGCTAATCCTATTTGCCTTGACAGGATCAAGGACACCCCCCTAAAAAGGAAAATGCAGCTGCAAACCCTGGACACAATATGCTTACTATCAAGCCCAAAGAGCAAATGCATGAGGACTAGAATACTGACTGCCTTGCTCTCACGCTTGCACAGAGTTTATTAGTTCCATTAAATCAGGTCCCTCGTTCCTAACAGCAAATTAGCTTGCATCGTTTTTAATAATGGAGCTCACTTTGTGAATATTAAAGTGTCTTTATTGCTGCTCTGTTGCTGCAAAACTGGCCGACAAAAAAGATTTGACCATTATTTGATTCCCCAAATAAAATAAAAATAAAAATAAAAATAAAAATCCCCATTTTAAAAAATTGATTTGATAGCCAAACTCACCAAGGAAGGAACACACATACTTGTCCAAAAAAGCCAGAAATCACTCGCTTCTTGACATGGAACCTATCTGCCAATCTCCTCAAAATGCCACAAGCAATTGAGATCCACAAGCAATGCTACCTCCCCAATGAACGGATGCATTATTAAAATATTTCTATACCGTCTCCCATATCAACCCTTTGGTACTTGACAGCCATAAATGGAAACCCAAGAAACAAATTTAAAACAGACGGCAATAAGTGCAAATTAAAACCAATCCATAAAAGGCGCAGTATCAGGAACACCCAACATTCTGGGTTGGTGTGTAATGTATTTTCAGGATTCACTGAAAACTCAACAAGGTAGGTGCCTGCCTTATTCCCAGGGCGAGATGGTTCCATAAACTGGATGCCACAACAGAGAAGGGTCTAGCCCCTGGGCTGGGCTTCCGCAGCCTGCAGCATGATCAATGGGGCCTTATTTTGCGACCTTAAGAATTGGTTGAAGACATTTCTTCATATAACCAGGTCCCAAGCTACTTAGGACCTGTAAAGTCAACAACAAGACCTTGAACTTCGTCTGGAAACAAATGGGCAGCTGGCGCTGCTCTTCCAGCGAAGGTGTTAGACTTCAAGGGAGGCTGCCCCGTTTAGGAACTTAAATGCTTCTTTTTTGCACAACCTGCAGCTTTGAGACCAACTGTAAGGGCAGCCCCACAGAGAGTCCATTTACAGTAGCCAAGTTTTGAGCTTACCAGCACAGGGATCAATCAGATGTCCGTGGGAAACCCACAAGCAGGATTCAAACACAACAGAAGAAGAAGAAGAGTTTGGATTTGATATCCCGCTTTATCACTACCCGAAGGAGTCTCAAAGCGGCCAACATTCTCCTTTCCCTTCCTCCCCTACAACAAACACTCTGTGAGGTGAGTGGGGCTGAGAGACTTCAGAGAAGTGTGACTAGCCCAAGGTCACCCAGCAGCTGCATGTGGAGGAGCGGAGACACGAACCCGGTTCACCAGATTACGAGTCTACCGCTCTTAACCACTACACCACACTGGCTCTCGATAGTCCTCTCTTTTCCCGTGGCTTCGAGCAACTGGTACTGAGAAGCATTGGTGCCTTTGGTCAGTGAAGCAGAGCCTAGCTTAGGGAGCTGGGTATGTTTAGCCTGGAGAAGAGAAGGTTAAGGGGTGATATCATAGCCATGTTCAAATATATAAAAGGATGTCATCTAGAGGAGGGAGAAAGGTTGTTTTCTGCTGCTCCAGAGAAGCGGACACGGGGCAATGGATTCAAACTACAAGGGGGAAGATTCCACCTAAACATTAGGAAGAACTTCCTGGCAGTAAGAGCTGTTTGACAGTGGAATTTGCTGCCAAGGAGTGTGGTGGAGTCTCCTTCTTTGGAGGTCTTTAAGTGGAGGCTTGACAGCCATCTGTCAGGAATGCTTTGATGGTGTTTCCTGCTTGGCAGGGGGTTGGACTGAATGGCCCTTGTGGTCTCTTCCAACTCTAGGATTCTATTATTCTAGCCGTCATGGCTAGTAGCCTTCTCCTCCTCCATTAATTTGTCCAATCCCCTTTTAAAGTCATCCAAGTTTGTGGCCATTGCTGCCCCCACTGCTGGTACAAAGAACACACCCAGACTATATATACCTGTTACTTAAGGGAGAGCACAACAGGCAGAATACCCAATCCCAGGAACAAAGCACTCACAGAGCTGCCAACCAGTTGAAATTCAGCTTCAACTTTTTGACTCTCAAAAATCCCACTACTGTGTCCAGGCACCATGTTGGCACTTGGATTTCCACATCTGATTCAGGTGTAACAGATTGATGGGACAGGGGTTCCCAAAGCATATGAATGACACCACAATCTAAATCTCCTAATGGTCACACCCAATGGCTACATATGCAGTGCTGGAAGACAGAATGGATCTCTGAGGCATCCCGCAACTCAACAGCCAGGGTGTCTAGCTACACCGATCCAACGCTCCCCCTTGAACTGACCCTGCGATGTAGAAGCAGAACTACAGAACTACCGTGGCCCCCGGTTCCAAGCCACAGAGACAGCCTGTCAAGGTGCCCTGGTTGAGGGCATCAAAAGCTGCTAAGATCAACAGGGTCACACTCACAGAATCACATAATTGTAGATTTGGAGCAGACCAAAGTCCAACCCCCTGTAATGCAGGAATCACAACTAAAGTACCCCTGACATGTGGCCATCCGCTCTTCCCAAGAAAGCGCATCTATGTATGTGCACATGCGATGGGCATGGCTGCCAACAAAACTTGCGCATACTTCCTGTTCACATGCTATGTTTGCAAGTTTGAACTTCAAATAACTGTTTTAGGAGAATATAGTCATACCTCGGGTTACGGCCACTTCAGGTTGTGCGATTTCAGGTTGCGCACTGCGTCGAACCCGGAAGTAACGGAATGGGTTACCTCCGGGTTTCGGCACTCGCACATGTGCAGAAATGCTAAATCACAGTTTGCACATGTGCAGAATCGCCAAATTGCATCACACGGCGTGGGCTGCGAATGCTGCGGGTTGCGAACGCGCCTCTCACATGGATCGTGTTCACAACCCTAGCATCCACTGTACCTATAAAGTACATACTGTAATGTGTGAATCAATCCCACACTTGCCTTAGAGAAAGATGCCCTTCTCCAGGGACTTCTCAGTGTGATTCCTAATGGGATGCTGTTCTTTGGTCAAGAGATTCTCTATATGCCCACCTTTGAGATGTGCTTATTTTTGGGGGGTAAAGTTGGCAAGTGAAGTGGATGAGCAAAGGGAGAACAGATGGTATGGATCTGGGAGAATTTGTGAGGTTCTGTGCTGAACTAAAACTTCTGAAATGGGAATAGATGCAATTCTAAGATGTACTGAAATAGGAGTTCTAGGCTGCATTCAGATATAAGAAATAAACTATGGAAAAAAGTTACAGTGAGCCTTAGCTCATGTGTTCTGCCAAATTTCTCTTTCTTAAACACAGCCACAAGGAGATAAGAAGCTTTCACTATCAATAGTGTTTGACCACAGTTTAGTGTTACATCCCAACCCTGAACTTTAGTTCAACTATGGTTTGTTTTCTCTTATTCAAATCAACAGAACAAGAGTAACAGAAGTAATGAAAAGCAGCCCAGTATAGCCAGAAGATACATAATATTAAATACTTAAGAGCACCAGGAAAGCCAAATTTCACATTGCACTGTGGAGAGGAAGTTCTAGGTGGCTCAATTTGTTGTATATAAGATAAAATCTCACCAAACAGCACAAAACTTTTCAAGGTCCTCCAAAGCTTTGGCAACATCCAATTTGTGAGTTATTTTTTTTTTTTATTGACTGGCCACAGTTTAGGGTTACATTCAGACCCTGAACTTTGGTTTGTTGATGCAAGGCAGTTTCATAAACACAAATTGGACGTTCGCTTCTTTTGACAGCCCACAGTTGAGACCAACTAGGGTTTGTGGTTAATCAAAAAGCGAAAGTTTTCAATATTCTCGTGGTGGGGGAGGGGGAGGTGAAGCATAGAAGACCCTGATGCATTATGTCCAAATACAGCCAAAGGAAATGAAAGAGGATAAAAAGCATGCATCTTAAACTGTCCGTATAGGACAGAGAATCTGGGTCCAACTGTATAAACCTCCAACTTGCTCTTTCAGTTGCTATCTACCCATTCAAGCAGAGAGGAAAAAAATAGAGAGGAGCAGTTAAGGTGAAGGAGAACATTTTCACTTTTCTCACCTGGCTACAGAGCGAAAACTGGGGGGGGGGGGGAGCGACTCGGCCTCCATTGTTTCCTGCACAGACACACCACGAAAAATGCTGCTGTCCTCAAAACTTAAATTCCTAGAGCACCTAATCCCACAATGCAAGGCCCGGACTTTCGAGAAGGGGTTAGGCTTTGGGCCTGCCATGGACTTAGGCAGGCACAGACAACGCTGCATCTTTAAAGCCACTTCAGTGCAGATGTTTCCATGGCAACTAGTGGACCAAATACATTAGTGTTTCTAATAATAAACCAAACCTTCGGGAAACCTGCCTTCCCCGGTGCCCCCTCTCCTCCCCTCGCCCCCCCATCTCTCCTCACTACCTTTTAGATTCCCCCCTCCCTCTCCCGGGATGAGCTGCTCTTTGCAAAGTGAGGGAGGAGGGAGGAGAGAACGGCCCAACGGGCCTCGCAAGACCTGAAGCTCAAGAGGATGGGCTTCGTGCGACTGGTCCTAGATGGCAGCAGTTCACCTAGGGACCCGGAACAGGGTGGAAGTCAACTGAAACCACTGCAAAAAGGGGTGTGGACGTGAGAGAAAACAATTAAAATGAAGGCATCTTTCCTTGCTCTCCTGTTTTACAAAGTCCAAGCAAAACTCATAAATGCCAATAATTCATACCCTGACCAGGCGGTCCTCCTCCACGACAGCCTAGTTTCGATAACAAAGAAGCCACACTGTCCACCTTTCCCCTAAGAACCCTCTTTACTTGTGCAAGAGCGTGCGAGGCAAATCCTTTGACAAGTGCCAATACACCCTTTTGACCCCATTGTGAGGCGCTGCTAAGAAGGCGTCAAAGTAACTGGAGACAAAGCTTCCGTGACGCTCCGAAATCACAAAAGAATGTCCCCAAGAGGGGTCCCAGAGGGTTTGAGGAGCCGGGGGAAGAGCAGAAGGTGCCAGTAAGATTCCTGAAAAGGATCAACCAACAATAATACCATATGAATCCATAGAGGAAGGCCTGCAATTCAGATGCATCCAAAGTCACAGATCTCCTCGCCCCACATCCCATTCACTCACTCGCTCACCAAGACTCTCCCATCTCCCTCTAGTAGTCCAGGCAACCGACCGAAAACTGCAGGTGACATAAGTGGGGAAGGGGGTCAGTTAGGGGTACCCAGTAGCCGGCATTGATGGAGGGAGGGGGAAGAAGGGTGTTTTCAGGCAGTGAAAGACAATGGTGACATTTCAGTGCTGCAATGATCTTGAACTGGGCATTTTATTGTTGTTATTTAGGTCATAGATTCACGAAGACACATGTCAGTCGCCTTCCGATAATGGTGTTGCTTATTGCAATGCGCACACACACACACACACACACACACACAATATCCTTGCCATGCACACCCAGACAGAGACTCACACGCGAGTGCACACACCTAGCCTTGCACAGCACTGCTTGTCACACTGAAATGTCATCCGCTGGACCATTTCCTTTGCTTCTCTCTTCTCTCTCTCTCTCTCTCTCTCCGCCTCCTTCTCGGCACATACACACACACACGCCAAGAATCCATTCCTTTGGATGCCGCACAGCCGGTGAGGCACACTTACCATTTCGGCACTCAGCTGGGCTAAGATGGCGAAGGTGGAGATTCTGTCACAGAAGCATTTAGTTCGGAAAGGATCGACCGGGACTGTTCGGCAGCCACGCCAGGACCAGGCGCCAAGCTGAGACGAAGAGGAGGAGGAGGAGGAGGAGGAGGGTCTGTGAAGGGAGGGGGAGGGGAGCCCAGTGCAGAGGGAGAGAGCAAGAGAGAGACAGAGAGGGAGGGAAAGAAAGACATGCACACAGAGAGAGAGGGAGAGACAGGAGGGAGAAAAAGAAAAACAGGCATCACTAACAAATTGCCAGAGAGGGAGAGAGGTGGGGGGGAACAGAACAGCAGCAACTAACCCCCTTGCCCACTGTACACGTGGCCCTCCCCCCTTCATATGACACCCCTCCAGTGACACATACCCAATGCCTTCCCACACACCTGGAGCATCACTCCTGGCAGGCTTCATCAGCGCACCCACATGTGCCACACACTCCCCCCCACCCTGCTGAGCCATGGCTCGTGATCCCCCCCCTCCTTTGAAAGATGCACTCCCCCACTCCCAAATAGCCTCCGATCCATAATGCTCTCCCTATATGGCTTGCTGTGGCTGAATTCACCCCAACGGGCTCAGGACTTCCTCTTCTTTGTGATGACTGCCCCATCGCTCACACGGAGTGGGCATCGCAGCAGAGGATGAGGCTCAGGTGATGAACCACAATCTCCCTACTACGCTACACGCTCGTCGGTGATACACATGGTGCCCGTAGCATCGCCCCCTGACACGCTCCATTTTCACTTTATTTTCCCCAAAGGGATGGCTCCCTTCCTTAGCTGTTTAGGGAAGCTTTTAATGTTTAATAGATTATTGTATTTCAACATTCTTTAGGAAGCCGCCCAGAGTGGCTGGGAAAACCCAGCCAGATGGACGGGGTATAAATCTATTATTATTATTATTATTATTATTATTATTATTATTATTATTATTATTATTATTATACCAAACTCAATCCAGCTGAAGATCTTCACTGGTGTGCATACGCCTCCCTTCCCACTGACCAGGACACCTCTCACATTCTGCACCACCAGCAACAACAACACCTTGCTGCACTTTCACGAAGACTCCTGGTGTCAAAACAACCTGGAACTCAGCGCTAAGCAGACAGCTGCTCTCTCTCCCCCACTACCCCAAGCTGGCACGCGCCTTCCCATGCTCACACACCCTCAGCCACAGCTGTCCACACACCCACAGCTATTCTGCATCGGAAAGATGCTGCAGGGAGGGAAAAATTGCAAGGTGCGCAGTGGGAATATGGACTTTGCTGCTCAGTGCACTGCTTTGGAGTTTGCAGCCAATCCTGCTTTCCTACTAAGCAGGAGGTGTGCTCGTCTTGAAAATACCTGTTGGACTTATTCGCACATTGCATTTGTGGATGCGCATTTCAAATCCACCAGGCCCACATTCACACCATGCATTTGAAGCTTTGAACTGTCACGGTGCGTCTACAACCAAAGACTCCTGTGAGCTGTAGTTTCTTAAAGGGTGCTGGTAGTTTTTAGGAGATCCCTATTCCCCTCAAAGAGCTACAATTCCCAGAACGGCTTAACGGTCAATCCCACTTCACGGGGAACTCTGTGAATTGTAGCTCTGTGAAGGGGACAGAGCATCTCTTCACAGCTCTTGCCACCTTAACAAACGGCAGCTCCCAGAATTTTTGGGGGGGATGCCAGGACTCTTCACAGTGCCTTAAATCCAGGTTGTGAATGTGGTTCAAGAGCATACCTAATAATTGGACTGTGTGGCATGGCTTCACCCATAAATAACCCTAACCCTTCCCTGAGGGGTTAATTTCTTAGTGGGGAAGGGAAGGGGGTTCTAACATGTGAGCACATCCTGAATCTCAAGAAATGTACACACAAGAATAACTTCTTTATATGGGACTCCCTGGTCCTGAATGGGGTAACTGTGCCCCTGAAGAACGAGGTGCGCAGCCTGGGAGTCATTTTGGACTCACAGCTGTCCATGGAGGCACAGGTTAATTCTGCGTCCAGGGCAGCTGTTTATCAGCTCCATCTGGTACTCAGGCAGAGACCCTACCTGCCCGCAGACTGTCTCACCAGAGTGGTGCATGCTCTATAGTTATATCCCGCTTGGATTACTGCAATGCGCTCTACGCATTGAAGGTGAACCGGAAACTACAACTAATCCAGAATGCGGCAGCTAGACTGGTGACTGGGAGCAGCCACCGAGACCACATAACACCGGTCTTAAAAGACCTACATTGGCTCCCAGTACGTTTATGAACACAATTCAAAGTGTTGGTGCTGATCTTTAAAGCCCTAAATGGCCTCGGTCCAGTATACCTGAAGGAGCATCTCCACCCCCATCGTTCTGCCCGGACACCGAGGTCCAGTGCTGAGGGCCTTCTGGCGGTTCCCTTGTTGTGAGAAGCCAAGTTACAGGGAACCAGGCAGAGGGCCTTCTCGGCAGTGGCACCCGCCCTGTGGAACGCCCTCCCACCAGATGTCAAAGAGAAAAACAACTGCCAGACTTTTAGAAGACATCTGAAAGCAGCCCTGTTTAGGGAATAGATTATTGCATTTTAATATTCTGTTGGAAGCCGCCCAGAGTGGCTGGGGAAACCCAGCCAGATGGGCGGAGTATAATTATTATTATTATTATTATTATTATTATTATTATTATTATTATTATTATTATTCAATGCTTCCCTGGCTCCCCAAGCACCAATGGAAGACTTCCAAAGCTCCCATATGGATGCAGATGCAGAAAAACCTCCTTCAATTCCCCCAGAGTTTTGCTTTACTGCCTCTGCTGTCACAGAACTGCATTTCCATGATGTATGGTGCCAGCTTTCACACTTCCTACTTTCAGGGAACCACGGCTCAGCTGAAATCTATCAGAAGACATTCATTCTCCCGACCTTTTCTTTTTCCTTCCTCCATTTATTTTGTGACGGAGCTAACTTTCTTCTCACGTTGCTAGACTTTGTGGAGGATGAAGAATGGTGTCCAGAGTGCCGTTCAAAACATGTTTAGGAAAAAAAGATATGGAAACTATGGAACTTGCTCCTGTGGGATGTAAAACACAGGAGCAGTCACACACAACACTGCTAGAGTGGACATGAAGGGGGTCTCAGTCCACCAGCCAGAACTTCCTGTTTATTCTGGGCTGGGCTGGGTTTCCTCTGTGTAACTGGAGATGGGTGTGGCCTCACCTGTGCAGGTAAACACAAAAGCACTGTGCTGGCCACCATCTTTCCCTCTTTCGACCATCTTTCAATGAAGCAACATGTCCTTAGGCAAGCTGCTCTCTTGGCTTCCAGCCAAGAGGGGAGAAGGGGCTATCTCTCTTAAGGAATAGTCTCCTAATGATGTATATACTATTTTCTAAACTAAGTCTGACTTCTGGGATCCGATTGTGAACAGATGATATCTTGTAAGTAAACTCTTTATACTTTTATAGAAGACTGTGTCATGTCTTATTTTAAGAGGGATTAAAGGGGAAAATTATGAATTATGGTGCTGGAGGAGACTCTTGAGAGTCCCATGGACTGCAAAAAGATCAAACTTATCCATCCTTAAAGAAATCAGCCCTGAGTGCTCACTGGAAGGACAGATACTGAATTTGAGGCTCCAGTACTTTGGCCACCTCATGAGAAGAGACAGTTTCTGTCCTGAGTTTTCCATCCCTTGCTGCTATTTGCCTAAGCCAGTGTTTTTCAACCACTGTTCCGCGGCACACTAGTGTGCCGCGAGATGTTGCCTGGTGTGCCGTGGGAAAAATTCCAGCCAGAATATCAGCTTTGTGTTCAGCCAAACAGGCCCTGGTTGTGCACTGAATAAAGTATTTTATAATTTTTCATATTTCTGTTTACTTACTATTTCATAATAAAGTAATTATAAAATACTTTCTTTGTGTTTATTTGATTCCTATTCAAGAAAATTACTTTATATATAGTCAATATAGGCACAGAGTTAAATTTTTTAACATTTTCTAATGGTGGTGTGCCTCGTGATTTTTTTCATGAAACAAGTGTGCCTTTGCCCAAAAAAGGTTGAAAAACACTGGCCTAAGCAGCCTTAGAACCCGGCCTTAATCCAAAAGGATAGTCACCACCTCAGATGCCTTCAAAAGATGAACAGACACATTCGTCATGGAAGATGGGGCTATCAATGACTACATGAGACTATGGCTTTGCTCTGCTTGCACTGCTAGAGATAGGCAAGAAGAGTGATCATGTGCTCACATCTTTTTTACGAGTTTTCCATGGGGAAATCTGGTTGACCAGGATGCTGAATTAGATTGACCTTTGGCCTGATCCAGCATCTGAGCTTTTTCATTTCCTTATGATCCCACCCAGGGGCATTTTGCCTTTGAGATAAACCCCACAATCATGGAACCCCTGCAGTCTGCTCCAATTTGGCTTCAGAAGTGACCCCCCAGAAACACTCCACAGTTCTGCACAGTGGTAGAGATGTATAATGGAAATGCAATCGAGGGAAGTTTGCCCTCTGTTATTGAACTTCTTATTTCCGATTCCCCAATAAGCTTCTCGGGAACCGGAGCATTTCCCAGAAAACCATTTCACGTATACCAGCACAGGCAAAAACTACCCCGTCGCTGTTCCCCTCACAGAGATGTTTAGCAAAGAACCCCTCACCCAGCATGGGCCCTTCCAGCTGAAGGGCAGAGATTTAGAAGATAAAGCTTCCAAAAAAAGTACGGGTCCCTATAAACAGACAGTGAAATATATGTTTGTGCAGTTGTGTTGATATTATGCAATATAAGGTACATTGAATCTAACTTCAGCAGGGAGAAGGTCAGGTCCTTTCCCCCTAGAAAAGCTTAAGGTTTAATAGAGATCTGGATCTGCACGATACATTTAAAGCAGTAGCCTAGCTTCCCCCAAAGAATCCTGGGAACTGTAGTCTGTTAAGGGTGCCGAGAGCTGTTAGGAGACCCCTGATCCCCTCACAGAGTTACACTTCTCACAGTTCCCTGGGGAAAGGGATTGGCAAGTCAAAGTGCTTTGGGAATTGCAGTTCTGTGGGGAAAATTGGAGCCCCCTGGCAACTTTCAGAGCCCTACAGCTCCCAAAATCCTTTGAGGGAAGCCATGACCGGTGCATATCATAGTGCTTTAAGTGTGCAGAGCATATTCATTTATGGGCTTTGGGAATCTAATGTATGTACGTGAGTGTAAAAGAGAGAGAGAGAGAGAGATTATTATAGAGGGTAGGATGGCTAATACAATGATAGATGACCTCCCTGGAGGGATCTAAGTACATCAGCTGGCTGTGGAGAGCAGGGGAGTCCTAATCACATCCAACCCAGAACATCTACCTGCAGGGTGACGTGAAGGCCTAAGGAGGGAGGTGGATAATGAGGTGTGAGAGACCCAGCTCAGTCCATGGTTCAAGAGCTCATGGGGGAAGGCATGGTGTAGTTTAATCCAATCCTTCAAGCCTTGCCACGAGGCCTCATCACCTTTGTAATGTTGTAAAGAGGCCAGGCTAGGAGGGAACACAGCGGTAATTGAAAGCACGAGGTGCCTGTTACAGAACCACAAAAATGCAGACTCGGAAGGTACCCCAAGGCCCATCTATCCATTACCCCTGCAATGCGGATATGGCAACAAATCAAAATAATAAGGGAGACGTGAACTGGGTGAGGAGGTGGGTTGGGCGGGAATGTCAAAGGACAGGAGGAAAAGGATTGCTGCCTGTATCCATTCAGAAGAGGCGAGTTTGGATGAAACATAGAAGCTGGTCATTGGGGGCCACAGCACGTCAGCCCACATGGCTTTCTCATCGGCATTGTGATGTCAGATGTAGCACTATGATGTCATCATAGAACTGCATTGGGGCGAGGTGCTCCTGTGCTCAAGTCCTGCTTGTGGGATTCCGACAGGTATCTATCTGGTTGGCCACAGTGAGAACAGGACGTTGCACCTAACCTGACGACTCACTCAGTACAGCATGAATCATAGAATCATAGAATCCTAGCATTGGAAGAGACCACAAGGGCCATCCAGTCCAACCCCCTGCCAAGCAGGAAACACCATCAAAGCATTCCTGACAGGTGGCTGTCAAGCCTCTGCTTAAAGACCTCCAAAGAAGGAGACTCCACCACACTCCTTGGCAGCAAATTCCACTGTCAAGCAGCTCTTACTGTCAGGAAGTTCTTCCTAATGTTTAGGTGGAATCTTCTTTCTTGTTGTTTGAATCCATTGCCCCATGTCCGCTTCTCCAGAGCAGCAGAAAACAACCTTTCTACCTCCTCTATATGACATCCTTTGATATATTTGAACATGGCTATCATATCACCCCTTAACCTTCTCTTCTCCAGGCTAAACATACCCAGCTCCCTAAGCCGTTCCTCATAAGGCATCGTTTCCAGGTCTTGGGCAATTTTGGTTGCCCTCCTCTGTACATGTTCCAGCTTGTCAGTATCCTTCTTGAACTGTGGTGCCCAGAACTGGACACAGTATTCCAGGTGAGGTCTGACCAGAGCGGAATATAGTGGTACTATTACTTTCCTTGATCTAGATGCTATACTCCTATTGATGCAGCCCAGAATTGCATTGGCTTTTTTAGCTGCTGCATCACACTGTTGACTCATGTCAAGTTTATGGTCTACCAAGACTCCTAGATCCTTTTCACATGTACTGCTCTCATGTGACTCTTAATCTCAGAGTCATGGGTTCGAGCCCCACATTGGGTGAAAGATTCCTACGCTGCAGAAGGTTGGACTAGATGACCCTCAGGTCCCTTCCAACTCCACAGTTCTATGATGACTAGATGGGCCATTGGCTTGATCTATCACGGCTCTTCTTCATTTGACTTTATATTTTTATGGATTGCCAGCTCTCCCTGCCCCATAGCCCTTGCTACATTTCTGTGCTAATCTGCAGTCTCAAAACAACAGAAAAACCCTACATGAAATTCACATTTAAATATGGTGATTGGTGGTGCCCATAGGCCCCCTTTCAGCCCAAACCTGTCTTTACCTGCCATATCTGATGTCAAGGTAAGGCTAAATATGTGGCCTGTAGAAGACAACCTCATGGACCACATGGGGAGCCCTGGGGAGCCAATTCAGACCCACAGGCAGAGGTCCCCTACTGCTGCAAAATATATGTATTACTTATTCATAGTAAAAAGCGTAATTTGTAGTTTCAGTCCAGTGGGTAAGCGAGTCGAAATCTGTGCATTAGTCTGGAATGTATGGCTCAGATCAGTCCATAATGGAATTTGCAACGATCAAGTTCTCAGAGCGTCCATCTACCACAAAATGCTTCCTCTGCAACTGTTGCTGGTGTGGCTTCCTTCAGAAGCAACTTCTGGGTCAGCTTCTCAGTAAGAAACAGCACTGCTTGGGCCCTGGGAATAGAATGAATTAAGGACTCCTCTCCACTCAAGAGGAAGTGGAGCAGCCACCGTTCAGCAGCTCTGCTGTACTGGGGTCTTTTTCTGACCTGCTCTGAGGTCGGAATCTGGCTAGGATCCATCTGCCAGGTTGATTACTAATTCAGAGAGCAGGAGATGGACTCAAAGTTAATTCTCCTCCTCAAAACCCCCCCAAAACAATTTTCATTTGCAGCCTCGGCAGTTTCAAGCATCCTTTCGCACCCCAAGGACAAGCAAGCTGCCCAGTTAGATTGAGGAGCATGGGCTTGCATGGACCACTGAAAGGATTTGCAATTTGAGGCTCAGGAGTGCGGCGACTGCACACCTCTCAGAGGTTGCTAAGCATTCAGGACAGCCCTAGAGGCTCTGGCATTTAAGCAGTCTGGGTCTCCCTTTCAATCTCGGACACAGTGGTGCCTGGTGCCCTTTGAGTCTGGTAGGGTGGAAGGCAAGGAGACCGACAGGGGGAGCCAGAGCAAATGACAGGCAAAGCCACTTCCTGGATATGTAAGAAAGTAGGCCAACTGAGGTTGGTGGGCAGTTTCCGTTTCATACATCTCTATTCGGCCCTTGGGATTCTCCCCTGGCAACAGCCCATCCCAGAGGCCACAACTCCTTGGGTTATTTCTTGTGCGGCTACAACGTGCTACTCAATTGTGACCATGCCTTTTGCTTTCCTGGAAGGAAGTTAGAGATAGGGCTGTGTGCGATTCCTGAAATCTAGTGTCCAGATCAAGAGAAGTAACAGTACCACTCTATTCTGCCTTGGTCAGACCACACTTGGACTACTGTGTCCAATTCTGGGCGGCACGGTTTAAGAAGGATGCTGGCAAGCTGGAATGTGTGCAGAGGAGGGTAACTAAGACGATCAAGGGTCTGGAAACCAAGCCCTATGAGGAACGGTTGAAGCAGCTGGCTATGTTTAGCCTGGGAAAGAGGAGGCTGTAAGGAGATAGGATGGCCATCTTCAAATATCTCAAGGGCTGTCCCATAGTAGAGGGAACAAGCTTGTTTTCTCCTGCTGCAGAGGGCAGGACTCAGACCAATGGCTTCAGGTTACAAGAAAGGAGATTCTGACTAAACACCAAGCAAAACTTTCTGATAGTAAGAGCTGTATAAAGATTTGAACTCAGATCCTCCAGCCTCAACACTCCAGACCAATGGATCCTGCAGCATGGAAGGGGGTTAAAGCCTAAGAAAAATGCAGTGGGAGATAAGTAAACAAACACTGTGCTTTGCTTGTTTCCCCTGATGTTCTTGGAAGGCCACAGAAGGTGGGAGAGAATCTGTAATCTGATTAGCAGCTATTACTCAATTATCTCTTTAAAAACCAATGAGATGACTATTGATCCAGTTATCCCGGGAATGGAAACAAATGGAGACTGGCAGAGAGAATCGTCCACGGAGGGACTTCTCGATTTCAAAGCATCCTGTTTTCACAATCACACCAAAAGGAACTCCTGACCTGCGTAGAGAACATGAGAATTGGTTGATTTGAAAGCAAAAATTGTGTTAGCAAAGAGCTGGGGGAGGGGGAAGATTGGCAGAGGCAGACCAGGCCTCCTCCCATCTGTGTTTCCAAAGCTAATGGCTTCTAACTGAACCAAAGCTTTGCGGAGAGGACAAGATTAGTGAACCATCCGCCAATTAGCCGCTGGGCGGGGGGAGAAAGCTCATATTACAGCTTTCAGTCTGAAGCCTTAATTAACAACAAAAGCATTCCATGGCACCTAGAAATCCATATCACCATCAAAATAAAACATATGGCTCACTAAATACCCAGAAGATTATCTGGGGTGAGAGAGAGGGGGGAGATTACTAGTCCCAGACATAATAACTACAGCTGCCACTAGATTCCCCTATATACTCTGTGGGAATCTGACAACACATTCTAGCAGGGCATTTGACCTGGCAGAGAAAACCCCCTCTGTCCTTGACTTCTGCTTGTAGTTGAAAAGTGCTCACACAGAACCCGGGGGTTCATCATCACTGCAGAACAAAATAAAATAAAATAAAGAATTCCTTCCAGTAGCACCTTAGAGACCAACTAAGTTTGTTCTTGGTATGAGCTTTCGTGTGCATGCACACTTCTTCAGATCACTGCAGAACGTTTCCTGCAGATGCCAGTACTGCTTTTGTGGGCTGGTGTGGCACATTGGCAAAGGGAGGATGGGGAATCTGAGTTTCAGCTACCGTTTGTGTGGGCATTTCAAATTTGCCCAGCTTGAGAAAGTCCCATAGAGCTTGATTCCAGCCCTGTTGCTTGCCGTCTCCTCCAGAACTCCCTTAGTTTTGAGAAGGAAGACCTTTCTGGAGTAGGGATGGAAGGACCTGTGGATTTCAGTCATCTGAGCTTTTCGTTCTCCAAATTTTGCAGCAATTTTCTGTGAAAAAGAAGTTGACCGGAAAGAGCATTGCATTGGCCTTGAGTCTGTTGCATCTGGGATTTTAGTGAACAAATGATGTTGCCTTGTTCTGACCTAGTTTGGGGTAGTCTGACCGGTAGTAGCTATCCAAGGTTCCACAGAAAACAGAAGAATCAATTTCGGGTCCTCCCAGTTTCTCATTCCCCCACCCCCAACGTAAATGCAATGCATCCCATTTTTGAATCAGTTTGCAAACATTTTCCCCCACACAGAATCATAGAAATGTAAAGTTGGAAGGGAATCCAAAGGTCATTTAGTCCAACCCTGTACAATGCACGAATCTCAACTAGATCATACATGACAGATGGCCACCCAACCTCTGCTTAAATGGCTTCCATGAAGGAAAGCCTACCACTTTCCAAGGGAAACCATCCCACTGTCAAACAGCTCTTACTATATAGTTGGAATCTCCTTTCTTGTAAATGAATCCATTGTATGCATGCTTTCTCGTAACATACCATAGTTTTCCCTGTATAACACGCCCCCTCTTTTTGGACTCCAAATTGAGAAAATGGGGGGGAGATTGCCCAGACTTTGGGGGGGGGGGGTGCCGAAAATTGCTCACCCACAGGACTGCCACAGCCAATCGCATGAACATCTAGTCGCCAGAAGCAAGCACCAATCGCCCGCCCAATTGCCGCAGCAGCTGATAGCCAGCAGACCTTACCACACCCACAAACGCCACTGATGATCTCCTACTCACGGCATCCACCAATCGCCCATCCCACCTCTCCACTCTCCATGTATAAGATGACCCCCAGTTTTTACAATAATTTTTAAATAAAATAACCTTGTCTTATACACGAAAAAATACGGTATGCTTTTTTCCTTTCACGTTATTGTGGTTGAGGAATTGCATCATAAAATTTGGAGAGGCGAGAATTTCAAAGGATAGTTGTGTTTTGGTTCACGTATTAAGTGTGATTTAGGTAGGTTCACATGAAAATGGTACCAGACAAATTGCCCAGTCTGGATAGCTCAGTTGGTTATAGCATGCTGCTGATAACTTAAGGTTGCAGGTTCGATCCCTGTAAGGGACAATGCATGGTCTTGCATTGCATGGGGTTGGATTAGATGATCCTCAGGGTCCCTTCCAACTCTATGATTCTATCTAATCCCAACCATTCTTATTCCCACATTCTGATATTGGTTTTCCTTCTAACTGGAGATGTCAAGGACTGGAACCTGGAACCTTCCTCATGCAAATTTATTATTTATTATTTATTAATTTCGTATACCACCCTATATCTGCAGCTCTCCCACTGGGAAATGGGTTCTCTCCGAAGGGGGAGGATATTTAGGTTAGGTGATGTGAATTTCCAAATAGAGAATATTTCCTTTTTTATGGGGATGCAGATAACCGGACAGGTCAAAGAGGCAAGTACAGTCACCAATGTGACTTGCCTGGATGAGACAATGAATTCAACAGCCTCCGACCCACTTCAAAGCCATCACCATCTGCCCCCAAAAAGAGGACACTGGATTAAGGATTATCTGGTGCTAAGATGGAGGAAGCTGTTGTTACACATTCAGCAAAAGCAACAGAAATCCCACCCCCTACCCCCCACGAATCAAGAATTTGCAGATGCCAATGCATCATGGATTCCCAGAACGTCTCCTATTCCGCACGGTCCCCTCTCTCCCTGGTTGAGCAAGAAAGACTCAAAAGTGGAGTAAGGGAGCTTGTCATTAGAAGAAATGCTTTGACGGCTGATCTGTGCAGTCAGTTGAGAGGGAAGGAGATACTGGGAGAGCAAGAAATGGGCCGCTTGTGTGTGGTCTTCCCTGGGGGGAAGCGACGGTAGTCTTTCAATTGCTCATTAGGACCGAACCTGAGAGCAGAGGAGAAAACCCAGGATGCAGAAGCAAAAAAAATGTCTCTGGCATCAGATATGTAGTAGGCGATCTAAATTCTCGCTGATCATTAAAAAACAACAGCAGCAACACAGCACCTTTGTGCTATATATCTGTGCCTTTCTGCATGATGGATTCACACTTGTTTGTTTTCGTGAGCACAGAGGAATTGGCGGGTGTTATTTTGTTCCACCCCACTGAGTCACTCGAGAAAAGAGATTTGTTTGCACACCGTGTATAAATATCTTATAAATATCAGGAATGAATGTTAAGAAGATAGCAAGGGGCTGGCTGCTGGGGTGGACGAAGGGACCATCTGGTCCAGCGTTCTGTCCCCATGTCAGCCAACCCAAAGTTCCAAGGGATAAACCCACAAGCACGACAGAATAGCCATCCGGTGGCCAGTCTGGTATGATGAATCAGGAGGGACCTTGCAAAGGGGTGGAAAATATCATTCAATGTGGAACAAGCTCTTTAAAAAAAATTATATTTATTATTATTATTTTTGCTCCTGTCTCCAGTCAGAGACAGGGCTGGTCCAAGACTTTATCCTGCCTCAAGTAAAGGAAGAGATGATCTTGCCCCATTCCATGCTGAAAACATTCAGCACTGGTGACCGGACAGCTCCTTCCACCACATCTATGGACAGTAGACTACTTTAGAGAGTACAAATTGTCTTTATCTTCCCTGCTCCTCCACCGGAAGCCAACTCATTGCCTACAAATGCTGCAATGCAGCAGCTAAATGTGTCATGTGAGCAGAATGACACACACACACCCCTATGAGGACTGCTGGAGTACAAGGCCTGGGCTTCCTGTCTCTCTGCTCGATCACTCAGTATGGGGCTGTCCCCTCAGTGGAGTGTTGGGAGTAGGCAACCAGGCAAGATGGGTTGACAGCTCAGGGCTGCAACAAGCGAGCATCAGTGGGTGTACTCTGAGCAGGACGTAGTGGAAGGATGTGATCATTACTCATTGGGCATAGAAATGCACTTTGCACATGCTCTAGTGGCACCATTAGATCAAGCCAGGGAGGGGGCTCATGAGAAATGTAGTGGGGGCTGCTGCTGCTGCTGCCCAAGATGGATGCATCATTCTGCCTAAAGGTGGGGCCGGATAGTTGCAACCTTAGCTTCCCACTTAGCTTCATTCGCTTGTGCTCACTGGGAGCGAAAGATGAAGGACAGAGGATGGGGTGTACTGGTGAATTTAAAGGCATGGACTCCTCTTTTACTCAATGGATTGAAGCCACTGAAGAGGAAACTTTCCGTGGGCCTGGGACCCTTGAGTCCTCTCTCGCTTCTATTTCTACATGAAGTCATGGAAAGTAGGATATTGGACATGGTACTGAATGGACTATCTGTACTTGGCGGCAGTGCACGTCTCAACAATAGATGGTAGAGACACGCCACAGGGTGGTACAGAGCTGAGATGAAGCACCCCATCTTACTTGCAAACTCCCAGACGCATCAGGCATAACAGCATAAGAAAAGCCTGCTGGATCAGGCCAATGGCTCATCTAGTCCAGCATCCTGTTCTCACAGTGGCCGGCCAGATGCCTGTGGGAAACCAGCAAGCAGGATTCGGACACAAGAGCCCTCTCCCCTCCTGTGGTTTCGAGGAACTGGGATTCAGAAGCGTTGCTGCCTCCAGCCGTGGAGGCCCAGCCAACAAGTCTAGTAGCCATCAATGGCCCTCTCCTTCGTGAAGTTCTCTAATCGTCTTTTAAAGCCATCTAGGTGGGTAGCCATCACCGGAGCTTTTTCAGATCAAGTTACTGTAATTATCATGCTTATCTATGCCATGTCAATCGTGCGCTTGGGCACATCTGTTTAATTCCTGGAAGGAAAACAAACAAACCCACAGAGTCTCTATTCCACGGTTGCAAATGCATCTCCCCTCCCCACCCCCTCTGTTGGACTTTTGCTCCTGGATCTGTGAAGGAAGCTCCTGTGACAGCTGGATGGTCCGGCCTAAATATCCCCCTCCCACAATGAACCTACATTTGACTCGAGCTGTCTTGTCCTATTTGCAACTCCGGGAAGAGTGGCTGCCCTGCCCTGATCCCAGCTGAGAAAATGCTGAATCGCTTCTTGCTCTCATCATTATGCTGCATTTGCTGCATTTGCCCTCGATGCATGACACTTTGCATTAGGGCTGTGAAGTTCGGGGATGGGCCGTAGCTCAGTGGCAGAGCATCTGCTTCGCGTGCAGAAGGTCCTAGGTTCAACTCCAGGCATCTCCAGGTAGATGATGCCCCTCTCTGATGCCCTGAGCTAGAGGAACCAATGCTGTGACACAGCAGAATGAAGCTTCCTATATCTCTAAGTTATGGGGGGCGGGGGTGAGAATAGTAAAATGAGATACAGTACTATACTGTATATGCCTTCCATGCTAAGAATAATTCTACTATACCTCTACATTTTACATAATACCATTTGCCTGCCAGCAACCCGAGGAGCAAGGTCTATGAGTGTAACTGGGGGTTTTCTACATTTTTTCTCCAAGTAGAGAAGCAATTTCAATTTCATATATGGCCCTATACATCTCAAGACCATTGCCTTACTCCTTATATACCTAGTAGATCTCTGCGGGAGGCAGTGGAGGATAGGGGTGTCTGGCGTGCTTTGGTCCATGGGGTCACGAAGAGTCGGACACGACTGAACGACTGAACAACAACAACAACAAAGTTCTCTGTTGAAGAATTGATGCTTTTGAATTGTGGTGCTGGAGGAGACTCTGGAGAGTCCCATGGACTGCAAGGAGATCAAACTTATCCATCCTTAAAGAAATCAGCCCTGAGTGCTCACTGGAAGGACAGATCCTGAAGTTGAGGTTCCAGTACTTTGTCCACCTCATGAGAAGAGAAGATTCCCTGGAAAAGACCCTGATGTTGGGAAAGATGGAGGGCACAAGGAGAAGGGGACGATAGAGGATGAGATGGTTGGACAGTGTTCTCGAAGCTACCAACATGAGTCTGACCAAACTGTGGGAGGCAGTGGAAGACTGGAGTGCCTGGTGTGCTCTGGTCCATGGGGTCACGAAGAGTCGGACACGACTAAACAACAACAACAACAGATCTCTGCAGTGTTCAGGAAAAGTGTCTACTGCAAGCTTCAAAATTCTCAGACCTCAGAGCAGGGCTTTTAGTGTGGCTGCTCCTCTCTCATGCCCTCCAACATTCCTCTGATAAAAATAGGGATGTTCCATTCCATAATGATGATTTCACTATTTATATCCCACACCTTTTACTGGGTTGTCCCAGCCACTCTGGGCAGCTTCCAACATATATAAAAACATAATAAAACATTATTATTATTATTATTATTATTATTATTATTATTATTATTATTTAAAAAAATACCTCCCTATACAGGATTGCCTTCAGACTGCTCGGGGTTGGATAACTCCATACCCTCCAACATTTTTCCAATGAAAATAGGGACATCCTAAGGAAAAGTGAGACATTCCAGGATCAAATCAGAAACTGGGACGGCTTCTTTGAATCAGGGACGTCCCTGGAAAACTGGGGCACTTGGAGGGTCTACAACAGTTCTGCTGAGATACAACAGGAACTCACCAGCTACTGTAATTGAACACATTTTTTGTCCCAACAGGCTTTTCCAGATGTATAAATGGGTCTTTGATTCGAACGCCCATTTCTTAGGGATTTAGTCTTGTTTTAAAAAGCATTTGTTGGCTTTGCATTTTTAACTGCTTTTAATAATCGCATGTGTCAGTCGCCTTGAGATGGCTCTTTAGAAGGCAATTAATAAATCATCAGCAACATTAATGTTGATGCACATGGATTTCCAAAGCACATTAAGGCTCTGTGCGAAAAAGGATATGTCGATATGGGCACCCGTTCACAGGAAGATTCCTTCTTCAGCTCTGATTTAATCAATGCACTTTTATGCACTGCTGATGTGTAAATTAAAAAAGTGTAAGACAAAAAACACAGCACATTGTGCGCTTCGGAGCCCAGAGCACATACCAGAAATAGAAGAATGGTGGATTGCTAATGCATTGGTTCTGCTACAAAAACAAGATTAGGCAACGCAAGATCTCAACATCAGTGGAGTATTTGGATGGAGAGAATGTTTTAAGCATATCCAGCTGCCAGTTAGAGGTGACTATATAACAGGAGGACATGGAGGGTGCTTACCATGAAGCTGCTTTTGCCCATCCCCCCAAACAGAATCTGATTTCCTAAGACAGCTCAGCATGCAAAAGAAAATAGGAGCACATCAGCTGGGGATAATTAGCAAGGAAGATGCTCTTGCCACCTGATCGGCCTAGACCAGTGTCTTCTGGCTGCAGATGCTTTGGACTACAACTCCCATCATGCTGTGCTGGCTGAGGGTGATGGATGTTGTAGTAGGAAGCCAAAAGTTGAGGAACGCTGTGCTATACTAATGTCCAGTGGCGTAGGAAGGGTGGGGTGATGGGGGCGGGGTGCCCCGGGTTCCAGGGGAGGGGGTGATACTTGGCGGCCCCCTCCCACCACTCCCTGCCACCCATGCTGCTCCACGGATGACTGGGGCAGTCCCATGAGTCGCCACTCCCCCAGCGGCTCCCCCAGTTGCCGTGGGAGCAGCAGCGCCAGGTGGGATGCACTCCGCATGCCTGGAAATTCCAGGCATGCACAGTGCATCCGAGTCGGTGCCGCTGCTCCCACGGTGACTGAGCGAACCGCCAAGCGAGCGGCGGCTCGTGGGGCTGCCCCGGCTATAAAGTGCACGGACGGGGCAGCCCACAAGCCGCCGCCTGCCTGGCGGCCCACCCGGTCGCCACGGGAGTAGCAGCGCCGGGCCAGATGCACTGCACATGCCCAGAAATTCCAGGCATGCACAGTGCATCTGAGTCGGCGCCGCTGCTCCTGCGGCAACCGAGCGACCCGCCGAGTGAGCGCCAGCCTGCGGGGACGGGGCAGCCCCATCCCACGCCGCCTGCTCGGCGGGTCGCTCTGTCGCCGCGGGAGCAGTAGCGCCGGGCCGGGATGGACTGCGGATGCGTGGCATTTTCGCGCATGTGCAGCCCGTCCCGACATGCGTTGCGACTTCCTGTGCCACTGCTTCCTTTGCCACTGCTAATGTCCCTGCCCTTTCATTTCCATTATCTCTCCAAAGCCAGTTTTTGCAACACACTTCTCTTGAAGTAGCATGGAGTTCCTCCCCTGTGCTTTCTGAAAAGCTCTCCCTATTAATAATAAGCAAGGCACACTTGTTATTTAGAAGCCAGCATCTGCTAGACAACTGTTCTGTAAAAGAGAAGCAAAAGCAAACTGTAACTCCATTCCTTAATTGGCGCGTGCACGCGCGCGCACACACACACACATATATGCGCCATTTGTGGGGGATCAAAGGCTACTTATTTAGACAGGAATGTGGCTATTTTATACTTTCCTTTTTTACACACCCAGTTTTTTTCCTCCACCCACCTCAGTTTATTTTCTCTAAATATAGAAAGAGAGAGAGAGAGAGAGAGAGAGAGAGAGAGAGAGAGAGAGAGAAAGAAAGAAAGAAAGAAAGAAAGAAAGAAAGAAAGAAAGAAAACATTTTACGTCATTATCCCCACCACCAATCCACTCGCTCCAAACTGGGGCAGATGTCAAAACATCTGTGTGAAACAGTCATCCGCTTTTCACACTGTTGTTAATCTCAGTTCTGGGGACAAAGCGAGAAGGACTGAGAAGAGTTTCCCCTAAGGGGAGATTCCTTCTGTTCTCTGGTGTGAGGAGAGGAAGGGTGTGATTCTGCTAATTAAATACCTGCTAATGTGGAGGCAGCTGAAAGAGGGAGGCTTCTAATTAAAAAAAAAACAAAAAAAAAAAACCTGGAAGAGGGTGGTGGAAAGCAATCTGTTTGCCAAGGGCTCAGCTGCGGACAGCCCCCCCCCCTCTCTTCCTGCCATAGCTCCCTGGATGGACCACAAACAAGCATATCTCAACTCTGCCGTGTCTGGTAACATGTAAGTCTTCCACCACAGATTGCTCAATTTAATCAGATCAGAAATTTGCCCCACAAGAGCTGGCAAGCCGAGAGGGTTGCTAGCAGATTGCTAGTTACAGGTAGGTAGCCGTATTGGTCCGCCATATTCAAAACAAAATAAAAAATAAAAACATTCCTTCCAGTAGCCCTTTAGAGACCAACTAAGTGTGTTCTTGGTATGAGCTTTCGTGTGCATGCACACTTCTTCAGATACTCTGAAACAGAAGTCACCAGACCCTTAAATATAGTGAGGTAGTGGTGAGGTGTGTTACTCAGAAGGGTGGTGGGAAGGGGTGATCAGCTGATGGGTGTGGAAAACCTGTTGACGACTGTTAACAACTGCAATTCGTCTTCCAGGAAAAAGCAAGGGGTGAGATGGCTAAAGAAAGCTTTGTCATGTATAATGAGATAAGAATCCAATGTTTTTGTTCAGACTGAGAAACCAGTAGGAGAACACTTCAGTCTCCCAGGACATTCTATACAAGATCTCAAAGTAGCTGTCTTACTACAAAGGAATTTCAGAAATAGACTGGAAAAAGAAGTGGCTGAATTGCAACTCATTACCAAACTTAAAACCATGGAGAGACCTAGTCTGAACAAAGACATTGGATTCTTATCTCATTGCAGTCGTTAACAGTCATCAACAGGTTTTCCATACCCATTGAGTCAATTACCCATCTCCCACCACCCTTCTGAGTAATACCCTACTGCAAGGAAATTTTTATTATTATTTTGTTTTAGCAGATTGCTAGTCACTCACACCATTCACTTTCTCAAGCACACTTGATGTTAGAAAAGTCCCAGTTAATTGGGTGCAGTTTTCAAAGTCTCTCCCTCCCCAACTTTCCTAGGACTTTCCCTGCCCCTTTCCTCTTCCTGGGGTTGGGTTAATTAGGCATATAGGAGAACTAGTGCTGTATAGTGATTACAGTGCTGGACTGCAACCCGGTAGACCCAGGTTGAAATCCTCACTCTGCCGTGAAACTCACTGGGTTGGGAAAGACCTGTGCGTGAATCCCAGGAAAACTATTGCCATTGAGAGAAAGCACTGAGGTGTCCTGGGATAAGCTCAAATACCACCATTCCCTGTGCCAGTGACAACTCGAGAGGAATGCTTATAAGAAAAGCCTGCTGGATCAGGCCAATGACTCATATAGCCAGGCATCCTAGAATCATAGAATCCTAGAGTTGGAAGAGACCACAAGGGCCATCCAGTCCAACCCCCTGCCAAGCAGGAAACACCATCAAAGCATTCCTGACAGATGGCTGTCAAGCCTCCGCTTAAAGACCTCCAAAGAAGGGGACTCCACCACACTCCTTGGCAGCAAATTCCACTGTCGGACAGCTCTCACTGTCAGGAAGTTCTTCCTAATGTTTAGGTGGAATCTTCTTTCTTGTAGTTTGAATCCATTGCTCCGTGTCGGCTTCTCTGGAGCAGCAGAAAACAACCTTTCACCCTCCTCTATATGACATCCTTTTATATATTTGAACATGGCTGTCATATCACCCCTTAACCTACTCTTCTCCAGGCTAAACATACCCAGCTCCCTAAGCCGTTCCTCCTAAGGCATCGTTTCCAGGCCTTGGACCATTTTGGTTGCCCTCCTCTGGACATGTTCCAGCTTGTCAGTATCCTTCTTGAACTGTGGTGCCCAGAACTGGACACAGTATTCCAGGTGAGGTCTCACAGTGGCCAAACAGATTCCCCAAGCAAAACCCACAAGCAGGATCCGAGTACAAGAGCCCTCTCCTCTCCTGTTGTTTCCAACCACATATTCAGAAGCATTGCAGCCTCCAACTGTGGGGGCAAAGCTTAGCCATCCTGGCCAGTAGCCACTGATAGCCTTCCTTAAAAAACATCTATCATGCTACCAAGAATGTTATTTTTATTCCAAGTGATCCCTATAATAGACAAGGTGAAATGTTTCAGCGAATGGAAGAAGGTATTATCTAGGATTATCTGGCAGGGGAAGAAGCCAAGAATTAAATATACCGGTAAATTGTTAACGGATACAAAAGAAAGAGGTGGATTCTCCCTGCCAGATCTAAAAATTTATTCTGAAGCTGTAGCATTTTGCTGGTTGAAAGACTGGTTTACTTTGGAACATTCAGATCTCTTGGACTTAGAAGGTTTTGATAATGTGTTCAGTTGGCATGCTTATGTTTGGTATGACAAGACAGAGGCCCACAGAGGTTTCAAAAATCATATAATTAGAAAATTGTTGTTTAATGTTTGGATCAGATATAAAGGTTTGCTAGAAAGAAAAACACCATTGTGGATTTCACCGTTGGAGGCTAAGGCCCATAAAAGGTTGACTACAGAGGCCAAATGCCTAAAATATAGAGATTCCCTGATTGAGCTAGAAGATGAATACATGTTAAAGCCATATGTACAGCTTAAAGATAAGTTAAATGATTGATTACAATATCATCAGATTAATGAAGTATTTAAAATGGACATGAAAAATGTTGGTTTCTCATTTGAAACATTGTGTTTGGAAACAGAGTTGGTTGATACAAAATATTTTTTTTTATCAAAAATGTATAATTTGTTTATTTATTTATACATACCCCGCCCATCTGGCTGGATTTTATTAAAAAACTTCCCTAAACATTTTTCATTAAAAACTTCCCTAAACAGGGCTGTGAGTTCCAGCTTAAGAAAAAGCCTTGAGGTCACCTCTTATTCACCATTTCTCTCAACCAGGGGACAGCAAACTTTTTCAGCAGGGGGTCAGTCCACTGTCCCTCAGACCTTGTGGGGGGCCGGACTATATTTTGGAAAAAAATATATGAGTGAATTCCTATGCCCCACAAATAACCCAGAGATGCATTTTAAATAAAAGCACACATTCTACTAATAGAAAAACACCAGGCAGGCCCTACAAATAACCCAGAGATGCATTTTAAATAAAAGGACACATTCTAATCATGTAAAAACACACTGATTCCCAGACTGTCCACGGGCCAGATTGAGAAGGCGATTGGGCCGCATCCAGGCCCCGGGCCTTAGTTTGCCTATCCATGCTTCAAACTAAAAAATTCCCCATCCTCCTAAAAACAAACAAACAAACTATTACGGAAAAATCTAGGTGTGAGGCTGCTCAGCCTTCTCAGGGTTCAAAAATTCCTCTTTGAACCTGTTGCACAATAAACTTTGGTCTACAGCTATTTGCTCCGGTTGGTGGCTGGACTCCTTCTTTATTCTGCAGGTTTTTTTGTAACAAAACAAACAAACAAACAAACAAACAAACAAACAAACAAACAAACAGAAAACCTCTGACTTAGTGGCAACAGTTATTTGCTTGCTTTCACCATCTGACCTCAGATCAAATCAAATTCTAATAAATCCTTTCCTGGGGGGAAACATTGGAGCTGTCCGTTCAGCACCACAGACGCACCCTCTGCATCTCTAGGCGTCTTCCATCTGCGGCTCAGCGCCACCTACTGCAATACAGCCTGACACACCATGCATCACAATTGCTCAGCAGTAGGTCAGCTGCATGACAGGTTTACCCCCCCACCCCCACCCCCACCCCGCTTGCGGTCCCAAGAAGCTGCCAGGGCTAAGTATTGACCCAGCTGTCAGCTGTGGCTCACGTGTGTCACTGTGCACTAATCCACTTTGCCAGTCAGCTAAGAAGCCAGTGCTTCTTTGGAGTTGAACTACTCAGAACTGCAGGGAGCATGATGCCTTGGGATACGCTATGGTTCTAGGGCAGGGACTGCCAACGCTGTGCCCATCAGTTCATCTAGCCGAAGAGGCCTTTTGTGGCGCCCATGGGGTCTCCTCCCTCCCTAGTGAAATTAGTCTTGAAAGAAGCATCGTGTTGCTGCTAATAGATTAGTTGAGGGGGGGAGAGGGAAATTTCATGCTAGGGGTCATTAGGAATGGAACTGAAAATGAAACTGCCAATATATCTTAATGCAACTACATTTGGAATACTGTGTTCAGTTCTGGTCATCTCATGTCAAAAAGGGTACTGTAGAGGTTGAGAAAAGGGCAACCAAAATGATGAAGAGGATGACATGGAAAGGTTGGATCGTTTGGGAATTCTGAGCTTATAGGTAAAGGGTAAAGGTAAAGCAACCCCTGACCAAATTGCGGGAGGCAGTGAAAGATAGGCGTGCCTGGCGTGCTCTGGTCCATGGGGTTACGAAGAGTCGGACATGACTGAACGACTGAACAACAACAAAAGGTAAAGTGACCCCTGACCATTAGGTCCAGTCGTGGATGACTCTGGGGTTGCGGCACTCATCTCGCTTTACTGGCCGAGGGAGCCGGCATTCAGCTTTCCGGGTCATGTGGCCGGCATGACTAAGCCGCTTCTGGCAAACCAGAGCAGCGCACGGAAATGCCGTTTACCTTCCCACCGGAGTGGTACCTATTTATCTACTTGCACTTGATGTGCTTTCGAACTGCTAGGTTGGCAGGAGCAGGGACCAAGCAATGGGAGCTCACTCCGTTGCGGGGATTCGAACCGCCGATCTTCTGATCGGCAAGCCCTAGGCTCTGTGGTTTAACCCACAGCGCCACCCACGTTTGGGAATTCTGAGCTTATAGGAAAGACAAATAAGAGGTGTCAGGACAGAATTTTACAAAATGATGTCTGGCATGGTAAGAAAAAAAAAATCCCCCCTCACTCATAACAACAGAACTCAGATTTTTCTTTTCTCCTGACTACGGCAGACCAACACGGCTACCTACCTGTAAACAGAACTCATGGACATCCAAGAAAGCTGAAAGTTGGAAAATTCAGGACCGATAAAATAAAGCGCTTTTTCACACAGTGCACAGTTAAACCGTGGAACTCCCTCCCACAGGAGGCAATGACAACTAATGACTTGGATGCCTTTAAAAGAAGATTAGAAAATAATAATAATAATAATAATAATAATAATAATAATAATAACGGCAGTTCAAAAAGCCATAGATGGTTTAAATAGACAAAGGCCTGGGGGAAGACAAATGTTTTTTGCCTGATGCCTAAACAAAGGTGCCAGGTGAGCCTCTCTGGGGAATCTCCTTTCTTGTAATCTGAATCCATTGGTTCAAGTCCTATCCTCTGGAGTAGCAGGAAACAAGCTTGCTCCATCTTTAGAAATGTGCAGTGGCTATCATTTTACCTCTCAGTCTTCTTAATGGTTCCTGTGGGTTTTCTGTGGGAAGGGGGTCATGAGTAACTGCATGGTCCCTAGTTACCAGCTACATTTTCACATATTTTGTGTGTGTGTGTGTGTGTGTGTGTGTGTGTGTGTTAAGGGGATACAGAATGACTTCAATCCATCACACTTGCACACACTACCCTGGGCAAGCAGTTATTGCTTTCCCTTACACTAATCCATTTCTCATTCCAACACTTTATGATGCATAAGAAGAAAAGCAATTGTAAAAGAAATCCAAGGACTGACTCGGGTTTTGTTTTTTTGTTTTTAATGCCACAGTTTCTACAACTTTGGTGTGCATGAGTGAGTGATGCCTCCCCCTAGTGGCAGGTCTTGAGAGAGAGAGCACAGCTCCCAATTCACCTCCAAACCTGTGTTTTCTAGAGGGATCTATTGCTGGGGGAAACACAGAAAGTGTTCCATCTCTTCAATAGAAGGGGGTGGGGGCTGGTTTACACACAGATTTCAACTGCATAATAATTGGCCTGCAGGATCAGAGCAAGGGCCAGCTAGGCAATCATTCTGTTTCCATCGGTGTCCGATCCAGGCCCAAACCGGGGGGGGGGGGGTCATATGGGACACTTGGCTCAGGCACCTGATTCCAAAGGGTGCCTCAGTCAGCATATTAACCATCGCTCACCATTATTTAAATGTAAATACTTAAAAAAATTATCATTTTCCCTATGTATTTTTAAAAAGCACTATGGTATATCTATATTTTCCATTTTGTTTTTATATGCAAATACGGTTCAAGCCTTGAAATATTTTTTTTTTAAAAAGGGCCACATTATCTACCTGGCCCGGGCCTCTGCCTGGCTCTGCAAGGGCCTGGTCCAATCAGATGTCATTGGGAACTTATAAGAAAGTTTGATGCTGGTGGCTGATGTTCAGAGATATACTCCCTCCAAACACATAGTCTCAATTTATCTTTACTATAGAAGAACATAAGGAGTGCCTGCTGGATCAGGCCAATCTGGTCCACCATCCTGTTCTCAAAGCGGTGACTCTCTCTCTCTCTCTCTCTCTCTCTCTCTATATATATATATATATATATATATATCTGTGTGTGAAATCTGCAAGCAGATTTGAGCACAACAGCCTTCTCCCGACCTGCGGCTTCCAGCAACTGCTGCCTCCATCATAGTTAATAGCTGTTGGTGGATTTATGGAATCAGGTAAGGCAGCCTTTGCCATCCTGTGGCCTCCGGCTGTTTTGGATCACAACCCCCAGTAGCCCAGCTACCATGGGCTGGCCACGCCTGATGGGAGTTGACAAAGACTGGCCTTAAGAAGAAGAAGAGTTTGGATTTGATATCCCGCTTTATCACTACCCGAAGGAGTCTCAAAGCGGCTATACAAAGCCAGATCATCAGTCCATCTAGATCGATATAAAGAGGTAAAAAAGCTAAAGGACCCCTGGATGGTTAAGTCCAGCCAAAGGCGATTATGGGGTTGCAGCATTCATCTCGCTTTCAGGCCAAGGGAGCTTGTGTTTGCCCACAGACAGCTTTCCGGGTCATGTGGCCAGCTTCTGATGCAACGGGACACCGTGATGGAAACCAGAGCGCACGGAAATGCTGTTTACCTTCCTGCCACAACGGTACCCATTCATCTACTTGCGCTGGTGTGCTTTCAAACTGCTAGGTTGACAGGAGCTGGGACAGAGCAACGGGAGCTCACTCCATTGCGGGGACTCAAACCGCCGACCTTCTGATCGGCAAGCCCAAGAGGCTCAGTGGTTTAGAGCACAGCGCCACCCACGTCCGAAGCTCCTTAACCTTTACCTTTAGCTCGATAAAGTCTATGCCGAATGGAAGTGGATCTCAGGGACTTCAGGCAGGAGTCTTCCCCCCAGTCCTACCTGGGAATGCCATGGATTGAACCACTGAGCCATGGTCCTTTCATTGAAACTCTCAAGGGAACTACCATTACTGGCCCCAACAACATCAAACATACCATCTCAGGACTATTTAACTGCTCATCTTCTAACATTGTGTATGCCATCAAATGCCAACAGTGCCCTTCAGCTCTCTATGTTGGACAAACAGGCCAAACCCTACGCCAAAGGATAAATGGACATAAATCTGATATCAGGAATCACAAGACAGAGAAACCAGTAGGAGAACACTTCAGCCTCCCAGGACATTCTATAAAAGATCTCAAAGTAGCTGTCGTACTGCAAAGGAATTTCAGAAACAGATTGGAAAGAGAAGTTGGTGAATTGCAACTCATCACCAAACTTAAAACCATGGAGAGACCTGGTCTGAACAAAGACATTGGATTCTCTTCTCATTATACATGACAAAGCTATCTTTAGCCATCTCACCCCTTGCTTTTTCCTGTAAGACCAATTGCAGTTGTTAACAGTCGTCAACAGGTTTCCCACACCTATCAGCCAATCACCCCTTCCCACCACCCTTCTGAGTAATACCCCTCCCCACTCTCTCACTATATATAAGGGTCTGGTGACTTCTGTTTCAGTGTATCTGAAGAAGTGTGCATGCACACGAAAGCTCATACCAAGAACAAACTTAGTTGGTTGCTAAGGTGCTACTGGAAGAAATTCTTTTTATTTTTTTATTTTGTTTTGACTATGGCAGACCAACACGGCTACCTACCTGTACCATTCCCATGGGAAAGGGAGCAAGGAAATGGTCAAGTATTGCTGTTCCAGTTGCAGCTGGTGTGGTTGCAAAGCTGCCCTTCCAATACTGGCATGACTACATCTCACCTTGAAGGGGTGGGGCACAGCAGTGGCAAGGGCAGGGTTGTATGGAGGACCCAGCAGGGCTCCAGAGATCCATCTACCCAGCTATGACCTAGCTGCATGTCCATCTGGCTCAGCAACATCTAGAGTCAGGAGTATGGCTCCATAGCAGTCACACCAGTGGCCAGAGGCTGGCTCTGTGGCTCTGCCCCACAACACAACCTGCTTCTGCACTCCTCTCTTCTTCCCATCTGGCCTCGCTGTTGCTACCGCCATCACAGGAATTTGCCAGGCTGGTGGCTACAGGGCTGTGGCAAGGATGCGCTGGTGCGTGTGTGTGTGTGGGATTTTTCTGGTTCGCATTCTGCATTATCTCTACTCAGAGCAGATCCAGATGGGCACAGCTAACTTAGCTTCATCCATTTCGGTGGGTCTATTCTGCTTCAAACAGCATTGAATACAGCCTTCTGAGTCTCGACTTTTTGTACTTCTTTGCAGAGGAAAAATTAACTTGTAAATTAATCTGAGGTGAGCATGGGAAATCTCCTGTTATACCCAAAGGTCTCAATGTAGTGAAGTGAAGAAGATTGGGAAGGTACTAAATTTACTGCATGCAATATGTTAAGGGAAAATATCATGAAAATGATTTACAGATGGTATTTAGCTCCAGTTAAGTTAGCTAAAATGTACCATGGTTTATGTAATAAATGCTAGAAATGTAAGCAAGTGGAAGGTACCTTCTTTCATATGTGGTGGATGTGCCCAAAGGTAAAGGACCTCTGGGAGAAGATATATAATGAACTTAAGAAGGTGTTGAAAAACACATTTAGTAAAAAACCAGAGGCCTTTCTGCTGGGCATGACCTACTATGAAATACCCAACAAGGATAGAACATTTTTTATGTATGCCACAACAGCTGCTAGGATTCTATTAGCTAAAAACTGGAAAACTGAAGAACTACCAACAGTGGAAGATTGGCAGATGAAGTTGGTTGAATATATGGAATTCGGGGAACTGACTGGGAAACACCAAGACCAGAGGGAAGAAGCGGTGCAGGAGGATTGGAAGAAATTTAAAGACTATTTGAAACAGCGTGAAAAGATTGTTATCTGAGAATGAAATCAGAGGACATATAAGGTTACAGTTATGAAATTAGTTAGTTTAAGATAGGAGATAAGAATTAGGTAATAGTATTTCATTTTTATAAGGAATAAGATTAGAAGAGAATGATGATTATACAATGTTATGAAATTACTACAGAGGATTTGCAATGAACGCTGAAAGAGAGGATGTGAGGAGGTCCCCTAATAATGTTAGGCAATATTATAAGGATAATTAAATAAGTGTTTGTGTTTTTGTTGAGATTTTTAGTTTTGTTTCTTTTTGAATTTTTGTATTTGTATTTTTGTCTTTTTTGAAATTTTTGTAGTGTTTTCTTGTATTTTGTGTTTGTTGTATTATCAAAATTTAATAAATTCTTATTTTTTAAAAAAAAGAAGTGAAGAAGATTGGTTGATGATTAACTCATTGCTGGATCCAACAGCTTCCTTTCTGGATTTGAAACCCTCAGGGTCAGTGTCCGGAAGGTAATAAGAGCAACCTGGCTGCTGGAGTGAATTATCAATCAATCAATCAAATTTATTTGACCATCAGTCAGTACACAATCATTATCCTTACAAAAATTAAAACGTCTAAACATCTCAAGGAGCTTAACACTAAAACATACAATTGAGAAGTAGATTATACATTTAGACCCATGTCAATACTGTCGATTTTAACCTTATGGCATTTAAGGGCCACAAAAAGAAATTTGGCCACCAAGAAAGTTGTGGTACCAGTGAAATTGTTCAACAGAAACAAAACCTGTCTTTCTCTGTCTACTAGGCTAAATTGGCCTAGGAGTGGAGCTATAAGTTTTTGTCTAAGATCTGCATAAAATGGGCAGGTCAAAAGGGTATGTTCAGTTGACTCAACCGCTCCCTGGGCACAGGGACAGGAACTCTGGGCATAGGGAACTCCCCTGTATCTTCCCCACAAAACCGCCAATTCCAGAACATTTAACCTAGCGGCTGTGAGGAGTCTGCTGTATTTCACATAGTGGATTTCCGCCAGATAAGGGGCTGGTGAAATCTGGACTATCTGATCCCCCCCAAACATCCCAGGTTTCACAAGGGCAATATCCTCTTGTCTGGCAATGTCCCTCAGTCTTTTAGAGATCACAACTTTGGCTTGACTGAGTGTCATAGACTCCAGGAAGAGATGTGACAGTCCGCAGGTCTGCACTTCGTTTAAAGTCTCTTTTTCCCACGATGATTGGAAGTCATCCCTCAGTATCAAGGGGGCCATGCCCACCCGGTTAAAACATAGTTTAAGCCATAGCCAGAGTTTTGTCTTCAAGGTCACATATCGAAAAGCTTGCCAACCCACCTCTAGTCTCATGACCGCACCCGCTACAGACAGGGGGGATCCTGAGAATGGCTCTAAGAAATCGGGTTTGAACAGCTTCTAATCTAATAAGATCCCTACCTGCACCCAGGGATATGCCCACCAACATGAGAGGAAGGACTTTCATTTGAAAGAGTGCTGGAGTGAATTACAGAAGCCATTCTAGAATCTGCTCTCCATTCCAGGGTTTTGGTGGAGCTGAATAAAATCACTCGACACTTTGCTGGAACTGATTGGAGATGGGACTGCCCATCTTTAGGTCATTGTGTGTTTTATGGTGCATTATAAACTGCCCTGAATGCTCTTTGTGGGCGTGAGACAGAATATATATCCCATTTTTTTTAAGAAAAGGTAATGGGGGAAATGAAAGGGCATATATAAGGCAACCCGCTAACTCTTCCATGCCAGTTCAAAAAAACGAAAAACACACAATTGCCAAAGGAGAGATGACAACCTCACAGTAAATTTAGAGGCCAAAGGAGAGCTTGCAACCTCACAATAAATTCAATGTGCACTCAGGATCTGAAATGCCTGTTGGCTGACTCCTGTTTCAGCCAACCCCTGTAAGTTAAGCCATTCAAGAGTCTGGGCAGAGTATTTGACCGCGGCTGTTTCCGTCTGCTGGGTCGAGTAAGTCATGCTGAGAAGAACTCCCATTGCATTAGCAATTCTTGGCACATTCTTAGCAAGCTGCACGGGCAACAATGAATTAAAGAGTTATACGGGGAGTGGTGTGTGCACTCTGCTACAGGGCCACCCTGTCCTAGACTCATGAAGCACCAAACAATTCTCTGTGTGTGCAAGGTTGGGGATTCTACCATGTGTCTACGGAGCAAAGCAAATTTACCTCCTCCAGAACATGAGACCATGGGGAGCTGGCTCTGAAACAGTCAGTTAGAAATATTTGTGGCCTGCATTTGTACAATATCCATGATGGGGGAGGAGCCTCAGGCAAAAAACCTTAGTTACCTATTCACAAGTACACCACACACAAGGTTTGCATGCACACATTTGCAAGGTATACATTATATGCAGGTAGATACATTCTGCATATTCACTGCTGTGTGGTCACCATAAATATTAGAAAGCCTGAACTCACCAGAGCTCCATTTATGAACATAAGGAGAGCCTGTTGGATCAGGTCAATGGCCCATCTAGTCCAGCATCCTTTTCTCATGGAGGCCAATGAGATGCCTCTACTGGGAAACCTGCAAGCTGGACTGGAGTACGAGATCTCTCCCCTCCTGTCGTTCCCAGCAACTGGCATTCAGAAGGATTGCTACCTCCAACCTTGGAGGCAAAGCATAGCCATCGTGGCGAATCCTCCATGAATTGGTCTGATCCGTTTTCAAAGTGGGTGGCTACCACTATCTCCTCTGGCAGTGAGTTCCACAGTTCCGTAAGAACAAAAGAGCAACCTCCTGGATCAGGCCAAAGTCCCATCTAGCCCAACGTCCTGTTCTCACAGTGGCTGACCAGATCCCTTTGGGAAGCCTGCAAGCAGGAGTTGAGCACAAGATCCCTCTCCCCTCCGGGAAGGGAGCAACTAGTTTTCAGAAGCATTGCTGTCTCTGATGGGAGACAGAGTAGAGCCATCATGCCTACCATCCATCAATAGCCCTCCCATCTATGAATTTGTCTACACCATGAATTTGTCTAATTTACAACGCAACTCGCTCTTTCTGTTACCACCTCTGCATACCCTCCAACATAATTCCAGTTACAGGTGGGTAGCCGTGTTGGTCTGCCATAGTCGAAACAAAATAGAAAATGCCACTGGTACCAGAGCCTGCAATAAACCCAGATGCCAACTTTGCTGCCACATAAACCCGGACAACACCATTACTGGTCCCAACAACATCAAACATACCATCTCAGGACTATTTAATTGCTCATCTTCCAACATTGTGTATGCAATCAAATGCCAACAGTGCCCTTCAGCTCTCTATATTGGACAAACAGGCCAAACCCTATGCCAAAGGATAAATGGACATAAATCTGATATCAGGAATCACTAGACAGAGAAACCAGTAGGAGAACACTTCAATCTCCCAGGACATTCTATAAAAGATCTCAAAGTCTTAATACAAAGAAATTTCAGAAATAGACTGGAAAGAGAAGTGGCTGAATTGCAACTAATCACCAAACTTAAAACCATGGAGAAACCTGGTCTGAACAAAGACATTGGATTCTTATCTCATTATACATAACAAAGCTATATTTAGCCATCTCACCCCTTGCCTTTCCCTGCAAGACTAATTGCAGCCGTTAAGAGTCGTCAACAGGTTTTCCACACCTATCAGCTGATCACCCATTCCCACCACCCTTCTGAGTAATACCCCTCCCCACTCCCTCACTATATTTAAGGATCTGGTGACTTCCGTTTCAGTGTATCTGAAGAAGTGTGCATGCACATGAAAGCTCATACCAAGAACAAACTCAGTTGGTCTCTAAGGTGCTACTGGAAAGAATTTTCTATTTTGTTTCCTCCAACATAACTCTGCCCAAATCCAAGGCAATGCCTGTGCGGTTCTCTCTTCTTTGTGCACAGCCACCACCCCGGCTGTGGGTCAAGTGGCGCTGGGATCGCAGATCCCTAGTACATGCGCTCTGCTCTCTCCAGTGGTTCTGGGGCTGCGAGAGGTGAAGCGGAGGGTTGTCCTCACTTCCTCCCTCCAACCCACCACATTGTAGCAGTGGCCCAAAGGGGCCACAATGAATATAATGTGAACCCCAATAAATCATTGAATATGCTATAATAGAAATGCTATCAACATCAACGTTGTTCTGCTCCCCACTGCACAATCTGATTGGAGGAGGGCCTTCCTTCTCCCAGCAGCCACCGCGGCTGCCTTCTTCCCCCACTAAATTTTAAAAAGACACTGAGAAGAGGGGGAAGTTGCGCTCCTCAGCGTCAGAAGGCCAAGAGCGGATGCATGGATCCCAGGGTCCAATCAGAAGCTGGGGTGGCTTCTTTAAATCCGTGATGTCCCGGTCGAAACAGGACAATTGCGCGGTATGCATATGGATCAAGTGCAGAGAACGACACATCATTGCCACTGTGCATGTGCTCAAGAAGGACACACATTCAAACCTGATGCCCAGAAAACTCTGCCAGTCAGGTCAACAATGGCTCTTAGCCATCGTGTCTCCACTCGCCACCCCGATCCCCAGGGGAAAGGAGAGGTAGCTAAGAATACTCTACCAGCAGTTCTCAGCTCTGAGGCCTGGTTCAGGGTGGCTGCAAATCTCCTCCTCGTTCCTTTGCACCCTCCCTTGATGAGGATATTTTCTCCGGCTTTCGGGATCCCTGGCCTCTTCCAGAGCTAATTTATTCCCTCCTGCAGACAGCCGTGGGCGCCTCTCTCTCTCTCTCTCTCTCTCTCTCTCTCCCCCCACAACTCAGTCCCATCCCTTCCCCCCCCCGCCCCACCTCCAAGGCCAGTAAAGCAGCCTGAGCACTTCAGAGATGCCATGTGACTCGTAAGCATGGAAACCCATAATGAGGCCCCCACATTGCTGGTGCACAACAGGAGGCACCCAGGAGCCTGAAAACTGGACACTTTCCAAGGAGGTTGGTAGAAGGGTGGGTGGGGTAGTCTCCTTCCTCCTCCGCCCCCCCCCCAGACCCTTAGAAAGGGAGAGGTGGAGCAGGAAAGTGGGCATAAAGTGGGAGTCGGGAAGAAAAACACCCACAACCAATGGAGAGATGAGGGGAGCAAAAGAGAACCGACAACAGCACCCCCTGAATTGAGAGTCCTGGCATTGAGGAACCTGTTCCATCAACATGTAGGGCATGTTGGTGCGCTGAATGCCACAGGCCAGCCAGCTAACCCTGGGCATTGTTAGGTATTCAGAGGAGGGAGGGCACAGCGAAGGGATGTTTTCCTCTTCTCAAGTGTTTGGAGAGGCGGAGGAATGGGGACATGCCGATCTGAACTTAATCCAGAGGGGAGGGAGGGAGGGAGACAGAACCACCAGACCTCTGTTTCCATGGCACGATTACACTCTTTACATCAGAAATTTTGCAGCTTGCCATAGCTGGCCTCTTTTAGGGGGGGGGCATATGGGAAGAGAATAAATGGAACGGGGGCATCATCGTCTGTAACGCAACGAGGAGGGGAGGGAGATGCCTGAATAGTCCTCCTTTCATTCATTTCCATCAGATCTTTCACACAAGAAAATTCCCCAGGAAACTGTGTGTCGGGTGAAAGAACTCTGCGGACAATATTTGGGGTGGTAAACCTATGGGTTGAAGGCTGAATGTGGGGCTCGGCCTCATTGGGAAAGTCCTCGGCAAGTGATCAGACCACTTGGAAGAGCCACTTGTGGTTCCTCTGCTAGCCTGATGGGTGGCGATAAAGAAGAGAGAATTGGGTGTCAGAGAGAAAGAGAGAGAGAGAGAGAGAGAGTCAAAGAGAAAGAGGTGGGGAGAGGAGTGTCAGAAAGAAAGCGAATGGGGTGTCAAATAGAGAAAGGGACAGCCATCTGTCAGGAATGCTTTGATGGAGTTTCCTGCTTGGCAGGGGGTTGGACTGGATGGCCCTTGTGGTCTCTTCCAACTCTATGATTCTATGATTCAATGAAAGGGAGAGGAAGAAAAAGGAGTGTCTGAGACAGACAGACCTGCCTGTCTCAGGTCTTTCCCTGTACACTCTTTGATGCTGATTCAACCACTGTATGTATGTGGCCCCCAGCCAATTATCCCCAAGGGAATAAGGCATTTAACAGAAAAAGAGGTTTCACATCCATCCCCCCCCCCCCCCTGTATCTTCACCTGAAGTTCTGAGAATCAAGATATTTAAGGTCTACATTTGCATCAGGCACTGCCTCCAGAGAATTCACTTCTCTCACACATTGCAGCTTTGGCTTGGATACAGTTATTTAAAGGAGATTCCGACTAAACATCGGGGAAAACTTTTCGGACAGTAAGAACTGTTTGACAGTGGAACGAACTCCCTCAGGAGGTTGTGGACTCTCCTCCCTTGGAGGTTTTTAAGCAGAAGTTGGATAGTCACCTGCCGCTGATGCTCTAGTTGAAGTTCCTGCATTGCAGGGGGTTGGACTAATAATAATAATAATAATAATATTTATTATTTGTACCCCGCCCATCTGGCTGGATTTCCCCAGCCACTCTGGGCGGCTTCCAACAGAAACCAAATACAACAATATCAAACATTAAAAACTTCCCTAAAAAGGGCTGCCTTCAGGTTTTTTCTGAACGTCAGGTAGTTGTTTATTTCCCTGACCTGTGATGGGAGGGCGTTCCACAGGGCGGGCGCCACTACCGAGAAGGCCCTCTGCCTGGTTCCCTGTAGTTTTGCTTCTCGCAGTGAGGGAACAGACAGAAGGCCCTCGGCGCTGGATCTCAGTGTCCGGGCTGAATGATGGGGGTGGAGACGCTCCTTCAGGTATACAGGACCGAGGCCGTTTAGGGCTTTAAAGGTCAGCACCAACACTTTGAATTGTGCTCGGAAATGTACTGGGAGCCAATGCAGATCTCTCAGGACCGGTGTTATGTGGTCTCGGCGGCCACTCCCAGTCACCAGTCTAGCTGCCGCATTTTGGATTAATTGCAGTTTCCGGGTCACCTTCAAAGGCAGCCCCACATAGAGCGCATTGCAGTAGTCCAAGCGGGAGATAACCAGAGCATGCACCACTTTGGTGAGACAGTCCGCGGGCAGGTAGGGTCTCAGCCTGCGTACCAGGTGGAGCTGGTAGACAGCTGCCCTGGATACAGAATTAACCTGCGCTTCCATGGACAGCTGTGAGTCCAAAATGACTCCCAGGCTGCGCACCTGGTCCTTCAGGGGCACAGTTACCCCATTCAGGACCAGGGAATCCTCCACACCTGCCCTCCTCCTGTCCCCCAAGAACAGTACTTCTGTCTTGTCAGGATTCAACCTCAATCTGTTAGCCGCCATCCATCCTCCAACCGCCTCCAGGCACTCACACAGGACCTTCACGGCCTTCACTGGTTCTGATTTGAAAGAGAGGTAGAGCTGGGTATCATCCGCATACTGATGAACACCCAGCCCAAACCCCCTGATGATCTCTCCCAGCGGCTTCATATAGATATTAAAAAGCATGGGGGAGAGGACAGAACCCTGAGGCACCCCACAAGTGAGAGCCCAGGGGTCTGAACACTCATCCCCCACCACCACTTTCTGAACACGGCCCAGGAGGAAGGAGCGGAACCACTGTATAACAGTGCCTCCAGCTCCCAACCCCTCTAGCCGGTCTAGAAGGATGTTATGGTTGATGGTGTCAAAGGCCGCTGAGAGATCCAGCAGAACTAGGAAACAGCTCTCACCTTTGTCCCTAGCCCGCCGGAGATCATCGACCAGCGCGACCAAGGCGGTTTCAGTCCCATGGTGAGGCCTGAATCCCGATTGGAAGGGATCCAAATGGTCCGCTTCTTCCAGGCGTGCCTGGAGTTGTTCAGCAACCACCCTCTCAATCACCTTGCCCAAGAATGGTAGATTTGAGACTGGGCGATAGTTGGCCATATTGGCCGGGTCTAAAGATGTTTTTTTAAGAAGCGGTTTAATGACCGCCTCTTTCAGCGGGGCTGGGAAGGCTCCCTCACAGAGGGAAGCATTCACCACCCCGCGCAGCCCATCGCCCAGCCCCTCCCGGCTAGCTTTTATAAGCCAGGATGGGCAAGGATCAAGGAGACAGGTGGTTGGTTTCACTCGTCCAAGCAGCCTGTCCACATCCTCGGAGGTAACAGACTGAAATTGATCCCACGCAACTGGACTAGACAGGACTAGATGACCCTCAGGATCCCTTCCAGCTCTACAGTTCTATGATTCAATGGGGCTAGGAGGGGCAAAAGCTTTCATCATACCCTTGCTTATTCTGCCTGTGGCAGCATTAAAAGCCCAGCCCCATGGTTCTAGGCCAGTTGTGGGGACACTTTGGCTCTCCAAAACCTGCCAAACTACAACTCCCATCAGCCCCTGCAAGCATGACCTCTGGGTGATGGCAGTTGTAAGTTCAGCATCATCTGAAGGGCAAAAGGTTCCCCACACCTGTTCTAGGTAACTGATTGGGCCTACATAATCAGAAATGGATGCAGAGGAAATAAATAGAGAGTAACCACTCTTATTCTCCTTTGTGGATTTGAGGAACATGGGGAGGTTCTTGTTTTCCAGTTCCATTTCCATTGATACCTTACTCAGCCATCCTGTTATAGCTGATTACTCATTTTCAAGTGGCTTAGGGCTGTGTGCAGATGTTGTGACATCAAGTCAACTTTCCTTATCAATGAATGACATGCATTCGGATGGCCCCAAATTCCACTGAGGAGACGGTGATTTTGAGTTAGTTTCTTAGAAGGATGACCGTGGGAATGTAAGAATTTCCCCTCTGACCCGTCCTTCCAATTCCTCCCCTTTGAACTGCAAATCCCAACACTTCCCCACCTGCCTAGAATTAATAGAATTGAAGCCAAGAGACCACAGGAGTCTAACACCCCGCAATACATGAAACACAGCTAAAGAAGACCTGACAGATGGCCTTCCAACCTCTACTTAAAACCTCCAGGGAAGGAGAGTCTACTACCTTAGGAGGTGGGTCATTCCACTGTTGAACAACTCTTACCTTCAGAATATTCTTCCTAAGTTTTAGTCAGAATCTCCTTTCTTGTAACTTGAATCCATTACCAGTAGGTCTGTTCCTACCCTCTGGAACAGTGGAAAACAAACTTGCTCCATCTTCCCTGTGAAAGCCTTTTAGATATCTGGAGATGGATACCATATCACCTGTCCTCTTTTCCTAACTAAACATACCCAACTCCTTCAACTGCTCCTCATCAGGCTTGGTTTCCAGACCCTTGATCATCTTGATAGTCCTCCTATGTACACCTTCCAGTTTATCAATATTCTCCTTAAGATGGAGGAGACTCTTGAGAGTCCCATGGACTGCAAGAAGATCAAACCTATCCATTCTTAAAGAAATCAGCCCTGAGTGCTCACTAGAAGGACAGACCCTGAAGTTGAGGCTCCAGTACTTTGGCCACCTCAAGAGAAGAGAAGACTCCCTAGAAAATACCCTGATGTTGGGAAAGATGGAGGGCACAAGGAGAAGGGGATGACAGAGGATGAGATGGTTGGACAGTGTTCTCAAAGCTACTAACATGAGTTTGGCCAAACTGCGAGAGGCTGTGAAGGATAGGCGTGCCTGGCGTGCTCTGGTCCATGGGGTCACGAAGAGTCGGACACGACTGAATGACTGAACAACAACAACAACCTTAAGATGTGGTGCCCAGAACTGGACACAGGACTCCAGGTGTGGTCTGACCAAAGCAGAATAGAGCAATTATACCATTACTCTCTTCATCCTAGACAAGCCCCGATCTTCCTCCACATTGAGGAGGCTTCATTCCCATCCTTACAAGCCACCCCAAAGGAAGCCTTCCCAGAGTTTTACTCCAGAGAAGATTTGGCAGCCTTTCAAGGCAATGGGGGGAGGCGTTTGTCGAGACATCCGCTCAAACTGTGCCGCTAAGCAGTTAATAATTACTTCCTATGAACACCTCTGGAAACACACAGCGGCGTAACCCAGAATCGTTCCATGCTCGCAGCTTTCAATTGCATGTCTAAGACCCGATCCCCCCCGGGTGAAATAATGACACAGGACGCAATGTTTAAGGTTAAATGGGAATGAAAAGGCCACAACTTTATTGGTTACGGATGTTGAGCGGTATTGGCTTAGGCATTGGAACTACCGACTATATCCGACTCCAGCACGTTGTGCTGGCAGTCTGGGAAGGGTTAACCACCAATGGGTGAGAGCCCTGCTGCTGCACATCAGCTAGGGACTCACCCTGTGATCACCGGACTGGGGCGTGCCTTTGGCCCTCACCCACCGTGGTTTCGGACAGGGACACGCCCCCCGGACTCATTTGCTGAAGTACCCTTCAAAGCCTTGGGGGGAGGTGATGGCCGAACCTCCCCCCCCACCTTCAACCTTCCTAAGCTAATCCAATGCCTAACCGCCAAAACCAAGTTGTGACGAGTTGCTACGAGGTAGGCGAAAAACCACCAGGCTGGTGCCAATTTGCCTAATGGGAAAATTCCTACCAGGCCCCTTAACGGCGACCAACCGTGGTCCATAGCAAGGTCAAGAAACTGCCTACCTAAAGGGTGGGAGGGCGGGAAAGCGAGCAGGATGGGATCCGATGGCAAGAGGCTGAGCCCTGGGTGCGGGCTGGCTTAAATGCAGCCAGCCACGCCCGACCGCTGTACCAATTGGTCAGCTGGCCGGGCACCGCACCCAGGGATCAGCCAGTGGTGGCAGGGGATGCAATCATCCCCTGCGCACGTGTGGGGCTCGTGTCCACTGCAACCCCCCCTCCTTCCTAAAGGGTCGGAAGGGGCTTTGCATGTCTAAGACCCGATCCCCCCCCGGGTGAAATAATGACACAGGACGCAATGTTTAAGGTTAAATGGGAATGAAAAGGCCACAACTTTATTGGTTACGGATGTTGAGCGGTATTGGCTTAGGCATTGGAACTACCGACTATATCCGACTCCAGCACGTTGTGCTGGCAGTCTGGGAAGGGTTAACCACCAATGGGTGAGAGCCCTGCTGCTGCACATCAGCTAGGGACTCACCCTGTGATCACCGGACTGGGGCGTGCCTTTGGCCCTCACCCACCGTGGTTTCGGACAGGGACACGCCCCCCGGACTCATTTGCTGAAGTACCCTTCAAAGCCTTGGGGGGAGGTGATGGCCGAACCTCCCCCCCCACCTTCAACCTTCCTAAGCTAATCCAATGCCTAACCGCCAATCGAGCCACGAAGGGGCTCGCCGCCAATACCCTCACACCCGCAACCAATACCTAATTGCTAGTACGAAATCTGCAAGCCACACGTCATTTCCTTCATCTGATAGATGCACGCCATCATTCCGATAAAGGGCCGCCTCGCTGTACTGTATAGCAGGATGCGATATGACCTGGCCCCCCAGGGCCGTCACCCTGCGTGACACCGTTGTGCCCAGCAATTTCCTGGCTCAGTTGCCCGCGACAGGGCAGAGACAGTCACGCCAAATGCATCTTTCCAGCCATGTAGACTAAAGCATAGTCAAGTTTGGAATAGAAAGCAACGGCTCATCAAAGTCCTTGAATATAGTCCACTGTAAAACAATGCCTTTCGGATAGGCGAGACCGTTTTCACCAGGGTGCACCACCAAATGCATCTTTCCAGCAATGTAGACTGAAGCATAGTCAAGTTTGGAAAAGAAACCAACAGCTCATCAAAGTCCTTGAATATAATCCACTGCAAAACAACGCCTTTCGTATAAGCAAGATCATTTTCACCGGGCTGCACCACCAAAGCATCCGGAGGACCCTGCGAGGCGGCCCTGGCTTTTACTGCCGGGAGAAACTCGTCCCAGCGCATCCCTCTCTGCGTGATCCAGGAGATTTTGACCTTTGGGGGCAACCCCAAATTGCGACCCCATCCACGCTGGCAGGCACGCTCGCGGGCCCAGTGCCCGATGCTATGGTCGACCATCCAAATAATAGCTGTAGCGACGTCTGAAAGAAAGTAGGAGAGAGGATGCTAAGGAACCAGGCCTTGTATTCACAATGACTTGCGTAGATACCCCTCGTCTGACTTCCACCGTCCTAAGTTCTTAATTTTCTCAATGGACAAACCCCATTGCATCGCTGTTGTTGCTGCCCCAATTCGAAAAGAGTGCGCCGCCGACCACATGCTGTGATGGCTTTTCGCAAAACACGCGTAATCTGTGCGCGTGTCAGGCAGTAACCATCCTGGTGTATGAGTAGGGGGCCCGGTGATGCAGGTCTAAAATGCAAAAAACGCCTTGCGTCCTTTACCGGACAGGGGCCGCTGTGCCCAGTGGCAGGCAAACACATCCAGGCGCCCTTTCCTGATTGGTCTGTTTTAGACTGGCGAACGTGGAGTAACACCTCAGAAGTGGGGAGCTTATGTCTTCCAAAAGAATACCCCGGGCTCCGTTGCCTTCGCAGACTACCTCCCCAATCCTAAGGGCCGCGGAAAAGGCAAAGGAGTATGCGGCTGAGAAAAGTCGAGCCTCCTACTTGGACCAAAAAATATGCCTAATTGTTTGTGAATCTGAGCCAATATTTCAAATGTGATGGGCCTCCTGCTATCCTTTTTGGAAGCCGCAACCTGCGCCACCCTTCCAAAGCTTTGCGCACCACAAAGTTAGCACACAGGTCCAGTGAAAACAGGGTTTGCTAAAGAATGATATGGCTGCCGCCTGGATATTCGGGGTCCTGGGTGACCTACCCTTCCTCCATAAATGGGATAAATACTGAAGCACCTCCCGCCTATTAGGAGGGGAGTCTAGTCCCACCCCAATAAATTTAGTAAGGAAACCCGCAAAGTCGACTCATGCTTTATTATAAGATCTAAATGTGGAGGGGGCGACAGACGCTGATACTCCCGTTAGGACATCTCGCTCCGAAGGCTCCCGAGGTGCTCCGGGAGGGTTCTGGCAGTTGTCGGGCCTCCGGCGTCAATGAGCGGAAGCAGCTTGTCCTGGGTGAACGTGAAGATTGCCTTGAGAACACCCCAACCACAGCCTGGTTGTCCGTCCAGAAACAAACCCGGTGGTTTCTGCAGTCCTCGGCCCAAAGGTGTACTGCTACCACAATAGGAAAGAATTCGAGAAAGGTTAAGTCGCGAAGTGGACCCCAAAACCAAGAGAGCCGGCGGCATCAGAATGAACCTGGAAGTCCGTTTGCAACCTCCACTTATCTTGCCATAATGAAACACCGTTAAAATCGTTAAGAAATCTTACCCACATCTCTAGGTCCACCTCAACCCATTTATTGAGGCGGAACCTGTAATGAGGTGCCCTTAGCTCAGCCGAGAGGCGTGCTAATCTGGCGCAACAAGGGGGCGGCCAGGGGAAACTACACGGCAGGTGAAATTAAGGTGCCCTAGCAGGAATTGAACCTAAGCGTGACTTTTTTAAAGGGAGAAGTTCCAAGATTAATTCCTTGAGAGCCGACAATTTTCTTTTGGCAGCTGATACGTCTGAGAGATTGTCACCCTTTTCCAGGAAGGATTCGATCACATACTGGGAATTTAAATGGATTAAAGCATTCTGGTGCAACAATTCCACTTTTTGCAGTTAGGAGAGTTATGGGGGAAATGTACTAGATAGTGTGGGTAGCAATCAATTGACAGTAAAATGTATAACTTCCCTACAATTCAGAAGGACATAATCAGAATTTAACGCTGATTGTTTTACAATCTACGGACAAGCAAATTAGAATGAATACGTCCACGTAAGATTTGCACAAGCAAATCAGGATGAATGGTCAGTAAACATGTCATCTGGAGGAACCCCATGTCAGTATGATCGCGTTTGCTTAAAGTACCTTGTTCTAGGGAAGTTATTTTGCAGTGAGGATCTTGCTTGAGGATTCTTGTTATTTTAAAATATATATCTGTATCTACCGTATTTATCTACCTGTCAATTTTAGCCGCTTGCTTTCCTATCCCCTCCAGTCCAGAACAGAGCACCTTACCAAGAGCTGTAAAAGATCTGTATCAGAGAAGCAGCAGCAGCAGCAGCAGCAGCAGTCAGGTGCCTCACGTGAAGGGAAAGCAGGGCACATGTTACCTTGCTTGCTGAAGGAGGAAAATATCTCCAGTTGTTCCAAGCCGTTCAAGGAAACTCCAACCAGGTAGATGTCCAGGGGACCAGAGGTGCTGCAAAATGGACCTATCCAGAAGGCGGCAAAGGGGGATGACCTACAGACATCTCAGAGAGACCTGGCGATGTTCAGTAGCCCTGGCAACAGCCCCGCCAAGAAAGTCAGCAGAATGGCTTCACTAGCTTGTTTTGCTATTGAAAATGAGTCCTGTGTGGATGTGTGGTCGTCGTGGACGTATTTCATAGGGAAATTGTGCTAGATAGGTTGAAATCATGCTTCAGTGGGAAGAAAGATCCCTACCTCTCTCCACTTGTAGGCACTCATCTGGATTGAGTACCTTTCTGAAACCCCCTCAGCGTGAGGGTCTCTGTGAGTGGATATGACAGACGACTCGCTTCAGTTAACTGTGGTGGGAAGAACTAATTATAGTTTTCTAGAATCATGGGAATTTCATAGTGATGATGGGCAGCAATCTGTGCACTTACCTAGGAGTAAGCCGCATTGAATACAGTAGTGCTTCTTAGTAAATATGTGTAGAATTGCTCTGGACATATATGTCTGGGGACTCCTTGTTTTCTTACATCTCTGGCAGCATAGCTAAAGGTTAATTTTTAACGCGCAACATATATCACTCACCTTTGTCATTGTATTTTGCTTGCTGTCTACGGCTTAGGATTGGGTTACTTGCCCTATTATTTTGCATTTCTGATTGCTAATAATTCATTAGTGAATATAGTCCGAGGAACATTCATAACTGCAAGGAGATCTGCTGGGGTGCTGATTGCGTGTTGGAAAGGGAGCTTCAAATCACTCTGCAGCAAATGAAGATGGAGACTGCATAAAGCATGGTTTTTGTTATGTTTTTAAGAAGCTAGCCAGTTTCGTAAAACCGAGAATATTTTGTCATTTAAAAAAGAAGAAGCAACAGCATTTATTTCAGGCAAGCACTTATAATCAGCCATGCTAGAAATACAGCTAGTCAGCAACCTGAACATACAGAAGGTGTGCGTGCATAAATTAACTTGGGACAGGCGGCATTGTTTGGTTAACAAATTTAGATTATTTATTGCCCATCGCACTGACACACAAACATGGGCACAATTGATGGATTAAGAGTAACGTATATTGATATATATCTTAGGCATGAGATAATAGCTGAAACAAGTCTGCGCATAGGTATAATGGCTGTTAATTACGGTGATGTCTTTTGATTATTATTTTTTTAATTTTAATTTTAATTTTAATTTTAATTTTAATTTTAAATTTATTTATTTATTTATTTATTTATTACAATTTAAAATATTTCCTTTTATCTAAGGGGTTTCTAAACAAATAATACCTGGCAGGAAAATACCATAAAATTCCTGCAGCAAAGAGAAAGCAGCCCCTTATAAACCGTGCGACAAGAACGTAGGGCAACAAAATTAATAGTTTAGCTTATGGTCATGCAGTATGGAACAATGAGATGCAACACCCAGATTATGTACCAATTCAATTTTAATTAAAGCCAAGGAAAGCACCGTCGAATGAAATGATCCCTGTTGTTGTTTTTTGAAATTTATTTATTTATCTATTTATTATTATTATTATTATTATATTTATTTATTTATATTTATTTATATATTGTATGTGAGCTTGAGAGACCTGGACCTAGCGGACGAATAAACGTACCCGAATGCGGGTAACACGTTTGAAATTAAATGACCCTAAATAGTCGAATTGGGACTGCAAATAGGCAAAATAGCTGAAGTAATTCAGGCCGTATGCACGCGTTGAAAACTAAACCACCAGAATGAATATCAGAAGATGTATGCCAAAGTATAAGAGAGTGAAGTTAAAGATGACAACTAATACCTGGCAGGAAAATTATTTCAACTTAAATTAATTTTACCAAAGTGCCATAAAATTCCTGCACCACAAGGAAAGGAACCCCTTATGGACCATGCAACAGAATGTAAAGCAAACAAAATTAATAGTTTAACTTATGGCAATGCAGCATAGAACAGTGAAATGCAACACCCAAAATTATGAAGTAATACAATTTAACTGAAGGCAAGGAAAGCACCCACAACTGAACTGATCCCTAGATTCCACTAGCCAGACCTGAGGGATTAGAGCAGCAACAAAATGGATACCAGATGAAGCCACGAGGCAGCCCTCAAAATGGCTGCCGGCTACTAAGTACCACCTGGCCACTACTAGATGAATAAGGCAGCAGGGGAAGCCACGTGACCCTTGCTCAATTAGCTGTTAAAATTGAAGCAACTACCCTCCAACCGCCCCAAAAGAAAGCCTCAACACAGAAAGGGGAAAACCACAATAAACGTTACCACTCGCCCCTGGCGATCCAGGGGCGTGATGAGGCCGTGGGGGAGCAGCGAAACGGCTCGCGGTGGATGGCGGGGAACGGCCCACGCTTGAAGGCAGGGAGGCTAAAGAGTGGCTTTGATCCGATGAGAAAGGTGTGCTCCGGAGCAGGAACAAAGATGGCGCCGCTGGAATCTGACCGGTTAGCCGCACGTGTGATGGGGGCAAGCGGTACCGATCCCCAGGCAACACGTGGCACAGGAGAACGGGCCGCAAACCGTCACCAAGCCCCGCGGGTGCTGTGCTACCAGCAAAAGGCCTGAGGCCGAGGAAAGGGGCAGAGAGGTGAAAAACAGTGCAGTAGGCAGGATCCTGAGGTTGAGGCTCCAATACTTTGGCCACCTCATGAGAAGAGAAGACTCCCTAGAAAAGACCCTGATGTTGGGAAAGATGGAGGGCACAAGGAGAAGGGGACGACAGAGAGTGAGATGGTTGGACAGTGTTCTCGAAGCGACTGGCATGAGTTTGGCCAAACTGCAGTAGGCAGGGAAGGATAGGTGTGCCTGGCGTGCTCTGGTCCATGGGGTCACAAAGAGTCGGACACGACTGAACGACTGAACAACAACAAGGCTGGAGAGCGGGAAAGCCAGTGGGCTGAAGGTTTGGAGAAGCGGAGAATCAGAAACAGGAAGTCAGGAGGCAGGAGTAACAACTACTTGAGAGGGCAGAAACATAGCTGAGAGGCGGGAAGAACAGAAACCGCTGCAAACGCAGCGACGGAGAAACGGCTTAAACCACCAGGTGTACAAACTCGGGTGCAGCTGCAGAGGTCCACGGACGACACGTGGCTCCGGAGGAGCAGGTCGGGACCCTGGCGAGATTAGCTGAGAGGCGGGAGAGCTTAAATGCCGCTGAGCAGCGGCCGCGTGAGTGGAGAGTCAACAAAAGCCAAGCCGGGAGCCAAACAGACGTCCTCTTTAAAAACAGCTGAGAGGCGCGAAAATGCGCCCAGCCGCAAGGCAGCGAGAGCAAGGAACCCGGAAGAGCGAAAAAGAAACCAGCTGAGAGGCGGAAAATGCAATCAGCTGAGAGGCGGCGCGAAGGGGAAAACAAAAGTGAAAGCGCTGTATACGGCATCTCGTGGCCGCCGCTGGCTGCCGGCGCCGCGGTGCTGAATGCGGGTTCCCCCGAAGTGCCTCCAAGGAACCTGTAGAGAGATTGGCGTTTAAAAACGCCGTTTGGGGAGCGTTTACTGCTCCAGCGATTTCAGCCAAAGTGATATCAGCGAAAGGTGAGTTTTCCGCGAAGCTTGATCCGGCGAGGCTTGATTGCAGGCGGCCTGATCCGACGAAAGCGAGCAGGATGGGATCCGATGGCAAGAGGCTGAGCCCTGGGTGCGGGCTGGCTTAAATGCAGCCAGCCACGCCCGACCGCTGTACCAATTGGTCAGCTGGCCGGGCACCGCACCCAGGGATCAGCCAGTGGTGGCAGGGGATGCAATCATCCCCTGCGCACGTGTGGGGCTCGTGTCCACTGCAACCCCCCCTCCTTCCTAAAGGGTCGGAAGGGGCTTTCTGCCAGCTTCTGCAAAGCTCATTAATCACACGCGCTATTCTAAACACAAACAAGCACGGGCTCCCCCCAGCTTGTCCAATTCAAATATAGAAGGCGGAGCACGGAGGAGGAGGAAGGGGAGGGCTGGCTCACCAGAGCAACATGCAGTCACCCAAGCAGGCTGGATTTATTAAATCAAAGAGCCATTATTAACAATGCAGCTTAAATATCTATCTAAATGCAAATGAGCACATGATGGATTGTAGGATTCCCCCCCCCTTCCAATGTCCCTTCTTGTTTTTTTTTAAAAAAGGATTGAGACACTTCATGTTAGGATTTTGAAAAGACTCTTTTTTTGAGAAAGAGGAACACAAACCTGCAAATAAAGCCAGTTGTCTCAGGAACTGGAGCTTTAAAGGACAACCCATTATGATCTGAGCATTTGAATAACCCTTAAAGGTAAAAGTCGCAGGTGGCGCTGTGGGTTCAACCACAGAGCCTAGGTCTTGCTGATCAGAAGGTCGGCGGTTCAAATCCCCACGATGGGGTGAGCTCCCGTTGCTCGGTCCCAGCTCCTGCCTACCTAGCAGTTCGAAAGCACGTCAAGTGCAAGTAGATAAATAGGTACCGCTCTGGCGGGAAGGTAAGTGGTGTTTCCGTGCGCTGCTCTGGTTTCGCCAGAAGCAGCTTAGTCATGCTGGCCACATGACCCGGAAGCTGTACGCCGACTCCCTCGGTCAGTAAAGCGAGATGAGCACCACAACCCCAGAGTCATCTGCAACTGGACCTAATGGTCAGGGGTCCCTTTACCTTTAAAGGTAAAGGGACCCCTGACCATTAAGTCTAGTCGCAGATGACTCTGGGGTTGCGGCGTTCATCTCGCTTTACTGGCCGGGGGAGTCAGCATTTGTCCTCAGACAGCTTCTGGGTCATGTGGCCAGCATGACTAAACCGCTTCTGGCGAACCAGAGCAGTGCACAGAAACGGCATTTACCTTCCCGCTGGAGTAGTACCTATTTATCTACTTGCACTTGACGTGCTTTCAAACTGCTAAGTGGGCAGGAGCAGGGACTGAGCAATGGGAGCTCACCCTGTCGCGGGGATTCGAACCGCCGACCTTGCTAACTATATGGCTGAACCTGTTGCCAAAGGTAACATATCAGTGCCCTTCCAGACAAAGGTGTTATGTGTCTCGGGATCTCATGTCCTGCAAGTGGAGAGGTAGTCCACCCTGGACGAGGTTGTAGCCCCCTGGAAAGAGCAGGTTGGTAGTTTGTGGGGTGCTCCTCATTTTGACATTCTCACTGGAGGCCCAGGTGGCCTCAGTGGCCTTTTTCCAGATGAGACTGATTTCCCAGCTATGACTATTTTGCGGTGGTAACTTCCAAGTCGAATGATTGCAACATGTTCTATGTGGGGCTGCCTTTGAAGTCTGAAGACCTCAAGGCCACGACCATAAACACACTCAGTTTTAAGGCTGATTCCCCCGCTCCTTGCTTCCTGATCACCTGCCCTTACCTCTGATCTGATGGTGTTTGGCTTCTATAAAGGTTTTCCCCCAAAGGACTACCTGGCAATCGTGTGAGCCTCCAGATTCTGGCTCCCCAGTCATGCCCCCCTCCCCGCCATCCTGCACCATCCACAAGCAGGGAGCAATCATCAATCCCACTTCCTCAGCATGGGAAGATGTACTATGCAAGGCACACGAGCTAGAATCTTATGCGCAATCATAAAACCTTTTATATGTCCACATTAAAGTTTTAATTTATGAAACATCCACAAGAAAGGGGAGAGCTGCTATCCCTCAGCCAGTTGCTTTACTGTTCCTCTGGTTTGTGCTTCCCCTGTGTTCTGTTCTCCCTTCCTTATGGTTTAATTTTGAGAATCTCAATAATTGATTTTGCAATGGGCACGTGGGCTGTTGGCTGAACTTATGCAATTGATTATAAATATTGTGCAACATACACTGCCATTACCGTATGTTGCTCTGCCCCTTTCATTTCAGTGTAAAGGAAACACAGTACAAATGGAAGGGGCGGGGAATGTGAACCATTACAAATCATTTGCAAACTGAAATCACAAAAGTTGCATTTGATGGGTTGATGCTTGTTCTGGGCATGGGATGAAAAAGCAAACACATGCCATTTCCAGCCCTGTTTTAAGTTTTTGTTGAAATTCCCTGACGTCTCTGCTTGCTACACCATAAAATGGACACATATGAGAGTGGAAAGACTATCCAATCGCATGAGTTAAGAAACAAAGGGTGTCTGACCATTCCTTCCGTGTTGCAAATACACTTCACAATGGCAACCTTCCCCCTCCCGATGAATAAATAATTCTTTTTCTTGACCCAACAGCAAGAAAAATAACCCACTGAACTTACACATCTGTTTCCTCCCATAGGATGCAGGTCTGGTTGGTTGTTCCCTGCCAGGATGAGAAAAGAGGAAAGAAGAAAAGAGCTGGTGTTGAATAGTTGACTGAGAGATCTGCTTAAATACAGGATGATGTGTACTTTAATTATTATCCACATGGAGCAAAACTAGTCCCATGGAAACTTTAGTTCACCCCATTTTCACCTCCCTCTCTTGACTCGGAGGCCTTTAGGGCATCCTAGGCAGGAAGCGTAGCCCAGCCACACTTCCTGTTGCTCCATATGAGTGAACTCCCAAACTCAACTTCCTCCAAACCACAGGTGGGGAACCAATGAGCCTCCCAGTGTTGTTGGCCTCCAGCTCCCATCAGCCCTTGCCAGCAGAGCCAATGTTCAGGAACTGATGGGATCTGTCACCCAGCAACATCTAGAGTGGAGGTCTTCATCTTTCAGTGTCCCCAGATGTAAATAGAATCATAGAATTGTAGAGTTGGGTGGGATCCCAAGGCTCATCTAGTCCAATACCCTGAAATGCAGGAACTACAGCTGAAGAATCGCTGACAGATGGCCATCCAACCTCCACGCAAAGGCCTCCAATGAAGGAGAGCCCAACACCTTCCAAGGGTGTCCGTTCCGCTGTTGAATAGCTCCCACTGTCAGAAAGTTCTTCCTAAGGTTTAGTCGGAATCTCCTTTCTTGTAATTTGAATCCATTGGCTTTGGTCTGACCCTCTGGAGCAGCAGAAATCTAGCTTGCTCCACCTTCCATGTGACAGCCCTTCAGATGTTAATTCAGATGCTGTTGTCAAACTCCAAGTCCCATCAGTCCCAGCTGAGCCAAAGATCAAGTTGATGGAAGTTGTAGTCCTGCAACATGTGGGGTCCCAGCCTTGGAGACAACTGATCTAGAAGACCGTAGGGGATCTAGAGGATCCCAACCTTCCTATAAGCAACCTATGCGTTTCTGTTTTCAAGTTTACCCACCTCCCCCCCAAAAACATTCAACCTCTCAAAATACAATGTTTCTTCCTAGGCTCAGATGTCATATAGATCATAGCGTTTGGGGGTGACGGCGGCTATATTGAACTTCATTCATATCAGTGACATTTTCCTTTTTCAGTGAAGTAGGTGCTTACATTGTACAAATGGGAGAACTCAATTTCCATTGGAGTGAGCAGTGAGCGGGGAGCTGGTTTCACAGTCACAGAGATGACTCTGGAATTCAGAACGGTAGTATTTCTAGGGAGAAAACACAGCATGTCAAAAGGCAGCGAAGGGGCAGAATGGAGAGAAGCCACAGCAATGGGGAGAAACTCCCGTGACATTATTCATTTTCAAGTGTTGTGATTCCACCTTTGCACAAAATCTGCTGAAATAACATGCAATCAAAACACCTCGCTCCTCCCTGTTCCATCCCCTTCCCTTTTAGTGATGTCTTTTATGACATTTTCGGTCACTTCTGGGTCCGGCGCTATGTGTGTGTATGATCACACATATATTGGTCATGCCTAAAGCAGGGATTGGGGGTCCCACCACAGAGAAAATGATCTGCCTAACCTCTGGAGACTGGACTACTCGGGGCAGGGAATTGGTGTTTGGACTTAAGGGCACCTTTAATGAATGGGTAGGCTCATATGGGGAAAGGAGGTGCTAGATTTTATTTATGTATATGTGAAATTTATTCCCTGCTCTTCATCCTAGATGGATCACAAGTTGTACGCGACATTAAAAGAACCGCAAAATATTAAAACAGCTGAACTTTGGAATCCAGCTTTGTATGCAGCATCCTTCCATCTGCTCCTCTCAATACAAGGCCCATACTTGAAAACAGAGCTGGTACCAAACTTCATTTTCTTTGTAGAAGCAGCAGCAGCACTGCCAGCCTCTTCTCTTGCTATGCCTCTGCCTGGCTGGGGGGGGGGGCAGCAGGTCAGGCTGGTGAGGGGCGCTTCTGAGCCCTGGGACCCTCATAAAGTGCCTGACCTAGGAGACCACTGGCTCCAGATCAGATCAAAATCCCAAAGGCCTGGCAGAGTTGCTTGCAATTGCCAACAAACTCAGCTAATCTCTGGCGCTGGAGGACTGGTAACCACACGTCTTTCTGAGATGATAGGATGCTGGAAATCCGTAACTACTTTGTAGGTGGTGTGTTGTGTCACTATCAACATTTCACAGATGGGATAGGGTTGCGTGGCCACTGACTTCCCAAAGGACACCTACTGAGTCTTAAGATTTAGTGTCAGGAGTATAACGTATTCCTGGACACCGCAGAGTTAGACGCAGACTTTTGTGGAAGCTTCTGGCTGTTGTGAAATTGACTAGACAGCTCAACGCAGGAACTCAGCAACTCACTGGATAACTATATACAGTATTTATTGATTGAAGCAACTAGTATCCATAAGTTACTATTTACAGACTTTACAAAATAAAAGAAACAAAACATAAAATCTTTCCTCTCTCTGTCTCTCTCTCTCTCTACTGACCACGTTCTCTACACCAACCACACACTAACCACACTAACCAACTCTAACTCTTACACAGAGCTCACCTTATCAGGAACTCATTGACCAATCACAGGTCGTTGCTAAGGGTCTGAGAAAGAGCAGATCTGGGCTTTCTGCCAACTAGTTAATTACTTAATTGCTTGGAGATAACAGCTGCATTTCTGCATGTAGGCAACTCTGAAATCTCTAACACTGAGTTCACGGTTGTGGCGGGATTCGAACCAGGGGTCTGTCCAGCTCACAACCCCACCTGCGACACTGCACAGTCATCAAGGTGGGCAATCACTTTTTAACACAGCACTTGTTTATGGCTTGCTGCATTTAATTCACAGCTCCACCCGGGGATTGATCTCCCAAGCGAATCCCACAGAGGGGACATCAGAGAGTGTAGACTATTTGCTCACTAATCTGCTCACAAGTCCCAAGCCTAGATGCAGCTTCAAATCTGCAGGTACCTTCAATGATAACCAGCCGGGAGCAAAGGCCTAGATTTTACAGGAAACGCTCTCATGCTAATCAGTGCAGAACGAATCTTGAAGGTGCCAGAGGGAGGCTTAATTTGCTGCCTCAGTACCTGCCTCTGCCTCGGAGAGAAGACGGAGAGGCAAGGAAAGTGAGACGCAGAACGGAGAGATCTCTCTGTTACCATCAGAGATTTCAGAGACTCACAAGCCCAAAGGCAGCACAGAGGAAGTCGGAAGCACACAGCAGGATGGCTGTGCAGGAGTACTCCCAAATCATCACAAAAAGACCCCCAGAGAGAAAGTGAGACACTCTCCAAGAGGAACCCCACAGAGAGGGAACTTGGAAGAATCCTCTGCCCTAGGGAGTACGCACAAAGACATCCCCCTTTTTTGTAAATATCACTGCCTTCCCACACGATCATTTTCAGGACACTTGTCCATCAAAGCAGGCAGCTGATTCTCAAAAAGCAGTTCCGAATCCTTGTTCCACATCCCACATGCATTGCTGCTTGCAATTCCACATCACATTCGCCATTTAAATGCACAGATCCAAACCACCGTTGCTTGCCCTGTGTGCAGTAGGCTGGCTAGAGCTTCTGCCTTTGCATTCAAAAGGCCAGACAGATGTCTAAATCAGGGGTCAGATACCTTTTTCAGTCGTGGGCCGGTCCACCGTCCCTCAGACCATGTGGTGGGCCAGACTATATTTTTTTTTGGGGGGGGGGGGGATGAACGAATTCCTATGCCCCACAAATAGCCCACATATGCATTTTAAATAAAAGGACACATTCTAATGTAAAAACACGCTGATTCCCGGACTGTCCATGGGCCGGATTGAGAAGGCGATTGGGCCGCATCTGGCCCATGGGACTTAGGTTGCCTATCCCCTGGTCTAAATGGATGCAGGTCCAAAGTACGTGCATCTACAATTGTTGGACTAGATGACCCTTGGGGGTACCTTCCAACTCTACAATTCTATGATTCTAAGTCAATGCTTTCATTGAGACCTATAAGGGCACTACATCATGTCCTCATGTTTCAGCTCTGTGCAATATGGCATTGTGGCCTTTAAGGACCAAATTGTACATTCAGCAGGTCTGAGTTCGCAAGTTGCTGATGAGCAGCTGAAAAGTAGCAGTAGGGAGGGTGGTCTGGTTGGCAGTGGAGACACAGCTGGTGGGAGAGAATACTTAAACCTTCTCTTGCTTTCCTCCTGACACTTCCTTCCCCAGCTGATGGTTCATGTGATGGTGGCAAAAATGCACCCAGAGCCTCAGCTGGAGGGAGCGAATCTGGGATAAGGGAGTCCCAGGAGATCACTTGTAGGGTAAGGGTTAAGCAACATCCGTCGCATGGCTTGCTAGAAATCACTCCCTTATCTTAATACTTACTGTAGATACTATTTGGCAACAATCCTGATTCCTAGATCCAGATCTGCTGGTGAATATGTGGGCAGACCCCCTCACTCACTTCTGCTAGCTTATCAACCATATGCAACTCCCAAGAACATATCTGGGAGTCCAACTGTGTAAGGTTGAAACAAAATAAAAAATAAAAAACATTCCTTCCAGTAGCACCATGGAGACAAACTAAGTTTGTTCTTGGTATGAGCTTTCGTGTGCATGCACACTTCTTCAGATACCAGTGTGCATGCACACGAAAGCTCATACCAAGAACAAACTTAGTTGGTCTCTAAGGTGCTACTGGAAGGAATTATTTATTTATTTATTTATTTATTTTGTTTTGACTATGGCAGACCAACACAGCTACCTACAGGTGAAAATCGGAAAATTAGAATATCGTGGAAAGGTTCATTTCTTTCAGTAATTCAACTTAAAAGGTGAAACTAATATATGAGATAGACTCATGACATGCAAAGTGAGATATGTCAAGCCTTTATTTGTTATAATTGTGATGATTATTACATACAGCTGATGAGAACCCCAAATTAACAATTTCAACTTTGGGGTTTTCATCAGTTGTACGCCATAATCATCACAATTACAACAAATAAAGGCTTGACATATCTCGCTTTGCATGTCATGAGTCTATCTCATATATTAAACTCCAGTAGCTAATGAAGACAATTGCTTGCATAAATGGACTTTTCCACAATATTCTAATTTTTTGAGTTTCACCTGTATGTGTAAGGTTGGTCAGAGAAGGATTTGTCACCCTTATTCTGAGATGCCCATGACCGACCAATGGACTATCGACTCCCAACTCATTTCACAAACACATGCATCAGCCTTACCTCTGAAGGGAGAGGATCCCACCCAGGTTTCGGTACAGGACAGTCCCCACCACGAAGACAGCGGAGTCATCTGTCTCTGCGAAGAAGCAAAAACAAGCAACAGACTAAGAAGAGAGGAAGAGGAACTGGCTCACGGGGGTATTGAAAGGTGATGGGCGGGAGCAAGGCGTGAGAGAGAGAGGTGGGCATCAGCCAGAGAGAATGTCTAGCATGGCTTGAGAAGAACAAGATGGAGTGGAAGAAAGTAACTCGCAGTGCTTTTTTTCTCAGGGAGCACTCAAGGGTACGCAGTACTGGCAGAGGCGTAGGAAGGTCAGGTGGTACCCGGTGCGAAAAATTTCTTGTCAACCCCCCCATTGATTTCCCCCCCTGCAAAAATGGTTTTACGTTATTTCATATTTTCTTACAAAGGAATAATAACAAGTAATAATAATAATAATAACTTATTTATATCCCGCCCTCCCCGGCCGAAGTCGGGCTCAGGGTGGCTAACATCAGATACGTAACATTGGTATAAAATCAAACAATAATTAAATTACCTCCTAAAAACATCTCAAAATCAAATTAAGGTCTAATTAGATGGCTTTCCACAGGGTGAGGGTTGGGAACAGGAAGTGCTCCACTGAACTGAAATTTCAGCCTTCACGACATTGGAAAACAGCCAAGTGAACAGCTATTTTGGTAGAGGAGGGTCAAGATATTAACCGATATGCATGAAATTTCATATATAGCTATATAATCCCTAGTATAGTAAGATAAGACCTTTGGAGCAGGCATTTTTTTAAAGGTTTTTTATGAACCGCCCTAGTAGGGCAGTAATTGTTCCTTGATAATTTGTCACCCCCTCCATTATGGAACTTGGGGCGGACCGCTCCCTACACCCCCCCTTGCTACACCCCGGAGTACTGGCACCTCTTTTTGTTGTTAAAAAGTGTGGCATTTACTATAACGACTTCATGGTGATTACCAGAACCTATTTTTCTAGGGGGGGGGAGCACTATTCCAGATCGTTGGCTATGTTGGGCTGGGGTTGATGGGAGTTGTAGTTCAAACAACAAGAAGAAGAAGAGTTTGGATTTGATATCCCGCTTTATCACTACCCGAAGGAGTCTCCAAGCGGCTCACATTCTCCTTTCCCTTCCTCCCCCACAACAAACACTCTGTGAAGTGAGTGGGGCTGAGTGACTTCAAAGAAGTGTGACTAGCCCAAGGTCACCCAGCAGCTGCATGTGGAGGAGCGGAGACGCGAACCCGGTTCACCAGATTACGAGTCTACCGCTCTTAACCACTACACCACACTGGCCAAAGCAGCCAAATCACAAATGCATGATTGCTAGACAGCCTCAAACAGGGGCAATGGCACCATGGAGTTTCAGAACCTGCACAGAAGGGACTCTATGATGTCATACCCCAAAACCTGGTTTGTGTGTGTGTGGGGGGGAGACCATGGGTTAATCCCAACCTCTTCCTTCCTGTCACCACACACCCCTTTTTCTTCCTGCGATGAGAGAAGACTTATCTTTGCTCTCCTCTGGAAAGCAATTTCCATTTTGAACTGGACTGTGGATATTTGTAACGTTTAAGGATTAAACCAGCCTACCTGGTTTTCATCAGTGCCTCTGTTGAACCATGGCAAGACTTTGATAAGTGAGTAAACCCTGGGGTTTTTTCTTGTTTACTTAGGAATCTGAGAGTGAATTATTTGCTAAGAATTTGCTAAGAAACGTAGAACAAGGAGAAGATAATCCATGTCTGAATAGAGTATCCTTGGATATCATTATATCTGTATCTCCTCTATATCTATCTGTATCTGTATCTGTATCTGTATCTGTATCTGTATCTGTATCTGTATCTGTATCTGTATCTGTATCTGTATCTATATTGATCAGAATACAAAGGCAAAATAAACACACACTGCTCTGCCTCCATGACATGCTTCTGTCTGCAGCCGGCGCCAAGAGGAAAAATCTCACCTGCAGTCGTCCCAACGCCCTTACCTGAAACCCCTGTGGAGAGGATGCTTTTGGACACAGTGACTTTGTCCTCTGCAGTGCGGGCCCAATCCACCATGCCCCGCCAGCCTTTCATAGGGAAGCTAATGTCTTTGGCTGCGTTGGCAGGGAGCTTCTGGATGCTGAGAACTTGAGAGGAGAGAAAGAGAAAGAGAGAGAGAGGAGGAAATCAAGCCAACTTCCACCTGCCCAGTGAGTTTCGCACGCACGGGAATAACAATGGACATTTAGAGCAGGAGAACAACTTGGCAGCTTGGTTGTGGGCGTACGGAAGAGGAATAAGGAGTTAAATCAGGGGCCTGGGACTTCACATCTCGGGGGTCAAATGTGGCCCTCCAGGTCTCTGTATCTGGCCCTTTGCACCCTTCACTGGTCCTGCTTCCACCACCACCCCCCGCCACCTCCCTGATCATTTCTGCTTCACCACAATGGGTCTTTGCTCATCTGAAGGGAGAACAGAGAGGGGTGTGTGTATCTACTGTCCAAAGTTAATTTTTGAACTTGTTGCCCTGCCCAATTTCTGCTTCTGGCCCTGCCAGCCACTGGGTTTGGTCTTCAGAAGGTTGTCCCAAAGGGAACGCAACCTTTGGGCTGAAAATATCCCCCCTCCCTGAGTTAAATTCATTCAACACTCCTGATCAACTGTACCATATAAAGAACCTTCAATGACAGTATCAATTACAGAGCCCATTTTCCACGTCCGTTTCTCCCTACGGGTCTCCTGGTTGTTGGCAGGCCAGTCAGATAAGCTTCGGTATAATGGACTCAGAGTCATCATGTTTGTGCATTCAAGACTTTTGGAGTGGAGTTTTGGAGACTCTAATGGAAATAGTTGGAGGGTGAAACCTATCGGGACTCACAACTGAGATATCAGGTTCCTATTTGTTAGTGCCTTCTAGGGATATTGGAGAAGTGCAGAAGCTCCATCTATCAGGCAGCAGGAAAGGGTATTGAAATGCTTATAACCGACAAGGTTATAAGAAAGAAACAACAAAGTACAGTATGTAGAATATGTGTTGGGCTTTTGGTTTTAACTGGAAAAGCCTCAAAACCAGTTTAGCACTTGGAGTGGTGTCCAGCTATGCTTCCTCTGCGTTTTCCTGCTTCTTCAGTGCTTTTGCAGAGTTTTTTCAAACTTCAAACTTCTTCTTCTTGCGCAACGGTACGTGTGCCTTGTGCCAGCAAATAAACTCCCACAACGTCTGGGTTGTTTCAAAGCAAGTACGCTTTATTTACAAGCATATAAATCACGGAGCCTCTCCTGGAGATTCGGACGACATCTCCGCTCTGGTTCAGTCAAAAGTGAAAGTAAGACTGACCAGGAAATAAACGGTGCGTCACATAAATCACAAAGACATCGCATACAGCAGATACCCGGATGTATGACACATCTTCCTCCCTGTGGGAGGGACGAACTGTTGAGCTTCTTTAACCCTGAAAGCTCCAAACCTCACAATATGTGGAGTTTGCAATATTCAATATCAATATTAGGCAGAGAGTCGTGGTAGGGTCTTCTTGGTGGTGGCTCCTCGATTATGAAATTCCCTCCAATTGGAGTTACTCTCATCCCCCTTCAGCAACTTATTTTCATCACCTACTAAAAAACACACGTCTGTAACATTCGGCATATGATGGCTAATAAGATGATTGCGTCTTTCAGTGTTTTGTGGCTACGTACTGTGTTGGCGACTGTTCTTCTTGTGATACTGAAGTTTTGTCCTTTTATCGCTGACCTTTTATTTTCTGTTTTATTGCCAAGTGTTCCAAGGTAGATATAAGTGGTGCAGCAAATTAATGTGATGTAATGAAGTTTGCCTTAGTTGCGCCTATTGTTATACACGGCTTGTCTGAACAAATTAACTCCGGACGACAGGAACGTACGATGCTGAGTTAAGCTGAGTCAGGCAATTGGTACATCTAGCCCTGGACTGCTTAATCTGACTGGCAGCAACTCCCCAGGGGTCTCAGGCAAAGAATGTCTGAAGCATCTGCTTCCTTATCCTTTCACCTGAAGATGCCAGGGTCGATGATCTCCGGCGGGCTAGGGACAAAGGTGAGAGCTGTTTCCTAGTTCTGCTGGATCTCTCAGCGGCCTTTGACACCATCGACCATAACATCCTTCTAGACCGGCTAGAGGGGTTGGGAGCTGGAGGCACTGTTATACAGTGGTTCCGCTCCTTCCTCCTGGGCCGTGTTCAGAAAGTGGTGGTGGGGGATGAGTGTTCAGACCCCTGGGCTCTCACTTGTGGGGTGCCTCAGGGTTCTGTCCTCTCCCCCATGCTTTTTAATATCTATATGAAGCCGCTGGGAGAGATCATCAGGGGGTTTGGGCTGGGTGTTCATCAGTATGCGGATGATACCCAGCTCTACCTCTCTTTCAAATCAGAACCAGTGAAGGCCGTGAAGGTCCTGTGTGAGTGCCTGGAGGCGGTTGGAGGATGGATGGCGGCTAACAGATTGAGGTTGAATCCTGACAAGACAGAAGTACTGTTCTTGGGGGACAGGAGGAGGGCAGGTGTGGAGGATTCCCTGGTCCTGAATGGGGTAACTGTGCCCCTGAAGGACCAGGTGCGCAGCCTGGGAGTCATTTTGGACTCACAGCTGTCCATGGAAGCGCAGGTTAATTCTGTATCCAGGGCAGCTGTCTACCAGCTCCACCTGGTACGCAGGCTGAGACCCTACCTGCCCGCGGACTGTCTCACCAAAGTGGTGCATGCTCTGGTTATCTCCCGCTTGGACTACTGCAATGCGCTCTATGTGGGGCTGCCTTTGAAGGTGACCCGGAAACTGCAATTAATCCAAAATGCGGCAGCTAGACTGGTGACTGGGAGTGGCCGCCGAGACCACATAACACCGGTCCTGAGAGATCTGCATTGGCTCCCAGTACGTTTCCGAGCACAATTCAAAGTGTTGGTGCTGACCTTTAAAGCCCTAAACGGCCTCGGTCCTGCATACCTGAAGGAGCGTCTCCACCCCCATCATTCAGCCCGGACACTGAGATCCAGCGCCGAGGGCCTTCTGTCTGTTCCCTCACTGCGAGAAGCAAAACTACAGGGAACCAGGCAGAGGGCCTTCTCGGTAGTGGCGCCCGCCCTGTGGAACGCCCTCCCATCACAGGTCAGGGAAATAAACAACTACCTGACATTCAGAAAAAACCTGAAGGCAGCCCTTTTTAGGGAAGTTTTTAATGTTTGATATTGTTGTATTTGGTTTCTGTTGGAAGCCGCCCAGAGTGGCTGGGGAAATCCAGCCAGATGGGCGGGGTACAAATAATAAATATTATTATTATTATTATTATTATTATTATTGAACCTGAACTAGGGAAGTTCTGCTTGCAAGATGAGTGCAGAATTTGCTGGCCAGGTTGCTCACCGGGGCGAGACGGTCTGAACATATTACACTGATCCTGGTCTGACTGCACCAGCTACCAATTAGTTTCCAGTCCCAATTCAAAGTGCAGGTTTTGACCTCTAATGTCTTAAATGGCTCAGTACTGCAATACCGCAAGGACCGCCTCTTTCCGTATGAACCTGCCCAGACCCTAATCTCATCTTCTGAGGCTCTTCTTTGTGTGCCTCCTCCTCGAGAGGTCCAGAGGGTGGCAGCATAAAAACGGGGCCTTCTCTGCAGTGGCTCCCCATCTGTGGAATGCTCTCCCCAGGGAGGTTCAGCTGGCACCTTCAATAGATACCTTTAGGCACCAGGCAAAAACGTTCCTCTTCAGCCGGGCCTTGGGTTGATTGATATCCAACGCCCCCTCCAAAATGTGCCGGGAAGGGGGAGTTTATTGTGCTGTTTTTGCTTTATTATATATTGTGTGTTTTTATAATGTGATTTTATGTTGTAACCGCCCTGAGACCTGAGGATATAGGGCTGTATTTTCCTAATAAATAAAATAAAATGTCCCAAGGGCCAAACTACACATTACACACAAATGTATCCTAAAGAAGCCAGCAGCTGGAGCTAGCTCAGCGTCTCTTTCCCTAGAAGAAGGAATTGCATAAACAGCATCCTCACTGATATTCCCCCATCAATTAAGCCAAACTGCAAAAAGAAAAGAAAAGAATAAACGCTATTAATGTTTTGAAATGACCAGCTGGCTAGAGGCATTCAGGCTGGGGGGTGGTCCAACCTACTCACCCAGGTTTTCAGTCACTTGATAGGAATCCTGGAAGTCCTTCATACGAAATCCTATGACATCAATGAAGTCCTCCACCAGCCTAAAAAGTTCCTTGACATTCGGTCCCATCTGCAAAGGCATGCATTTATTTATTTTTTAAATAATAATAATAATAATAATAATAATAATAATAATAATAATAATAATAATAATCAACCTGCATGACCATAATTGCTGATAACCCAAGACTAAGTTCAAATTGGGGTCCTCTTTCCCCCTCTCTCACACACAAACAAGCACAGCACTTCCTCGAGTAAGACCCGGATAACAGTCATAATAGATCCTGAAAATTTTATACTGTCAATTTTGTGCAATGTATTCATCTTTTTGGATGATGGTGATGGTGAGTTTTTCTAGACTGGCCATTGCAGAGTGGCATACATAGTCACAAAACCATACAAAAAATAAAAATTGCTATTGCAGTAGACATTCGCTTGTGCAAGAGAACTTTCTCCTCTTTTCTGGACTCTCGGGAGCTGATTTTTATGGCACATAGAAAGAGGAAAGGGAAGTCCTGGGTAGGACTCTGAGAAAAGAGCATTAAATATCACCCAAATGATGTGCTATCTTCATACATTGGATAGCTCAAGTATCACATATGCCCTGCAAGGTAACTTTCTTCCCAAAACCTGAACAAATTAATGAGCTTTCAGATGGTGATGAAAAGGAGCCCGACTGTATTTCAAAATGACTTTTTGGGGTGAGAGAAAGAGAAATTAAGCAAGCTGCATAGCTGGATCTGGGTCCCATTTGTCACTATTCCAGTTCCTGATATTTCATCAGACAAACAGCTGCCCCATTCTCTCTTAAGTCCTGAGGACTAGCACCTTGATTTTGTGACAATGCCCAAGGCCTGCAGATATGCACAGAAAGCCTGGCTTATATTGTCAGCCCAGCAGCTTGTTACGCTATTGGATTTAGCACACATAGATCTTCCTGGCTCTGGGATTTTATTTAGAAATAGGATAGAGGATGTAAGGGAAGACACCTCTGTCACAGCCCAAGTCCTTCCACACAGGCTTCCCAGGCCAGTGCAGTGTAGTGGTTAAGAGTGGTAGACTCGTAATCTGGGGAACCGGGTTCGTGTCTCCGCTCCTCCACATGCAGCTGCTGGGTGACATTGGGCTAGTCACACTTCTCTGAAGTCTCTCAGCCCCACTCACCCCACAGAGTGTTTGTTGTGGGGGAGGAAGGCAAAGGAGAATGTTAGCCGCTTTGAGACTCCTTAGGGTAGTGATAAAGCGGGATATCAAATCCAAACTCTTCTTCTTCCTGCATTTCAAAATCCGCTAGCAGGATTTGGAGGTGCAACACTTTCAGCATGAAACAGCAGCTTTCAGGGGTGCCTGAATTGCTTCTCCAAAGTTTGCCCCCTTTCCCCCTAGCATTAGTTCATAGCTGTTTGCATCCTAATCGACTGCAGCTGGAGCACCACTTCTTCTTCTTTAAATAATAATAACAGCCTGCCTTCTCCCTTAATAACAGTGATGTTGCCATGCAGCCAATTGGATTCATCTGCAAGATGGCACCTCTGAAGGAAAACAAGGCTAGTTTAAAGTGAGGACGTGCCCATGGTGATGTCATGCAGACAAATCCGATTGGCTGCATCCTAAGATGACATCGGTTGTCAGCAAATATTGTCATTCGGGTGAAACAACGGGGCTGAAGACACAGTGGAATGGGGATGTGATTTGTCGTGCAAGCAGAGTATTGTTGCCAAAGTCTGGGTTTCAGGTATTGGTGGACTTTGGCACTGTTACGGAAATTATTGGGGGGGGGGGGAGTCACCCAAGCAAAGTCTCCTCCCGAGCAAACTCATTGGGGTATGGAGTGATGCCCTTAAGGGAACCCATCTGTCCGCCATGATCCAGTAGGTGAGTGACCACGTGCACAGGGAAATGCCTCAGCAGGTAATCTCTGGGTGCTTCAGGAAGCCACTGGGCTAATATCCCTCAGCTGGAATCCCATTGTTCTCTCCCAGATAAGTGCTCAAGGTATCCTTGCCAATACTTAACACCCATTCACATTGGCCCAGGGCTATCTCCCTGATATTGCTCTGTTTCCCCCATATGCTAATCTTGTTTTTCCTATATGTTAATCATGTATAACCCTTCCCTTTTCGTGACGTAGTAATGATGTTTCCAAACTGTATTCTGGGATATGATAGGAGTTTTTAAAAGTTCTTGTAACGCTGCTCTGGGTGTGCAGTTTTGACTGTAACCTATTGCGCAATAAACCCTGTCTTGTCCTTGCTCCAGTGGCTGGACTTCTTTTATTTAACTCCGCAGAAACCAGTGGGCTTATCCCCAAGGGCCAGGTGCCTGGGCCGTTCCACACCTGGGATTTTCCATTTACAGTACCTTGCCTTTTGGAGAGAGGCCAAAATTTGCATTCTGCTGGACTTTGGGGAGAAGGTGTGAGGGCTCCAGCAGGGTCCTAGAGCCCTCCCAACTCCTTCCCAAAGCTGGCCAAGCACTAAGGAAGGAGCAGGGAAGACTCTAGGACCCTATGAGAGCCCTCAAGCCTCCTTCCCATAGCTGGGCAACTGCTTACTGGTGCCCACTGCAGGGAACCAGTCGCGCTACCCTAAAACTGCCTCTGTATGGTGGCAGCCGTGAGGGCACCTGAATTTATGGTTGCGAGGAAGGTGCCGTGTCTCAGCACCTTCTTGCTACACTCCTCTCTCCCCAAGAAATCACCTAAATAAAGGACACATCCTGTGCTGTAGTGGTTGGAGCTTCAGACTAGGACCTGGGAGAGACCAGAGTCCAAATCCCCAAACTATTTGGAGGACAAGAAGTCGGGAGGAATATTCTCTAATTTAAAAACAACACCATATGTTGTCCGAAATCGTACATACACATGCAGTTTTTCTCCTTTGATGGGGGGAGCCGTGCGAGTGTCGCATCAACTGAGTGCTGCATATCACCAAAGAGGATGAATTTTAAACCTGGAAGATGCCAGTTCAAACCTCGATTCACCTATGCCTAGGGCGAGGGCCGTATTCCTTCATTGGCAGCCTTCGGGGGGGGGGCTCATGCCAGTAGTATGTGGGGCCTGAGGCAAAGGTGGGCAGAGCAGCAAGTGCGACTCTTACTCAGGCGTCGGCAACCTGTGGCCCATGGGTTGGAAGCGGCCCGCAAAGGCCGTTTAACCGGCCCATGAGCCGCCCCAGAACTGAGCTGCCCACTTGGCGAGTCCCTGTGCCCCTAACCGGTGCGGAGCAGGGACTCGCTTCCGCGGCGTCGGAAATCACGTCTGCACACACGCAGACACCGGAAATTGTGTTTGGGCATGTGCAAACTCACGCAAATGCTGGACATCGCGGGTGGGCGCACTCACGCATGCTCGCTATCTGGCCCACTGCTCTTACTTTTGCACAACAGGCCACATTTAGTAAGAGATTTCCATGAATATCCTCCCCACTTCCACACCTCCAATCTCTGCATCCAAGCAGAGTTCCAGGACATGCAAAATAACTTGAGGACGCTGTGGAGCTCTGGATCAGTGAGAGGTGTGACCTGGGGACAGCATGTGCCAAGAACAGAATATCAAGAGCAAGGTAAAAATCTTGTGGGAATGTGGTAGATACTAGGAGATTATATATTTATATATATAACGTATGTAAAAAATAATGTATTTTTTAATCTCTGTTGGAAGCTGCCCAGAGTAGCTGGGGAAACCCAGCCAGATGGATGGGGTACAAATATTATTATTATTATTATTATTATTATTATTATTATTATTATTATATAGTATCCTTCCTAACTCACGCTTGTGAGTCAGTAACAGAGTGGATTCTCCAATATATAGTTGGGCAATAGGGGCAGTACAGGATTCCTTTTGGTGTACCGACCTCCCCGCTGCACCAAGGATTCCCTGCCCGAGCTGCTTCAGGTCGTGGCGGATGTTCTCCTGGAGTCACCTAGTTTGGTCGTCCTAGGGGATTTTAACATCCATGCCGACACGACCTTACAAGGGGCCGCTCGGGACTTCGTGGAAAGCATGGCCTCCATGGGGCTGTCCCTGAATAAGTCTGGTCCAACTCATAGCCGAGGACATGCCTTAGACCTGGTATTCACCTCTATGGATGTTGGTGATCTGACATTAAAAAAAAGTGAAACTAAAGAAGTGCCATGGTCAGATCACTTCCTGGTACAACTGGACTTCTCCGCAACCCTTCCCCTCTGCAGGGAGGTGGGACCAATTCGGATGGTCCGCCCCCGCCACTTAATGGATCCAAATGGTTTCCAGAGAGTGGTAGGGGATACTTTATCCCATGTTGATGGCCTTTCAGCCGATTCCCTGGTGGCCCGCTGGAATGTGGAGCTAACCAGGGCTATTGACTGTTTGGCTCCGAAGCGCCCTCTCCGGTTGCATGGAGCCCGGACAGCCCCGTGGTTTTCCCCGGAGCTGAGGGCGATGAAACAATCGTTGAGACGGCTAGAGCGCCGGTGGCAGAAAACCCATTCTGAATCCGACCGAACACAGGTTAGAGCTCAACGTCGAGCCTACCAAGTGGCGATAGCGACGGCGAAGAAGACTTTCTTCACCGCCTCTATTGCATCTGCGGAAAATAGCAGCAGGAGACTCTTTCAGGTGGTTCGGAATCTATCGGAGCCACCTTCGTCATCGGGGCCTGGTAGGGACCCCAAGATCTCCTGCAATGCGTTTGCAAAGTTTTTTGCAGATAAAATCGCTCAGATTCGGAAAGAGATAGACTCCACCGTGGGAGCAGGGCCAGGGCGGGAGAGTGCCAGAGTCCTGTCTAGTCCAGTTGCGTGGGATCAATTTCAGTCTGTTACCTCCGAGGATGTGGACAGGCTGCTTGGACGAGTGAAACCAACCACCTGTCTCCTTGATCCTTGCCCATCCTGGCTTATAAAAGCTAGCCGGGAGGGGCTGGGCGATGGGCTGCGCGGGGTGGTGAATGCTTCCCTCTGTGAGGGAGCCTTCCCAGCCCCGCTGAAAGAGGCGGTCATTAAACCGCTTCTTAAAAAAACATCTTTAGACCCGGCCAATATGGCCAACTATCGCCCAGTCTCAAATCTACCATTCTTGGGCAAGGTGATTGAGAGGGTGGTTGCTGAACAACTCCAGGCACGCCTGGAAGAAGCGGACCATTTGGATCCCTTCCAATCGGGATTCAGGCCTCACCATGGGACTGAAACCGCCTTGGTCGCGCTGGTCGATGATCTCCGGCGGGCTAGGGACAAAGGTGAGAGCTGTTTCCTAGTTCTGCTGGATCTCTCAGCGGCCTTTGACACCATCGACCATAACATCCTTCTAGACCGGCTAGAGGGGTTGGGAGCTGGAGGCACTGTTATACAGTGGTTCCGCTCCTTCCTCCTGGGCCGTGTTCAGAAAGTGGTGGTGGGGGATGAGTGTTCAGACCCCTGGGCTCTCACTTGTGGGGTGCCTCAGGGTTCTGTCCTCTCCCCCATGCTTTTTAATATCTATATGAAGCCGCTGGGAGAGATCATCAGGGGGTTTGGGCTGGGTGTTCATCAGTATGCGGATGATACCCAGCTCTACCTCTCTTTCAAATCAGAACCAGTGAAGGCCGTGAAGGTCCTGTGTGAGTGCCTGGAGGCGGTTGGAGGATGGATGGCGGCTAACAGATTGAGGTTGAATCCTGACAAGACAGAAGTACTGTTCTTGGGGGACAGGAGGAGGGCAGGTGTGGAGGATTCCCTGGTCCTGAATGGGGTAACTGTGCCCCTGAAGGACCAGGTGCGCAGCCTGGGAGTCATTTTGGACTCACAGCTGTCCATGGAAGCGCAGGTTAATTCTGTATCCAGGGCAGCTGTCTACCAGCTCCACCTGGTACGCAGGCTGAGACCCTACCTGCCCGCGGACTGTCTCACCAAAGTGGTGCATGCTCTGGTTATCTCCCGCTTGGACTACTGCAATGCGCTCTATGTGGGGCTGCCTTTGAAGGTGACCCGGAAACTGCAATTAATCCAAAATGCGGCAGCTAGACTGGTGACTGGGAGTGGCCGCCGAGACCACATAACACCGGTCCTGAGAGATCTGCATTGGCTCCCAGTACGTTTCCGAGCACAATTCAAAGTGTTGGTGCTGACCTTTAAAGCCCTAAACGGCCTCGGTCCTGTATACCTGAAGGAGCGTCTCCACCCCCATCATTCAGCCCGGACACTGAGATCCAGCGCCGAGGGCCTTCTGTCTGTTCCCTCACTGCGAGAAGCAAAACTACAGGGAACCAGGCAGAGGGCCTTCTCGGTAGTGGCGCCCGCCCTGTGGAACGCCCTCCCATCACAGGTCAGGGAAATAAACAACTACCTGACATTCAGAAAAAACCTGAAGGCAGCCCTTTTTAGGGAAGTTTTTAATGTTTGATATTGTTGTATTTGGTTTCTGTTGGAAGCCGCCCAGAGTGGCTGGGGAAATCCAGCCAGATGGGCGGGGTACAAATAATAAATATTATTATTATTATTATTATTATATGTCAGGAAGTGAGTTGGTAGATTCATTTGAATCTCTTTACTTAAGCAATCCAATCTGGCTTTGTTCTGATTGGGTTTGGTTCCTGGTAAGTCCCCTTTTATCCTTTCTAAGAAGAATAAAGAGTATAACATGTTTACTCACATTCAGTTCACAGTTGGATCCCTGAAGGCAGCCTTTAGCTTGTAGTTACAGATACCGTGCGGCTTACATCCTTGTAAGGATGGGCCCATGTGCTGCTGGCAGAGAGCCAGCAGTGAAGGGAAGAAAAGGCATCAAAAGAGGAAGGTGACTGCGTGACTGGACCTTTTGTTAGGTCTGCATGGGTCACGCTCACCTACCTGGTCACATGCAGGGGGAGTATGCTCCAGACCAGGTGTAACAGGAAATTCTACCTTGGCTGGAGTAACATCCCCTGTCTGTGTCCACGCTAGGGAAACAAGGAGTGTTGCATTTGACTGTTCCAATGGATTACATCCCACAGATCTATGGAGGGCCACATTCAAATCCCAGGGCCGAGGCTCCTCATTCCTGCCCTAGGTTGCCTTGCCAAGCATTTCCCATCAGCTCTTCCAATCTGCAGTGTGGTGCATTGGTTAGAGTGTTGGAACAGGACCTGAGAGAGCAGGCTTCGAATCCTGACCCGGCCATGAAATGCAGTGAGTAACCTTGGGCCGGTCACTGCCTCTCAGCCTAACCTACCTCACTGGGTTGTTGTGGGGATTAAATGGGGGAGAGGGAACAATGTTCACCATCTTCCTTGGAGGAAAAGTTTGGCTATGAATGCAATAATGAAATAATATGGAGAATCGCAATATCTGCCTGCCTCGCAAGACCGTTGTGAGGATCCTGGAGGTAGTGTCTGCCAATAAACCAAGGAAGAAAAGACTAGATAAATACTGAAATATTTGCAGCCTTGTTAAAACCCCTGAGAGACAGACACTTGCACCCGTTCACATACAAAACTCCCAAAGGTGATGATGCCCATCTGAAGGACAAGGTTCTCGTACCAGCTGAGCTTCTTCCCACTTGTCTCGGTTATCTTCCGTCAGGATGTTGCTGATTATCTGGACAAAGTTCTAGGACAGAAAGACAAAGAAAAGAAGCAAAAGCTGTGATCCGAGGAAGGGTTTAGTTTCATCCATGACACACCAGGGCTCGCCCAAAGCATATGCTCATCCCTAGAAGGGCTATAGCTCAGTGGAAGGGCATCTGCCTTGCATTCAGGAGGTCCCAGGTTCAGTCCCCGGCATCTCCAGGTAGAGCTGGGAGAGACGCCTCTGTCTGAATTCATGGAGAGCTGCTGCCAGTCAGTGTAGACAATACTGAGCTAGGTGGACTAATGGGCCCACGCAGTATAAGGAAACATGCTTGCTATGTTCGTCGAATTTGCTCCAATGCTCTCGGTCAACTCATTTTTCTGATTTGGAAAAGGAAACGGCCCTGCAGTCATGCTACACATCTCCATCCACTTCTGAGCTGACCCAGAAAAGCCCAGAAAAAAAGGTGTGCTTCGTGACAGCTAAAGGGAACCAGGCCCTGATAGCTAAAAACTGGAAGACAGAAGAAATACCAACGACTGAAGAATGGCAGATGAAAATGATGGAGTATATGGAGCTTGCTGAGATGACCGGGAAACTCCGTGACCAGAGGGACGACGCGGTGGAAGAAGAGCGAAAGAAATTTAAATTGTATTTTAAAAAAATCATTGTATGATTGAAAATTAGATATAATTTGGAAGAAAAGTTAAACTGTAGATTTAGAGTTTGGATACGTGCTTAGGAATTGTGAGAGAATGAGTTAAGATATTAGATAAGACTAATGATTAGGTATTTTTATAGTAAAATAAGATTTTGCAAGATGTATAGAAATTACTAATGATGATTGACAAGGAACGCAGGAAGGGGAGATGAGAGGAAGTCAATATACAATGTAAAGGATAGAAGTTAGTGACAGTAACAATTCTGTAGGTTTGTTCTTTGTTTGGTTGTATTGTTTTGTATTTGTTTGTTTTTGTTGATTGTTGTTTTTATAAAATTATGTGTGTGTGTGTGTGTGTGTGTGTATGTGTGTGTGTGTGTGTGTGTGTGTGTGTGTGTGTGTGTATATATATATATATATATATATATATATATATATATATATATATATATATAATTAAAAGGGAACCAGGCCCTGGATCTAGGGATGTCAAAGAATTTCATTGGAGATGGAAACGGCCAATGTTTGCTTAATCACGCAATTGACTACCTTCCCCCTCCCCGTTTGTGTTGCGTTTCCTTTGCACTGAAGTGAATGGGATGGAAGAAAGTGATGGCAATGCAATTTGTGCATTTCGCCACGGCGGGCAGTGAGATGAACTGCAGCAGAAGGGGGTAAGTGCTGCCTGCAACAACTACGAGGGAGGAAAGGCGAACACTGCCTTCTTTCATCCCTACCTGAAACCCACCTCCATGAAATGTATCCCAGGTGGAGTCAGGGACTGGGCAGGGGAGGAACGGTGGAGACCGCCTCCCCATCCTGACCCTTCCAGGGAGGAGGAACAGGAAGACAGTATAGATTTACAACAGGGGTTTGAGGGAGGTCACAGCTCAGAGGCAGATGAGGGGGGAAGCTGGGAAATAAGGGGAGGAGGAGGCAGAACCAGAACAGCAGCTGGCTGACATGGTGCATTTAGAAAGCATTCCAGACCCCTTCATCTCCCAGAACCCGGCGAGCCTTAAAAGTAGGAGAGCAAAGAGCCCAAAGACAGAGGGCACGTAGCAGAGGAGATTATGAGGATGTAGAATGAGGAAGTGGGAGAGACAGGGGATGGTGAAAATTCATTCAGGACATCACCATTATCCAAGGGGCTGGGTTCTATAGCCTCTCTCTGTAATATTGAAATAAAAAGGACGGTAAGAAACTTTTCCTTGTCTTTATACTTTCCTGGGCACCCAGCTGGGAGCTGCTGACAGCATCCTGACAGATGGTAAGGTGTTTAGATACCACCAAAACCCTCTCCTAGGACACAGGCAACAAAAAATGGCTCTACAAAAATGGCTCTATTGCTCCGGTGACCTGTGCTCATGGGCTTCATAAAGGCTTCAGTTGGCCGTTGTGGGAAAGTGGAAGCTGGACTGCATGCACTTTCTGTGTGATCCAGGCGGTTTCTCCTTTTATACCTATGCGGCGCTGGCTGAGCCCACTGGGCCTGGTGGAGCGGCAGGCAGGGAGACCAACAGTAGGGGGCGCCAGAGCCAATGACAAGCAGAGACAATGAATTCTAGCTTTCATAGAATCTTAGAATTGTAGAATCTGAAGGGACCACGCGGGTCATCTAGTCCAACTCCCCGAAATGCAGGAATATTTTGTCCAACGTGGGGTTCAAACCCACAAACCTGAGATTAAGGGTCTCATGCTCTATCGACTGAGAGCCAGTGTGGTATAGTGGTTAAGAGCGGTAGACTCGTAATCTGGGAACCGGGTTCGTGTCTCCGCTCCTCCACATGCAGCTGCTGGGTGACCTTGGGCTAGTCACACTTCTTTGAAGTCTCTCAGCCCCACTCACCTCACAGAGTGTTTGTTGTGGGGGAGGAAAGGAAAGGAGAATGTTAGCCGCTTTGAGACTCCTTTAGGTAGTGATAAAGCGGGATATCAAATCCAAACTACTCCTCCTCCTCCTCCTCCTCCTCCTCCTCCTCCTCCTCCTCCTCTTCTTCTTCTTCTTCTTCTTCTTCTTCTTCTTCTTCTTCTTCTTCTTCTCTGTCCTTCCACGAGGACAACACTGAAACAATGGTGGAAGAAGCTGCAAGGTAGCATCACTCCCTGGACTGAGTTGAAAGTAAGCAGGCAGGCAGACTGAAATCAGTGGCACCATGTCCCGTTCATCCCAATGGCCCTGCCTCAAGTGTTCCTAGGCTTCTAACACCTGGTCTGCTGCTGTTTACATTTCCCCAGAGTGTCCGTCCGGTTCGGCCCATTCCTGAGAGTTCAGGAAGGAGGTGGTGGAAAAGGAGGAGGCCTTTATTTCAAAGCCATTGATTTCCTTTCCAATTAGATAATTAGCAGCGACGCCATGCGGGAAAGCAATCCAAGAGGATATATTTAACATTTTAAAGGCATGTGACCGTGACCTTCCCCCAAGGACAGTCCCATAGCTGCTCTGCACAGACAACTGCAGAACGACGATTCCTATCTCCCGGTTCTGCCATGGGGACACCAAACGCTTTCCCCCGTTTCCCACTAACCACTGTGGCTCTGTCCATAGATGGCACAGAAACCAATTCATTCCGGCCCAGGGAAATTTCATTTAAAAAATGAAACTTTGCTTTCCAAAGTTGCATTCTAGCCACTGGGGAGAAGCAAGAGGGAAGAGAAATTTTGGAGATGCCTGAAAAAAAAGCAGGAACAATTTCATTTTCTCCCCACTGCACCGGGAGTAGAGCTGGTACTTTGCTGCTGCTGTCCCTGATGGAGAAAGCCATGATGGCTGGAGACGACTGGGTCAAACAAATATTTTCATTATGACAGATAATGCTATCATTGGCTACTAGTCCTTCCCTCCCTTTTGAACCTTCCACTAAGCCTCTAAATGCCTGTTACTAGGGATCATAAGTGGAGAAAAATGCTGTTGCTGAAGACTTCCCATGGGCATCTTGTGGAGCCCTGGGAGAGGAAGATGTTGGGGTAGATGGGCTTAATCAAGCAAGGCTTTTCTTAAGTGACTGTTAGAAAGGGGAAAAATTCCTTCCAGTAGCACCTTAGAGACCAACGAAGTTTGTTCTTGGTATAAGCTTCCGTGTTCATGCACACTTCTTCAGATACACTGAAACAGAAGTCACCAGACCCTTGTATATAGTGAGAGGGTGGAGAGGGGTATGACTCAGAAGGGTGGCGGGATTGGTGTAGATAAATTAAGGAAGGTTAGCCATGATACCTATTAGCCATGATACCTAAATATCCATCACCTCCTGGCAAATAGAAGGGGAAGAAATGGAGGCAGTGAGAGATTTTACCTTCTTGGGCTCCATGATCACTGCAGATGGTGGCAGCAGTCACAAAATTAAAAGACTCCTGCTGCTTGGGAGGAAATCAATGACAAACCTAGATAGCATCTTAAAAAGCAGAGACATCACCTTGCCGACAAAGGTCTGTATAGTTAAAGTGATGGTTTTCCCAGTAGTAATGTATGGAAGTGAGAGCTGGACCATAAAGAAGACTGATCGCCAAAGAATAGATGCTTTTGAATTATGGTGCTGGAGGAGACTCTTGAGAGTCCCATGGACTGCAAAAAGATCAAACTTATCCATCCTTAAAGAAATCAGCCCTGAGTGCCCTGAGTCACTTCAGGACATATCCTGAAGTTGAGGCTCCAGTACTTTGGCCACCTCATGAGAAGAGAAGACTCCCTGGAAAAGACCCTGATGTTGGGAAAGGTGGAGGGCACAAGGAGAAGGGGGCGACAGAGGATGAGATGGTTGGACAGTGTTCTTGAAGCAACTAGCATGAGTTTGGCCAAACTGCGAGAGGCAGTGAAAGATAGGCGTTCCTGGCGTGCTCTGGTCCATGGGGTCATGAAGAGTCGGACACGACTGAACGACTGAACAACAACAACAACCTAAATTGAAACTCAGTGTTCAGAGCCAATTATGTTCAGAGCAGTTCCTGGAGGAGTAAAACAAAGGGGTGTGTTTGAAATTATCTAGCCTTCATATCAATACTTTGGCTGTGATTCTTGCATTGCACAGGGTTGGGCTAGATGTCCCATTGGGTCCCTTCCAACTCTACAGTCCTATGATTCTGGTTATGGACTTCCTGGATGCATCTGCTGGACCACTGTGTACAACCGGATGCTGAAATAGAGGGACCCATGTCTACAAATCATGAACCCAGCCATATGTGTCACACAGTCTCATCACGCATTCTTGTGACAGTGTTCCACCAATGCACGAATGGACTTTGGGAAAGTAGAAGGTGTGGATGAAATGAAGATCAAGATTGAGAAAACTGCACATTAAAAAATGTACAAAGCAGAACCACAGAGGCCTCCTAGCAAGTTGGACACATTTGACAGGTAATTCTGAGCTCCAAACTCCAAGGAGAAGACTTTTGGAATCATCTCTCCTTGCTCAAGCTGTTGGATCTCCAACCTGCCAGCTCACCTGTATGTCACCAGTAGTGGGGCTGTAATAAGCTCTTCGGAAGATCTCGGTCATGTTCCTGAGTACGTCGATGGTCGAGAGCAGATCCCCACTGTAGCTGGTCCCATCCTGAGAAATCTCCACCAGGTTTTGCAACACACCCGATACCCCTTCCCCTATCAAACCCCGCTGGGCTTTTGAAAGATGATCTCTTGTCTGGGGAAACAGAAATTGACACGTGTTAATTGACCCGGGTGGCGCTGTGGGTTAAACCACAGAGCTTAGGGCTTGCCGATCAGAAGGTCAATGGTTCGAATCTCCACGGCAGCATGAGCTCCCGTTGCTCGGTCCTGGCTCCTGCCCACTTGCAGTTCGAAAGCACATCAAAGTGCAAGTAGATAAATAGGTACCACTCTGGTGGGAAGGTAAACAGTGTTTCCATGCGCTGCTCTGGTTTGCCAGAAGCGGCTTTGTCATGCTGGCCACATGACGTGGAAGCTGTATGCCAGCTCCCTCGGCCATTAATGCAAGATGAGTGCCGCAACCCCAGAGTCGGACATGACTGGACCTAAAGGTCAGGGGTCCTTTACCTTTAACTTAAAACAGGGGTGGAGAACCAGATGGGTGGGGTATAAATAATAAATTTATTATTATTATTATTATTATTATTATTATTATTATTATTAAGCCACATGTTTACCTTCGTACACCGGACTGTTTCCCAGTCCTATAAAAGCTATAAATGCATTTCTCTCCACCTACCTGTGTCTCTCCATCCTTTATCCAGTTTAAGCCAAGAGACACACTATTTAAGGCTTTGGGCTAACCTGGTGGTTGGTTGCTCTACCAGTCACAGAAAAGAAAACCTGGCCATGTAACATCAGCTTCTGTGATTGGAAGGCAGTATGACGTCTCTGGATTGGATGGGTCTGGTATATAAATACTAGAAACCTCGAATTCTCTCCATGATTGGTCAGCAGATCAGCACCTCCTGCTTGCTATACTTCTCCAAAGCATCCTCAACTCCATCCACTGAGTTAGGGGACACTGAGTTGGAGATTGCACATTCCAGGTCTGGATTTAGGTTCCCTGGCCCAGCCTCGACACTCACCATCATCTGGATGTTCCTGTAGTCAATGGAAACACACTTGACATATGTTGGAAGGGTCCAATAGGCAATACCCTCTTCATCCAGCATGCACCGGCGTAGGATCAGCCCTGAAGGAGAGCAGAAAGGGGAAAAGTCAAGCACATCATCAGTTGGCTGGTGAACTTACAAAGTCTACCCACAACAGCATTGATCCTTATCAGTCCAAGGAAGGAAGTTGGCCAACATGAGAAAATCAAGCCACTGTAAATTCAGATAGCTGCTACTGGAGATGACTGATGTGTGGTTGTAGAAAGCAGCAGACTGTGTGTGAAATAGGGAGATTCTGCCTTCACGGAGTTCAGTGGCAAAGTCCATTTAGTTCCAAAGTGAAACCTGCTCTCTAATTTCTTAAAAAAATGTTATTTCCCCATGACAGAAGCTTCTGTTCTTCTGCCTCATTTGCAACGTATGTCATTTCACTATGCGTGTGGTTGAGCTTACCTTATCGTAGTAAGACGACCAATGGTGGTGTCCATTTTTTCCTTTCCAATACACATCCCTCCTGCACTCTGCAGCCTCCATGGCTGCCCCAAGTGCTTCCTTCTCTGAAAAAAAGTCCCATGAGAGGACCTACGTCATGACTTCCCCTGGGTCTTAACTGAGAAACCATGGAGGTTGGCAACTGAATGCCTGAGATGGACGCAATCGCTGATTTTAGTTCTAAGGGAAGTCGTTCCTTTTATACTTGCAAAACTGACCTGCAGGGTCAGAAACCAGGACGGATCAAAATTCCAAGGAGAGTGGAGTAAATTTATGGATTATTTAAGATATAATCATGGAAGTCTGAAGACACTAGTAGGATTGGAATGACCCTATGACAGTGTTGATAGGATTAAAATAAGTATGGCGTGATGGGAATGGACTAGAAAACCTGCTGATGTGAGGGAAGGAAGTCGTTGCTCGATAGAGCGAGAATGTGTGTGTATTTGTATGTTGACGATTTGTTGAATTTGTTTAATTGGAAATGTAATAAAAATTATTTGGGGGGGGGGAGAGGAAAAAAAATCTTCCACACTTTTAGCAATCACATCACAATTTATCTTTTAAAGAAATCTGTACTTTAAAAATAAAAAAATAATAACAAGCACAATAAAATGGAATAAAAGCTGTCAGGCCCCAGTAGGCAGCCTCCCTACATTCCTGTTTCCACAGTAATGCCCAGGCCCCCAGGAAGGCTGCAAAGTGCAGACCATAAGGGAGCTGAATTGCAGAATGAAAGAATGGACACCCACAAACACCCCAGACCACCTACAGTATAAGGTAAGTGTAAGGGTTTTCAGTGATTGCTCATGAGTAACCAGTCTGATGCCGTGGTTTCTAAAACGTAAGTTTATTTATTGTGCAGATATGTACAGTGCAGCACCAAGAAGTACGTCTAGCTCATCCTTTGGCAGAGTCCGGGAATGACTCTTTCCGGTTCTTTGCCCAGCATAAAAGCCGCGGGATGTGGAACCCCCGCCTCCCCCCTCTGTGCCTTTCCCCCCTGCGCAAGTGGGGAGACGAAAGAGGCGCCTCCCCTCCAGCCTCTGCTTGGTGCGAGGGCTCTCCTTCCCTGTCAGAGCCCTGACTCCTACTTCCCCGTCCCGTCTCCCCCTCCCCACTAGAGGGATCACTGCCTCCCTCACTGGAGGAAGACGAATTACTGAGCAGGTGGGGCGGGGGCTTGCGATAGCCTAAATGTCCTGGCAACCCTTTGCGCTGAGGTGAGGGCAGTACCCTGGCAGTAAGCACACACACACAAGCAAACACAAAACACTCTGCAGCCCACCCATGGAATTTCACCAACATTTAACCTAGGTGCATAAGGAGAGCCTGCAGGATCAGGCCACTAGCCCATCTAGGTCAGCAACTTGTCTTCATAGTGGCCAACCACATGGCCCTAAGGGAAACCGGCGAGCAAGATCCGAGCGCAAGAGCAAAACTCTCCCCTCCTGTGGTTCCCAGCAACTGCTGTTCAGAGGCATTGCTGCCTCTACCTGTAGAGGAAAAGCACAGCCATGTTGGCTAGAAGCCAACAATAGCCCTCGCCTTCCACACATTGGTCTCTCTTCTAAAGCCACCCTAATTTGGTGGTACTCTAAGTTGGTGGTTTCCTTCTTCCCTTTGATCACTTCCGAATGCTGTTTCTTTCCTCGCTGATTGATGGAGAAGAGTTGGGCAGCGGAAGGAGAAAATTTTGGCTCGACAACAAGCGCAGCCCATTGATTACAGGTGGACACACATCATTGCTTGCTCAAGAACCACATGGGAGAACCTACAGTCAGGAAATAAATATTCAGTAGCAACAACATCTTTGGGAACCCACAGGCAGTTATTCATCAACCTGGCAAGAGCCAGTGTCCACTGCCTTCCATTACTCTTGTCTCTCCTAATTTAGAGTGATCCTCTGGTTTGGCAGTTCCCCACCTTTGGGATTCACAAGCTTAAGTGGTGGGGCGGGATGAAACAAATGAGGCCACCTTACCTGACCCCTTCCTTGCCATGGAAGTGGACACACGCTCCCCCCACCAAGAGCCCCCAGAGGGAGCCGTTTTCACCAACGCCACAGCAGGGCATCTCTTTCGGAACCGTTCAGCAATTCATCTTCGGACACGGTTCCGAAATGCCAGCTGCTATCCTGGCACATCTTCCGGGTTAGATGTCCAGAGAAGGGAGCTTTGGCACAAATAAGCCACAAGATTGTGGCCAGAGCTTCTGCTCCACAGGAACAGAAGCCAGAAAGACGCGTCTCAGTTTTTGCAAGAACAAAGTATCTACTTCCAGTCTAAGGGCAAGTTCACATTGAAAAAAATCCTCTGAGTATGCTGCCCTCGTGCCCAGTTTTCAGAATCCTGTTTGCTTCAGACAATTAAAGTTTGCTTCAGACACGCTGCACTGAAAGAATCCTGAGAACTGTAGTTTGTTAAGGGTACCCTGTGAGGGATAAACTATAGCTCCCGGGATTATTTTCTTTTTTGAGAAGAATCTCTGCTGCTATGGAGGCAACTGCTTCTTGGCTCTCGTATCCCTTTTGCCATTGCAAGGAGCGACTTAAAGAGTTTCCGTTCATTTGCGACTTTAATCAGATCAAGATTCAGATCTTCTTTGTTTTGCAGTATTTGAACACTAAACTTCCATTTGTAAATCAGGGCGTGTGTGCAGATGGACTGAGGGGACTGTGGACTGCATTTGTCCATGCATTTAATTGGCTGGTGAAGGATGCATTCAAGTGAGTGCATCTCTAATTGACAGCAGATTCGGCCCAACTGGGTCCTCCTTGCATTGAGGACACGCACTGGCGCCCGCACAGAGGCCAAATGCAGAGATAGCAAAGGCCAACTAATCTGTTGTGCCAGCACAATGATTTTTAGCTGTGCATGTATCTCTGCTCCAGAGTTGGGAGAACCCCTGGCACAAATTTAAGGGGTGCACATTGGGCTTACAGGGAGAGGAGAGCACAGCAAAGTTACACTGCATAACTAAGAGTCATTGTGCTAGTGTAATTGTTTAGCAGGACTGTACGAGTCAGGAGTCGGAGATGGGACGAAGAAGAAGAAGAAGAAGAAGAAGAAGAAGAAGAAGAAGAAGAAGAAGAAGAAGAAGAAGAAGAAGAAGAAGAAGAAGAAGAAGAAGAATGTATGGAAGTGAGAGCTGGACCATAAAGAAGGCTGATCGCCAAAGAATTGATGCTTTTGAATTCTGGTGCTGGAGGAGACTCTTGAGAGTCCCATGGACTGCAAGAAGATCAAACCTATCCATTCTGAAGGAAATCAGCCCTGAGTGCTCACTGGAAGGACAGATCCTGAAGCTGAGGCTCCAAGACTTTGGCCACCTCATGAGAAGAGAAGACTCCCTAGAAAAGACCCTGATGTTGGGAAAGATGGAGGGCACAAGGAGAAGGGGACAACAGAGGATGAGATGGTTGGACAGTATTCTCGAAGCTACTAACATGAGTTTGGCCAAACTACGAGAGGCAGTGAAAGACAGGAGTGCCTGGCGTGCTCTGGTCCATGGGGTGACAAAGAGTCAGACACGACTAAACAACTAAACAACAACAACAACCCCACCCATCTGACTGTGTTTCTCTAGCCACTCTGGGTGGCTTCCTTCAAAATATAAAAAATGCAATAAAACAACAACACTCTCCAATTTCTCAGCCTCCCTTCCCATGCTCTCCCCAAGGAGGTTAGGCTGGTGCCTTCATTATGCACCTTCAGGTGCTGGATGAGAACGTTCCTCTTGAACCAGGCCTTGGGCTGACTGACATCTACTGCCCTTTTAAAATGTGTTGTGGAAGGCGGGGTTATCTGGTTGCCATTTCTTTTGTTGTTTTTTATTACCTATTTTGTGTTTTTTATATTGTAATTTTATGCTGTGAACCGCCCTGATTTCTAGGGGTATAGAGCGTTATATAAATCGTTTCTCAGTTTGGTCCTTTTATATGTTTTTGCATGTTTGTGGTATTTAATGCCTTGTGACTTGCCATTATTTTTATTGATTATAGTTTAGCATTTCTTTGTTGTAATTGATAATTGTAAACTGTTTAATTGTTATTTGCCTTTATTTAAATTTACTGTTTACTACAGTTCACTATTATATTTATTCACACACACACACACACACACACACACACACTTCCGGGTTTACAAACAGCAACAGAAAGAACAATTAAAATATAATCAATATGATACCTTTGACTTCCCTCCCCCTTTTGTCTATCCTTATACCAAAGAGTTTGTCCCCCCCCCCCCCGCATCTCCTCTCTTACTCCAATTTTAGCATCTTTAAACACTCCCTAGTTCTTCTTTTAACTACAAGTTTTATGTCAGTCCTACTAATGATTTTCATTACTTACAATAATTTTTCAAACACGTGATATACTTTCCCTGTTCCTTATTAACCTTTGATTCTTCCTGGTTCCTAATTCTTTCCAGTCAGTTTTGCCATTTCAGCAGAGTCCATCAATTCCATCCACCAATCTTCCTTGGTAGGGACTGTATCTTCTTTCCGTCTCTGAACTAGCAAAGTCTAAGCAGCAGTAGTAGGGTTACTATTATATCCTAATGGATTATTGAATATTATTTGATAGAAGTTGTTTATTTTAAAGTTATTTTGACTTTTTGCATTGGATATTATTATTATTATTATTATTATTATTACCCACCCATCTGCCTGGGTTTGATCTGATTGTTTGATCTTTGCTATCTATTTTGTTGTTTCTTCAGCTTATAAAATGCCTTGTGCATAGTGTGACGGATTGGCCCTAGGGTGGAGGAGTTATTACCTCCCGGCTCAGAAGGAGTTAAGCCACCTTCATCTTGCCTGACAGCTCATCCTTTGGGGGCGGGAAGGTCCCCCAGTTTAAAAGGAGGGAACAGCTGTTTTGGCAGTGGAGAAGAGGGAGGGTGTGTGTTATGTACTGAGTTGAATAGGATCCAAAATGCAGCAGTCTGATTGGTCCTAGAACAATAGGATTGAGATTGCAGCAGTCTGATTGGTCCCAGAACAATAGGATTGAGATTGCAGCAGTCTGATTGGTCCGCAGGAGCCACCCAATCCAGCTCCAGGTGGAAGTGAATCCGCACTCCAATTGGCATACAGGAGTATCCCGGAATTAGCCAATCACGTGGGGCCCATTGTGTGAATAGTGTATATAACGCAAACGTTTTGGGGGAACTGCATTCCTCACTACTATGAGCTGAATAAAGAGCATGAAATTCACACTGGACTCCGAGTATATTTCAGTGTGTGTGGAGACAGGGAAGAAGAAGGGTGTGGGGCCAGGATAGTGGTGGTTTAGGTTAGGATTAGTTTAACATGAAAGTATAGATTGAAAGATGTTTCTGTATTCCTGCAACTAAGATTGCGAATGCATGAATCTTTACATCAACTATGTTCTCCAGAAAATAAAGTTCAGTTCTTTTTGGTGCCAAGGAGGAATCAGCATTATTGGTCCAGCAGGGTATCAAATCTCACAGAGGTGTGGACTCAAGAAAGGGCAAAACTTACCTGAGGAAAGGGAGGTGATAGTTTGTGTCCTAGAGTCACACATAAAAGGGTTAGATGGTGAAAACCTAGAGTGCCATGAGGTTGCCAGAGTGTTGAGGCAAATCGAGACAGTGGGGATCCGAGCTGAGGGAGGCCCTTTACTGTAGGCAAGAGGTCGCTCATTTAAGTAACCCAGAGTAGTGAGGATACCAGGCCACGAAAGCTGGAAATAGACTCTCATTACTATTAAGCCCTGGAAGTAAGAGGGGTTTGTTTTGAGGTGAACAGAGTTGGAGGGGGGTTGATTTCACCCCAGTACCCTTTTGGACACGATTTTAGTAATTGAGAGGTGGGGGTTCGTCGCACATAGCAATATAGAAAGGCGGTATACAAATTAAAAGTGAAATGAACATGAAATAATAAATCTAATAAGCATTCTTAAAATGTGTGTGTGTGATGGGGTACTCTGTACCCACCCATAGATAAACAGAAATTCAAGAGAAGTGGAAGAGAGAACATTTTGTTGTTGTTCAGTCGTTCAGTCGTGTCCGACTCTTCGTGACCCCATGGACCAGAGCACGCCAGGCACGCCTATCATTCACTGCCTCCCGCAGTTTGTCCAAACTCATGTTAGTAGCTTCGAGAATACTGTCCAACCATCTCATCCTTTGTCGTCCCCTTCTCCTTGTGCCCTCCATCTTTCCCAACATCAGGGTCTTTTCCAGGGAGTCTTCTCTTCTCATGAGGTGGCCAAAGTACTGGAGCCTCAACTTCAGGATCTGTCCTTCTAGTGAGCACTCAGGGCCGATTTCCTTGAGAATGGATAGGTTTGATCTTCTTGCAGTCCATGGGACTCTCAAGAGTCTCCTCCAGCACCATAATTCAAAAGCATCAATTCTTCGGCGATCAGCCTTCTTGATGGTCCAGCTCTCACTTCCATACATTACTACTGGGAAAACCATAGCTTTAACTATACGGACCTTTGTTGGCAAGGTGATGTCTTTGCTTTTTAAGATGCTGTCTAGGTTTGTCATTGCTTTTCTCCCAAGAAGCAGGCGTCTTCTAATTTCGTGACTGCTGTCACCATCTGCAGTGATCATGGAACCCAAGAAAGTGAAATCTCTCACTGCCTCCATTTCTTCCCCTTCTATTTGCCAGGAGGTGATGGGACCAGTGGCCATGATCTTAGTTTTTTTGATGTTGAGCTTCAGACCATATTTTGCGCTTTCCTCTTTCACCCTCATTAAAAGGTTCTTCAATTCCTCCTCACTTTCTGCCATCAAGGTTGTATCAAGAGAGAACATAGGAACCACAAAGATTGTTTGATCTTTGCTATCTATTTTGTTGTTTCTTCAGCTTATAAAATGCCTTGTGCATAGTGTGACGGATTGGCCCTAGGGTGGAGAGAGAGAACATAGGAACCACAAAGATGTAGCTTCATACTATCTGAGAAACTTGTAGGGAACGGACTGGGTCCCACGGCAATGCAGTTACTGAAATCTGACGTCTGCACCCTAGTGTCCTATGTGACCTTGCAAGAGATTCAGGGCTACAGCCATTTGAGGTGTCAAGACGTCATCCCTCGCCATAGAGGAGAGAAGGAGCCACGCCAGACCACCACCACTTACCCGTGGCGTTCCGGGGACACCGAACAGCTGCAGATTCTCCTCCTGGAGTCTCCTTCCAAATCACAGAAGCGAAGTTATCTTCGTCACAGATTTCATGGGGCTCTGGAGAGGAAGAAAGGAGGTGGCTGAATTTAGTACATCTGCTGAGACAGGAAGGAAGGAAGGAAGGAAGGAAGGAAGGAAGGAAGGAAGGAAGGAAGGAAGGAAAGCACCTGAAAAGAGGAAGACGGATGAGACAAAAAGAAAATGTGGGTTGGCAGTGGTGAATGAGAACAGCCAACTGTTATATCAAGTAATCTCAGAATTAAGAACTGCTTAAGTAGAGTATGCTTAAGTAGAGTATGGTTAAACAAACAAACAAACATATATGGATTCTAGAAACATATATGGATTCTATATGAAGTGGGTGGCGGTATGGTCTAAACCACTGAGCCTCTTGGGCTTGCAGATCAGAAGGTCGGCGGTTCGGATACCCATGACGGGATGAGCTCCCAGCTCCTGCCCCAGCAGTTTGAAAGCATGCTAGTGCAAGTAGCTAAATATGTGGCAGGAAGGTAAATGGTGTTTCCACGTGCTCTTGTTTCCCTCATAGAAGAAGAAGAGTTTGGATTTGATATTCCGCTTTTCACTACCCAAAGGAGTCTCAAAGCGGCTAACATTCTCCTTTCCCTTCCTCCCCCACAACAAACACTCTGTGAGGTGAGTGGGGCTGAGAGACTTCAGAGAAGTATGACTGGCCCAAGGTCACCCAGCAGCTACATGTGGAGGAGCGGAGACGTGAACCCGGTTCACCAGATTATGAGTCCACCACTCTTAACCACTACACCACACTGGCTCTCACAGTGTCCCGTTGTGCCAGAAGCGGTTTAGTCATGCTGGCCACATGACCTGGAAAGCTCTGTGTGGACAAACGGCGGCTCCCTCGGCCTGAAAGCGAGATGAGCGCCGCAACCCCATAGTCGCCTTTGACTGGACTTAACCATCCAGGAGTCCTTTACCTTTACCATTAGCTATGACAGCTAAGTGAAACCATCTCGGTCAAAAGCTTGGAATACCAGATGTGTGTGTGTGCATGTGTGTGCATGCATGTGTGCATTCACACACATAAACAGACAAGTTTCATGTCCTGCTTGCAAGCTTTCCATAGGCCAGTTCCATAGACCTGCTGCCTTGCAGGTGTTTCTGGACTATAACTCTCATCATCCTTGATCACTGGGAGTCAGGGTCCAACTACACTCAGAGACCCCCCAGGCTCCACATCACATCTGCCATTGGAATCTGGTTGTCACTGTGGGAAACAGAATGTGGGAAACAGAAAGACCGAGATGGATCTTTGGTCTGATCCGGCAGCGCACTTCCTCCATCCACACCTGTGCCAATACACTCACAGAAATGCCTGAAGGTGATTCTCTCATTCCGAATCTGGGAGAAAGCTTGGAGCACACACAAAGGAACCCAGCTCCCGGTCTGAGTAGCACAACCCTTTATGTGGAAAAGTTATTTATGGGACATAAAGCAGTGAAAGCTGTCATTGGGGTATTAAAGTCATTTCTCAACACTAAGCACAGGGAGGAGGGGAACATATATTTCACAGCTTTCAATTACATTTTCTGTTTTATTGGGCATGTAAAGCAACTTGTAAACAGGGTGGGAGCATACATGGTCTGGGTGGAAATGGAAGAGAAAGAGCAAAGGGAACAACGGGCATGGATAACCCCTAGCAGCTTCTTATGGAACTCCCCATCTCGTAGAATTTGACACTGGGCCTCAGCAGGATTCCACCATGCCAGGAACGGTGTGCCAAAGAGATGGGCACCTAAATGGCGCGGGAGCAGCTGTCGGTGGGTTGGAATCAATGATCCTGACCGCCGCTGCAATTTGTCAGTGTCTAGACAGCAAGGTTGACTTCAGAAGGTCACAGAGCACTGTTTCAATGTGTGGGTTGCTGCTATCCAAGACAATTAGTCAAGGCCGAGCACCCAGCCTTGGTGGGTAATGGACTCAACATCAGCACTTGAACTAGAAATATGCTCTGCTCAAGACTTGGGATGCAACATGATGAGTTTTGCTGTGGTTTCCACCCACCTGCATTCTTGGCTGCATTTGGAATTGGGGGTGCAGTCTTTCAATGTTGCCATGAAACTGATCGGCATCGGGACTGAGGGCATCTTCACACATTAGTCTCAAGGCAATAAACAATATATAACCTCCCCTGTCAAACAGCTCTTGGCATCAGAATGTTCTTCCTAGTGCTTAGTTGGGAATCTACTTTCTTGTCACTGGAATCTATTGGTTTGGATCCTGCCCACTGGAGCACCAGAAAAAAACAAGCTCACATGGAGCCAAGCTGCTCCTCAAACTGTTGCTGATTGCTTGACTTCTCTGCCTGTGGCAGAACACCTTCCTCTCCGCGGCGGAAGCAGTGGGACAGGATAGCAGAAAGAGTGTCTCCTCTTCCGCTTCCGCTGCCTGAGGCGGACGCATTACCCTGCATCATGCGTGGGCCGGCTCTGGCTGGCTCCATCTTCCATGTGGCAAACCTTCAGATATTTCATAGAATCATAGAGTTGGAAGAGACCACAAGGGCCATCCAGCCCAACCCCCTGCCAAGCAGGAAACACCATCAAAGCATTCCTGACAGATGGCTGTCAAGCCTCCGCTTGAAGACCTCCAAAGAAGGAGACTCCACCACACTCCTTGGCAGCAAATTCCACTGTCGAACAGCTCTTACTGTCAGGAAGTTCTTCCTAATGTTTAGGTGGAATCTTCTTTCCTGTAGTTTGAATCCATTGCCCCGTGTCCGCTTCTCTGGAGCAGCAGAAAACAACCTTCCTCCCTCCTCTATATGACATCCTTTTATATATTTGAGCATGGCTATCATATCACCCCTTAACCTTCTCTTCTCCAGGCTAAACATACCCAGCTCCCTAAGCCGTTCCTCATAAGGCATCGTTTCCAGGCCTTTGACCATTTTTGGTTGCCCTCCTGTGGACACGTTTCAGCTTGTCAGTATTTGAAGATGGCTACCATAACACCTCTCTGTTTTCTCTCCTCCAGGCTAAACATACCCAGCTCTCCGACTCCTTCCACCAAGGGATAGCTAGGTAGCTAGATAGAGAAAATATGTAAAAGCAGTATGAAGTTTGAGAAATGTGGTTCTTAAAAATGCGTGTTTTGACACAGCTCAAATGTTCCTTTTGGAAAAAGAAAGGAAGAATGTGGTTTGTTTTGGAAGCAGGACAAAAGGGAACAAGGAATTAAAAGCATTCACAGCTGAGCAGAATGCAAGGTGGCCGATCTGTCCGTCCTTAAAGGTAAAGGTAAAGGAACCCTGGATGGTCAAGTCCAGTCCTTAACTAGCTGAATATCAGGAGTGGTGCTGGGCTAAGAAGGAGATCAGCTCTGCAACCTGCTTTCCACATTCCGCTTGCAACTGGCATGCAGGAACCAACCACCAAAGGCTTGTCCTCAATTTCACCCTTTCAACTTTCCCTCCTGTGCTCAAGTACGTTCCTGGGAAACAAGGCATGACACTCTGTATTAGGGACGCTCATTAGAAATGCATTCTGCCACCTTGTCTGAGAGTGTGGGAGTGCTCTCTTCCTCAGGAGGGGATAACACGATCCCTGTAATTTTTAATATCCCTTTGTAACAAAAGCCATTTTACAAAAGGAAGCACACAGCACTGGGAGAATTTAACATCTAACCCAATTACGCTCAGTGGCTTTCCTCCTTTTTTTTTGGAAACCAAATCATGTTGATATTTGATGTTCTCCCACTTCCCCTTCACTCTAGGGTGAAATATGAATGCAATTGTTTTTTAGACATTGATCTGATGGCTAGAGGATCTGAATGCCCATATTTTTCAGGCATACAGGCCAAAGGCTGGCCAGGAATCTTGGAGGCAATCAAAGGCCAACAGTAGCCAGATTAATTCTTGTCGTTTTGCTGCTGCATTTTATTTGTCTGCGAACCACCTTGATGCTCCTTCTTTCAGTCATCACCCTCATCATCATCCAGACGCATGTTGGATGAAGGCCATCAGCTTGATGCCCCGAGAGAGAATCACACACACCCTCCCCAGGAAAAAAATAAGACATACTTAGAGCCTTTTTGATTTCCTAGTGACATCAATGCACTTTGCAAAGCAAGAGGTGTTCTGCCTACCTGTGAGTTTCCTGCCCAGAACCACTTGACCCTTCTGATCAGAGGGCCTAAGAGTGTAGGCAGCTGTGGGTCAGCAATGCCACTCGCAGGGAAATATGCAGGTTTTTTACTCCAACGCCCTGCAGTGCAGGAACCACAGCTAATGCACAGTTTTAATTAGGGTATAAGAAGTGTCTGCTTAATCAGGCAAATGGTCATAGCTGTCAACTTTTTCCCTTTTTTAAAGGGAAATTCCCTTATTCTGAATAGGTTTCCTCGCAAGAAAAGGGAAAAGTTGACAGCTATACCAATGGCCCATCTACAGGTGAAACTGAAAAAAAAAATGAATATCGTGGAAAGGTTAATTTCTTTCAGTAATTCAACTTAAAAGGTGAAACTGATATATGAGATAGACTCATGACATGCAAAGCGAGATATGTCAAGCCTTTATTTGTTATAATTGTGATGATTATGGCATACAGCTGATGAGAACCCCAAATTAACAGTTTCAACTTTGGGGTTTTCATCAGCTGTATGCCATAATCAGCACAATTATAACAAATAAAGGCTTGACATATCTCGCTTGGCATGTCATGAGTCTACCTCATATATTAAACTCCAGTAGCTAATGAAAACAATTGCTTACATAAATGGACTTTTCCACGATATTCTAGCTAGTTTGAATTATGGTGCTGGAGGAGACTCTTGAGTGTCCCATGGACTGCAAGAAGATCAAACCTATCCATTCTTAAGGAAATCAGCCCTGAGTGCTCACTAGAAGGACAGATCCTGAAGTTGAGGCTCCAGTACTTTGGCCACCTCATGAGAAGGGAAGACTCCCTGGAAAAGACCCTGATGCTGGGAAAGATGGAGGGCACAAGGAGAAGGGGACGACAGAGGACGAGATGGTTGGACAGTGTTCTCGAAGCTACTAACATGAGTTTGGCCAAACTGTGAGAGGCAGTGAAGGATAGGCATGCCTGGCGTGCTCTGGTCCATGGGGTCACGAAGAGTCGGACACGACTGAACGACTGAACAACAACAACAAAGATATTCTAATTTTTTGAGTTTCACCTGTAGTCCCTCATCTCCTGCAAAAATCTCTTACCTGGGCATCTCTTCTCGTTGCACTGCTTGTACTCCTCTTTGGGTCCTTGACATGCGTCTCCTCCATAGAAAGGGCCGTAGCAGACACGGTCGCGTTTCTGCGTTCCGCCTCCACAAGTGGCGGTACAGCTCCCCCACGGGCCCCACACTTGCCACTTGCCATCCACTGCAAGAGAAAGAGAGAAAGGGGAGAAATTTTAATGTAGGGTTCCTGCAGAGCGGGGTGGAGATCTGGGGTTGTGGGCACACACAATGCACTCTACGTAGGGCTACCCTTGGATCTGGTCCAGAGGCTCCAGCTGGTTCAAAATGCTGCGATTGGACCATTGATAGGGCAAATTATTGCCAGCACATAACTCAAAAGCTTGCACTGGTTGCTCAGACATGGCAGAGCCAGGTTCAAGGTCCCTCCTTTTTTAAAAAAATAATATTGAAGTAAATCAAACAAATTGATACAATCAACATAATAGACACAAAAAACCAGCACAATATATCTGGGAGAGACTTACTATTTGGTTGGTAGAATACTTTTTTTTTTTTTTTATAAGAATTTATTGACATTTTTACTTATAACAACATACAACCTTAACCACACCTACATTTATACACATACAAAACAAATACAATTACACATCTTATACAAAAATTGCCATGATTTTTCTTCTTAATTAGACATCTACAAAAAAAAAAAAATTTCTTTTTCCAATCTTGACAGTTGACTTCCCCTGCCTTTTCACCTTCGAGTTTATATCCATAATCTACTTTTTAACCTCTTCATTTAAAAAAAAAATTAAACTTAATTATATATATAAAGTAAAACATTCATCTTAATCTTCATCTTAGTCTTAATCATCTTAATCTATAAACTTAAACCACTTAAAATGACTTCATTTATACTACATCCTTATAAGTCCTCACAAATCATCCTCATCAAATCTATCTCTTCTATCCTTTGAACTGCTGCTGATAACATAAAAACTTGAAATATCTCTTTTCATATTCAAACAAATAATAAAACAAACTATTGTTGACAGTGTTCACCCTCCGATTTCAAAATACCATAACAGATTGCTTTAGATTTTACTTAATACTTCACCCCACACCCCCTCTGTCCATTCTTCTTCTCCTGATGGCATCAGCACTGAACTTCCATGCAACTTCCCTCTCCCAACTTCCACAGATCCAGGCACAGTCCAAAGCTCTCCTTGCCACGAGCTCCGAGGTATCCAACTCTCCCTCTCTCAGCTTCTCCGGTTCTTTGTAGCATTCCTTTTCTTCTTGTAAATACCTTAATTCTCTGTCCCTGGCCCCCGAGCTCACACCTCGGGGACTGGATATAGCAAATCTTAACATCGCCTTGGGGCTGCCACCCCCAACAAGCGAATTTCTTCTCCGAAGTAGCTCATTCATTTCTTCCCATCTTTCCATCCATCCTCTCAGCTCTTTGACAAGATTTCCTTCCAAAGTGTCAAAAGTTTTGTTAGCCTCCTCTGTGGGCAGTTGGTTCCATTTCAGACCCCCACACAAGACTTTGACTTTTCTGTAAATTAGTTCCACCTTCAAGGCAGTGAGCCTTTGTTCATCTGTTAGTCCAGAGTTCAATACCAGTTCAAGGACGAAACCCAGCATACTGGCAGAGGAGGAGGAAGTGGGTATCATATTTCTTCTCCTGTCTCTTTGTTCGTCGCCATTTTCCTAAGCTGGAGCGCAAACACCGCAACTTTAAATAGAGATATTTTCCGCTAGTTAGCTTCCCAAGAAAAAAGTTTGCCAGTCTCATGTATCGATTTTAGATACTTTATAACCAGTTCTGTGGCAGCAATCCCTCAAATTGGTTAATTTCTTAGGCTCGAAGGGAGGGAGGCAGGCTGCCTTTCTCCTTCCCCCCGGATCGTTCCAAAAACACGATTTCTGCCAAGATTATTTACTCACGACCACCGGGTTCCTTTAGCTCCATTCTTCACAGGTAGAACTTGGACGCTCACCGCGGGCTTTGCCGCCGCATTTGCATCCCGGTTGGGGCATATCCCCGTAAGCCCGGCTCCGTTGTCCCTTCACCCCCACTCCCCCTTTACAGGGGGGTAGGGGAAGGGTTCGGAGCCTCCGCGGGCACAGCCGGGGAGCCCAGGGTGCGGGACGCTCTTCCCGCACCCCAACCGGAGCCGCGCGCTGCGGTAGCGCGGCTCCTAACCCCCGGGATGGATCGGGCGCCTCGCAGCCGAAGCAGCCCCGACCACCCGCTATGGCGTCGCCAGCCGGAAGCTTGGTTGGTAGAATACTTAAGACCATTAGGAATGCCAAATTTCATGTTGTACTAAGGAGAGGGAGTCCTGTCTTGCTGCATTTCTTGAAAACAAGATAGAATCCCACCAAACTGCATATAATTTTTCTGGGTTCTCCAAGCCTTTGGCAACACACCATTTATGTGATATTTTTCAGCTATTGCTAAACTCCACATATTTTTTTCTACCAAATCAAAAATTGCAAGTCCTGTAAGGTTTTCCACTTGGGGGCCATTGAGGTTTTGAAATTGGCTCTCAACCAGGGGCATAGCTAGCTGCTCCAGCACCCAGAACGGCGGGGTTGGGACGAGCCTCCCACAGGGGCACCATGACGTTCCACCCAGGGGGGGGCGGCATGGCGAACTGCCCATGCAGTCCGCTTGGTGGACGCAAGCCCCACGCTGCCATTTCAGGCAGCGGGGGGCCCAAGCCACCATGTCACTCCCAGGAGAGACGCGTGACTCGGGCGTGCTGCACGCCAGGCTCCGTGGTATGTGCAGCCCCCCGCGGTGTGCCATTTTGTCACCCCCTCAAGGATGACACCCGGGTTGGACTGCACCCCCCTTCCTATGCCCCTGCTACCAACAACTTGGGTCCAGGACACCTTAAGGTATCCTCTGTGAGGTCTACAGAGGAGTAACTGTTTGTGGTCCTCCGTGGCTTGGATGCATGACTCATATCCAACAGGAGCCATGTGCTTAGTATTCTGGACCCAGTTTTATCGGACTCCCTCCAGTTGAGCTCAGACAAATCCCCTCCCTGTTGAGCTTCCAGTGCCTACTGGAGATTTCTTCTTCTTCTTCTTCTTCTTCTTCTTCTTCTTCTTCTTCTTCTTCTTCTTCTTCTTCTTCTTCTTCTCAGATTTGTTGTTGTTGTTCAGTCGTTCAGTCGTGTCCGACTCTTCGTGACCCCATGGACCAGAGCACGCCAGGCACGCCTATCCTCCACTGCCTCCCGCAGTTTGGCCAAACTCATGCCAGTCGCTTCGAGAACACTGTCCAACCATCTCATCCTCTGTCGTCCCCTTCTCCTTGTGCCCTCCATCTTTCTCAGTTAAGCAGTATCAAAATTAATAATACTAGGAAGTAAGCCTCATTGAGTTCAATGGGACATACCTCGGAGGGCTCCACTGAAATTCTCTTGAGGCAAAATGCTAAGCACAGGCCTTCTTAAAATAAGTACTTGGTGAGATGAACAATATGAAGAGAAATATTCCAAGCAGAAACAAAAATATAACCCAGGGGTGTGTGGCTTGTGGCATGTGCCTAGGAATATGTGTTCCAAATTGTTTCAGCTCTATTATGTGGCTCAGCAGAGATGCACACAGAAAATGTTGCTACTGAAAGACTTGTTATATACAGTGGTACCTCGGGTTAAGAACTTAATTCATTCTGGAAGTCCATTCTTAACCTGAAACTGTTCTTAACCTGAAGCACCACTTTAGCTAATGGGGCCTCCCACTGCCGCCACGCGATGATTTCTGTTCTCATCCTAACCCAAGGTACTATTTCTGGGTTAGCGGAGTCTGTAACCTGAATTGTTTGTAACCCAAGGTACCACTGTAGTAAAGGTACAGGGACCCCTGACCATTAGGTCCAGTCATGTCTGACTCTGGGGTTGCGGTGCTCATCTCATGTTACTGGCCGAGGGAGCCGGCGTACAGCTTCTGGGTCATGTGGCCAGCATGACTAAGCCACTTCTGGTGAATCAGAGCAGCGCACGGAAATGCTGTTTACCTTCCCGCCAGAGTGGTTCCTATTTATCTACTTGCACTTTTGACGTGCTTTCAAACTGCTAGGTGGGCAGGAGCTGGGACCGAGCAACGGGAGCTCACCCCATCGCGGAGATTCAAACTGCCGACCTTCTGATCAGCAAGCCCTAGGCTCTGTGGTTTAACCCACAGCGCCACCTTCATCCTTAACCCAAGGTATACTATTTCTGGGTTAGCGGAGTCTGTAACCTGAAGTGTCTGTAACCCGAGGTACCACTGTAGTAGCTTTCCCCAAATGGGCATGTTCCAGATGTTTTGAACTACAAATCCTATCTTAGTGTTCTTCTACTTTAACAATCACTCGTAGCTGAGTAAGATTGTCTTCCACAAACGTGGTTTTAAAAGTGAGTCCGTAAGTGACCATGGAGGCCAATTCTGAATCCACACGTTCTTCCACAGTGGGGACATAGGTTTCCGGGCAGGAGTTGATCACGGTGAGGGTTTGCCAAGTGTGCCTTCCTCTTATCGCGTTTCTCCCTTGTGTCCTGAGTTCAAGTGTCTTCAAAGCCCATGACGCCTTTGGTAAAGGCTGTTGCCCAACCCCCTGCAATGCAGGAATCTTGATTCATAGTCTCCCTTCCAATTTGAAACCATACCGGACCCTGCTTAGCTTTGCAAATGTGCGAGCAGTTTTACTGCTGCACCACTAGGAGGTCGTTTTGCAGGTGAGCCATGCATTGGTTCAATCCCAAAGGGGAAGAGGGTGACCCACACGCTACTACTGACCTGGGCACTGTCTTAGGAAGCAGTCTCGGCTCTCCACCCAGTGTCCTTGGCATTCGGCTCCCCCGTACGATGGCCCGTTGCACTCTCTCGTCCGCTGCTGGGTGCCGTTGGAGCAGCTCGTGGAACAGGAGCTCCAGCTCGACCATTCATTCCAGTTGCCGTCCACTGAGTGACCCAAAGAAGGAAAGAAGGGAAGGCAGAATGTGAAAACCGCTTTTGCACGGAGATACAGCTTTATAAAAATAGCTGTGTGCCTTTGTTTCTCAGTTTGATCCTTTTACGTGGATTTGTATGCATTGTGGTATTTTATGCATTTTCATTTTCATTTGCAGTTATTTTGATTTGAATTAATTTTGGGATGCATTTTAATTGATTGCTCGCTTGTTTTTTGCATATTGTATTCTTTATATGATGTTAGCCACTCTGAGGCCAGCTCCGGGCAGGGAGGGCGGGTTACAAATAAAAATTATTATAATTATTATTGTTATTATTATTGATCATAGTTTAGTAATCATTCATTGCAATTGTTAGGAGTGAAAGCTGTTTAATTATTATTTGCTGATGTTTTGAGAGTTAATTTTTATTTTATTTTGTATATGTTATATCATTAGTTTTTCAGGTCCCCAATCAATTCTCTCTCTCTCTCTCTCTCTCTCTCTCTCTCTCTCAAAAAATATTTATGCTTTTCAGGTTTATACATTTCAATAATTTTACAATAATCTTAACATTTCAAAACTCGACTCTCTTCCCCCTCTTTCTGTGGTTCCTTAAATTTATTTATTATATTTTCTACATATTCCAAATTAACTTTATTTACTCATTTATTCATCTACTTTAAATATATACTCTTATAAAACTGCAAGTTATTACAGCAATCCACCTTTGAGAGTTAATTTTATTGTGTGCTATTATATTCCAATAGATTATTGAATATTGCTTTATTTGATATAAGTCGTTCCATTTTAAAGTTCTGTTTTATTGTGATTTTTTGTATTGGATCAGATTATTATAAAGGGTATGTTCTTTGTTGTACATTTTGTTTGCCATAATATTTTGTTGTTGCATATTTTGTTGTTTCTATTGTAATATAGAAAGGCAGTCAATGCCAGTGACTCATCTAGTCCGGCATCCCATTCTCACAGCGGCCAACCAAATGCCTATGGGAAACCCACAAGCAGGATCTGAGCACGAGAGCCCATTCCCCTCCTGTGGTTTCCAGCAGCTGGTTTTCAGAAGCATTGCTGCCTCCAACTGAGGAGGGCAGAGCATAGACTAGCAGCCATCCACAGCTCTCTCCTCCGTGAATTTGGATTTGATATCCCGCTTTATCACTACCCGAAGGAGTCTCAAAGCAGCTAACATTCTCCTTTTCCCTTCCTCCCCCACAACAAACACTCTGTGAGGTGAGTGGGGCTGAGAGACTTCAAAGAAGTGTGACTAGCCCAAGGTCACCCAGCAGCTGCATGTGGAGGAGCGGAGACGCGAACCCGGTTCACCAGATTACGAGTCTACCACTCTTAACCACTACACCACACTGGCTCTCCAGATTGGAATTTGTCCAATCCTCTTTTAAAACCATCCAAACTTGTGGCCGTCACCGGGGCCGGTTTAAGGTTTGATGCGGCCCTAAACTACTGAAGGTAATGGGGCCCTTTATATGTCCAGCTGTCCTTTGTCAACAACAAATTGCCGCTGCTTTTTGTGTTGAATGTATATGGTCATTTATGGACCTAATAGGTATCTAAAGCCATTTGCACATGCAGAATGCAGGCACCCTATATATAGAAAGGAGCAAACCAGTGATATTTTAGGGAGCAGCCAAGCAGGCGGGGCCCATGACTTATATCATAGGAGCCTACACAACACAAAACACTGTTGCTGTATGTAGGTTTTATTTTATTTGTTTTTTATCTTATATTTTGGAAATGTACATCCAGGGTTTTTTCCCTTTAATTTTTTTGGGGGCCCTAAGCTATAGCTTGTTTAGCTTATACATAAATCCAGCACTGGCCATTACAGTCTCCTATGGCACTGAGTTCCACAGTTTAACCACCCACTGCCTGAAGACGTGCTAGTTGTGCAGGATGAATGGCCTTTTTTTCAATTGGTGTCTTTCAGAAATTGCTGAACTCACAGCTCCCATCATCTCTGACCACATGCCACCCTGACCGGAGCTGATGAGAACTGCAGAGTCCCAAGTTGGGATCAGGAGGGCGACAGATAAGGCAAGCTTTCATGCCAGATGCAGGCAAGAGAGGGGGAAGCCTGTTCACAGAGGGAAGCAATTTACTGAATCCTCAGGGCTGGCGTGCATGTTTGTGTGTTTAACTGTCAAAACCGCTTCCATTTTGACAAGGCGGTTTTCTCCCTGACATTTCAGCACCATCTACTTCTGTAATCTGCAGATAAGTCATCGGTGATTGGCACTGCCAAGAGCTCAAATAATAATACCGTCAGGTTCTCATTGGGTGGTCGGAAAATGGAAAACCAAGACATGTCTATTTTAAGCACCAGGTTTCTCACCTTCAAGGACCCCCCGCGTGCTCCGGTGCAAACTTCGGAACCCGCTAGATACATACCGCTCCAAAGAACCCAGCCAACTCAAGCCTAACTCAGAACGCACAATTACTTGCATCACTTAATTAACACGAATAGGCGAAGGAGTTCTCCAGTCTGAAATATCAGCTGTAATTTATCATTCAGCTGGAAAAAGCCCCCCTTATGCCAAGTGCAGGTTAGGAATGAAATATGAATACTTTTATTAGAGAGATATATCTTGAAATATTTTCCTGACATGACAGACCCACTCTAATTATTTCTGGAAGGCTTCAGCTCATTAGCAGAGGGCTCATTATCTCTCTAGCAGGAGGAAGTCCGAGTGTCAATTCCTAACAAATTGTAAGGCTGGAAGGATCCAGGAGGTCATCTAGCCAACCCAAAGAAGGGTTTTTCTAGGTATGCAACCACTGCAGATCCATCCAGAAAAACCAGCTTGAGCATTCTCAAGGAAGTGAGTCAAGCCAGAAATCCAGAAAAGATGCCTAAAGTTGCCAGCAGGGCAGTTCAGCTTTTTCCTTCCTATTACGGCCAATCAGATGCCTCCAGAAGTCCCCAGGCAGGGCAAGAAGTCATGAGATTTTTTTTTAAAGGAACTGACATCAATGGCATATTAAAAAACATTAGAATAGCCTGAAGGATCAGGCCAATGGCCCATCTAGTTCTATATCTTGTTTCTCACAGTGGCCAACCAGATTTCCTGGGTGAACCCACCAGCAGGATTCAAGCAAGAACAGAACAGAGCTTGGGGGAGGTGGAGAGATTTACTCAACATCTACTTAAAAAACAAATAAACCAGCTATCATATCCTAATCTCTCTCTTTGTTGCAAAGACATCACCTTGCCGACAAAGGTCCGTATAGTTAAAGCTATGGTTTTCCCAGTAGTAATGTACGGAAGTGAGAGCTGGACCATCAAGAAGGCTGATCGCCGAAGAATTGATGCTTTTGAATTATGGTGCTGGAGGAGACTCTTGAGAGTCCCATGAACTGCAAAAAGATCAAATTTATCCATCCTTAAAGAAATCAGCCCTGAGTGCTCACTAGAAGGACAGATCCTGCAGTTGAGGCTCCAGTACTTTGGCCACCTCATGAGAAGAGAAGACTCCCTGGAAAAGACCCTGATGTTGGGAAAGATGGAGGGCACAAGGAGAAGGGGACGACAGAGGATGAGATGGTTGGACAGTGTTCTTGAAGCTACTAACATGAGTTTGGCCAAACTGCGGGAGGCAGTGAAAGATAGGCATGCGTGGCATGCTCTGGTCCATGGGGTCATGAAGAGTCGGACACGACTGAACGACTGAACAACAACAAATTTGATCTTTTTGCAGTCCATGGGACTTTCAAGAGTCCCCTCCAGCACCTCCTGGAGGTGTTTGTAGAGCCTCACAAATTATGCAGCTCTCCTCCATCCTGTGGGCCAGTATCTCACCACTAATTGGATACCAAAGGGGGAGGGAGTGATAAAATAGTGGGGGGAAGAAACCCAAGCATCCGATCATTTGTCCAAGTGCTTCCTTCTGAAAGCCCGGCACTTCATTTACCCGATTCTCACTGCACCAAATCAAACGGCAATCAGCCAGCCGCGATCTGAGCAGAGCCTCTGCTGCAATTAGACACTTTCTCCCCTCCGACTTCCCATTCTTCTCCCCGATCTCCTCCAGCGAGTGGCTCGTTCTCCAAGAGTCCCTGCCGCACGCTGAACAACTGCATTGTGCCTGCTGCAACGGCGAGTTTGTCATTGTTTGCCGTTATAAATCCAAGGAACAATAACCGATGCGAGCCGGCGAGGCTCTAAAGCACTGAATTGCTCTCATTGTCCCTTTCTGACTGCCTCCCCGATTTGGTGCCCGTTTGGCATTTGATTATCATTGTGCTCACCAGTAGACATTAATCAGACTGGATGGGGTTGCAGCGAACTGCTTCTCTTCAGATTGCTCTTTCATTTGCTGCAGTGGTTTAAGATAATTCATCCACACAAACCCACACCCCATGGCTGCCTCAATTTTTTTTTAAGAGTCTGTATCTGTCTGGGAAGTCTGTTTGGAGAGCCAATGTAGCACAGTGGTCAGAGTGTCGGACTAGGACCTGAGAGGCCAGGGTTCGAATCCCCGCTAGGCCATGCAGCTCACTGGGTGACCTTGAGCCAGTCACGGTCTTCCCTCAGCCCAACCTACCCTTCAGGGTTGTTGCAGGGGATTAAAAGAGGAGGGAAAGAACCGAGTGTGCCACCTTGAATTCCTTGGAGAAAAAGATGGGGTATAAATGGAATAAGTAATATATATATATATAAGTCCCCAATGCAGATGCAACAATATTGATGTGAGGACATAATCCAAGTGGGAATTTAAAAAGATTAAACCGATTGGTAGATAGACCTAGTCAAATATAAGGAGAAATTATGGTATGGAGGCTCCATGTTTCCTAATTCACCAGTGCCCCTTTGAGCCAAAAACCTCGCCCACTGAAGAGCAAGCTGCGAAAGTTTCTTTGCCAACTTACCGGGGCAGAGTGCGATGTTGCAGAACTTGGTTTGCTTTTCGGGTCCTTCGCAAGGGTTGCCGCCAAACTGAGGAGGTTTGCATGTACGTGTGCGATCCCTGTACCCTCGGCCACAGGTCGATGAACACAGACTCCACGGAGACCACTCGTCCCATGTCCCATGGACTGAAATGTAAGCAGAGGAGGTCAACCAAGGAACCAGCCATCAGGTTGGTTATTGCTCCTCTTAAGAATAAGAGGGGGGAATGTACTTTATGGTCTCCTGCCAAACTCCCAAGCTCCACCCCCTCTCTCTCCTGCATGAAGCAACCATCAGAAACTAGCTCCCATCATGTGGACTTAGAATCCAAAGCCATCCTTGTAAACACGAAGAAACTGTGAGTAAATAACCTTTTTTTCTTCACCAACAGGACCTCTGTGTTTTTTATTTACTCTTTTAAGTAACACTAGTGATGTGTGAATGAGACAGAGGAGGGTTCAGTGAGGTTTATTCCTGGGGCATAGTACCCATCTTCCCATTCGTATCCAAAAGTAAAAATGAAAAACGAAAAGAAAAAAAAATCAGGTCATTTTTATGGAAACCTACACAGACAGAATGACCGTTCCCCACATCAAATGGGGTGCACATTTTGTGTGGTTGCGTGCAGCCCCCTTAGATCCCAGAGCAGCACCTGGCAGTTTGGACTGGCACCACCATCCCGGGCAAGATACCTGTGGTCTCCGCCTACCCCAGTCAGCCGCCAATCCCGCCTGGGGAGGTGTTGCCAAGGGGATTGGCCAGGTGGGAGGAGGGACCACACAGTACACAATAGAGGGTGTAGCTTACCTGAGAAGCAGCAGTCGTCTCCAGAGCTTCTCCCACCCTCCACTCTCTCAATTAACGCTTACTTTGCAGGTTAACCTCTTTTCCACAGGCACACAGGGACGCAGGTGCTGCTATGTCAAGGCCACTGTTGAAGGGCCGGAACTGAATTTCCCTGCATTGGCATGTTTCACCTTTCCTGTAGCAATTCATCACAACTTTGGAGGTTGCAGGCCTTGGGCAGAATCCTTTAGTCATCTTCCTAAATGGGGGTGGGGTGGTGACTCCATGCCCCCAGTGCGGCGGCGATAACAGGGTTCCCGTTAAAGGGGTCTTGGGGGGAGGCATTGGCCATATGCCCAGAGGTTGTCATTGCTCTCCCCCTCCAGCGGCGGTGAACCGGGGGGCAGGCTATCTGCTTGAACACATGTTCTCCAGACTTAGCCCAATCCCCACACATGCTGTATAACCCTCAAGTTACCCAGACCCCCGGCCACGCAATGAATCGCTCCAACACCCTGACCTCGATAATAAACTTGCTTGCTTGTTGATTTTTTTAAAAAGAAACTGCTCAAGTTGGTAGCATTCTTGCAGCCAGAGTTAAATCAGCGGATTTGTGAATGTCTTGCAAGATGCAAAGCAAGTTTCTGTCTTTCTAGAGAGCATGGGTGAAATGTCAGAATGATGGAGGTAGCTGAATACAATCCGTTTTCCTTGGGCCATGGGCTTTAGCACCCGGTGTAGCTCAATAAAGCATGCATACCAATTGCGGAAATTTGCTTAGGGGGTGTAATCAACTCAGGTTGCAGAATTCCGCTTCCTTTGTTGCAGAAGTCAGGTGACATTTGAGCAGAGCCTTTTAGCATTTAGCAGATGAGTAGATATAATGCCCACTTCCCTGTGGTTGGGGAGGTAGCGGCAGGGAGAATTATATGTGCAGCATGGAAAGGTCATCACCTGGACAGACGGCGGAGTTGTTGCACTGCCGCTGCTCCCGGAGGGGCCCACTGCATTGGGTGCTGTAGGAGTACGACACACAGAACCTCGTCCTAGTCTGCCAGCCCTCCCCGCAGGTGGTCGAACACACGCTCCATGGGGACCACTCCTCAGCAGCTGGATCACCTGTCGGGGTGCAGAACATGTGAACATCTGGCCCAGTGCTGTCTGCTCCACCTGGCGGGGGGCTGACCAAGTATCATTCCTGGCCCTCCTACCTGGCAGTGGCCTGGGACAACATTGCATGTAAAGTGGGAAGTGTCCAGCATTGTGCAAAACCAAAGATCCCATCATAGAATCATAGAGTTGGAAGAGACCACAAGGGCCATCCAGTCCAACCCCCTGCCAAGCAGGAAACACCATCAAAGCATTCCTGACAGATGGCTGTCAAGCCTCCGCTTCAAGACCTCCAAAGAAGGAGACTCCACCACACTCCTTGGTAGCAAATTCCACTGTGAAACAGCTCTTACTGTCAGGAAGTTCCTCCTAATGTTTATGTGGAATCTTCTTTCTTGTAGTTTGAATCCATTGCCCCGTATCTGCTTCTCTGGAGCAGCAGAAAACAACCTTTCTCCCTCCTCTACATGACATCCTTTTATATATTTGAGCATGGCTATCATATCACCCCTTAACCTTCTCTTCTCCAGGCTAAACATACCCAGCTCCCTAAGCCATTCCTCATAAGGCATCATTTCCAGGCCTTGGACCATTTTGGTTGCCCTCTTCTGGACACGTTATCATCTCCCATCATCTCCCCCCATTGCCATGGTGGCTGGTATATTGATGGGAGATGCAGTCCGAGTTGGCACAAGATAGTTTTGTGCCTGGTGCAAAGGGCAAGAAGCAACCCCAAGAGGGTGTTATTCTAGGTATGGCTAGGCTAGTGAATCTCCAAGTGTGGAGACTCCAGAGGAATAGCTGGAGGTGGGGCTGACATTTCTCATGCCGCCTAGTGGAGATGTTGCTCTTGGAGAGCACCACGTTGGCTACTCCCACTCCAAGGCCTTCGCTTTGCTACCGAGCTGAGGCCCCGTCTGTGATGCTGTTGGCGAACAGAAGTATTGACTGCAGGGACTGAAAAAAAAAACTCTTTGCCTTTTCAGTGACTGGTTCGTGCATTTTCGCAGGCCCCTCTGTCCTTGAATTGCACATTCAAATGAGGTTGCTCTCGCCTCCTCCGAGTCAGAATTAATTCCGCCTCCTATAGTCAAAATTATGCACCATTTAAACATCAAATACCCAAGGATTAGCAGAAGTGGTGTTAGCCTCCAGAAAAATTAGAGCTGGAATGTATTAAATTGTTAGGGCTGTGATCCAATGACTGCATAGATTAGTTGACTAAATTCTGCATATGTCTCATTTCATGATGCACGGTCCACACAGGGAACCTCTGCCGGCTGCGCGTGCCTTGCCACATCCCAGCACTTTTAAATTCCATCGGTTTTAATGGGAAAGTTAAACATGTGCAAATCTGTGCTCTGTTGAAATTGTTACAGGTAGGTAGCCGTGTTGGTCTGCCATAGTCCAAACAAAATAAAATAAAAAATTCCTTCCAGTAGCACCTTAGAGACCAAGTAAGTTAGTTCTTGGTATGAACTTTCGTGTGCATGCAAGTATCTGAAGAAGTGTGCATGCACACGAAAGCTCATACCAAGAACTAACTTAGTTGGTCTCTAAGGTGCTACTGGAAGGGATTTTTTGTTTTATTTTGTTTTGACTGTTGAAATTGGTTGGACTTAAACATGCTTAACTCTGGCTGGGTCATACAGGAGTTGTGTGAAGCTGCTGTTTATCAATTTCCTTTCTCTGGTAAACAAAACCCAGTCAATGACTTCCTCCTCCCTCCTTCTTCCTTGTGTTAATGACTTACCTAGTTGAGGCGCAGGGTACCCATACTGTTGCACGTCGTCGACATCATCTCTCTTCCGGTTATCTGTGGACCTCAGTGATTGGCTTCGGGAATTGTAGTGTCCATTGGCTAGGATTAAAAAGGGGGGGTCCAACGTAAATAAACCACCCACCAATTCTGCAAAGCCACCCCCCCCCATGAAATTTCGTTTCAAATGCAAAGCACATGTAGAAACATTTGGTAATCAAAGCACCTGTTGCGGGCGGTACTTAGAGTCATGCTGAGCATTTCCCCATAGAAACGCCAAACAACAAAGCCCCTAGAATCATAGAATCCTAGAGTTGGAAGAGACCACAAGGGCCATCCAGTCCAACCCCCTGCCAAGCAGGAAACACCATCAAAGCATTCCTGACAGATGGCTGTCAAGCCTCTGCTTAAAGACCTCCAAAGAAGGAGACTCCACCACACTCCTTGGTAGCAAATTCCACTGTCCAACAGCTCTTACTGTCAAGAAGTTCTTCCTAATGTTTAGGTGGAATCATCTTTCTTGTAGTTTGAATCCATTGCCCCGTGTCCACTTCTCTGGAGCAGCAGAAAACAACCTTTCTCCCTCCTCTACATGACATCCTTTTATATATTTGAGCATGGATATCATATCACCCCTTAACCTTCTCTTCTCTAGGCTGAACATACCCAGCTCCCTAAGCCGTTCCTCATAAGGCATTGTTTCCCTGTTGGACTTCTGCCTCATGGCTATTAAAAACATAGGAGTATTTTTAGAAGATGTGACATCATCAATGCTTTTTAACCCCCCCCCCCCCAACCTCATCCTCATTCTCATGGAATTCCAAGCATAAAGGTATGGTTTAGCTTAGAAGGGATGGGCATCCGTGAAGCAACACAATAGTAGTAGTAGTCAGGTAGTTGTTTATTTCCTTGACATCTGATGGGAGGGTGCCACCACCGAGAAGGCCCTCTGCCTGGTTCTCTGTGACCTCACTTCTTGCAGGGAGGGAACCGCCAGAAGACCCTCGGAGGTGGACCTCAGTGTCTGGGCTGAATGATGGGGGTGGAGACGCTCCTTCAGGGATACTGGGCCGAGGCCGTTTAGGGCTTTCTAGGTCAGCACCAACACTTTGAATTGTGCTCGGAAACATACTGGGAGCCAATGTAGGTCTTTCAGGAGGGTGGAATATTGGCGGACAGGTATCAACAATGAGATGGGAAGCATAGAATTCTGACAGGTGTTGACCAAGTGCTTTTTGGCACTATAGCACCTAACAGGGAGCACAAGAAGTTCATCCTTTGGTAATGCACATATAATTTACCTTGGCAACCAAGTGCTTGGCGAAGAAGAAGAATTTTAATAATAATTTCATTATTTGTACCTTGCCTATTTGAGTGGGTTGTATCAGCCACTCTGGGAGGTTTCCAGCATATATTAAAAACGGAATAAAACATTAAAGACTTCCCTAAACAGGGTTGCCTTCAAATGTCTTCTAAAGGTTATGTAGTTACTCTCCTTGACACCTGATGGGAGGGCATTCTGCAGGGCGGGTGCCACCACAGAGAAGGCCCTCTGCCTGGTTCCCTGAAACCTCACTTCTTGCAGTGAGGGAACCGCCAGAAGGTCCTCGGCGCTGGACCTCAGTGACCAGGCCAAGAGATGGGGGCTCTGCTCTGTCCTGCCTACCAATAGCTGGAAACCGCAGGAGGAGAGAGCGGTCTTGTGTTCGAATCCTGCTTGTGGGTTTCCCGACAGTGGCACGTGGCTGACTACTGTGAGAACAGGATGTGAGAAAAGGCTCTTGCATTTGAGTCCTGCTTGCTGGTTTCCCACAGGCTGGCCAATCTGAGAACAGGATGCTGGACTAGGTTATTATTATTGCTGTGGAACGCCCTCCCATCAGATGTCAAAGAGATAAATAATTATACGACGTTCTGTGGACATCTGAAGGCAGCCCTATATCAGGATGCATTTAATCTGCGATATTCTTCTTCGTTGTTGCTGTGTTTTTACATATCCTGTTGGAAGCTGCCCAAAGTGGCTGGGGCAACCTAGTCAGATGGGCAGACTAATAATAATAATAATAATAATAATAATAATAATAATAATAATAATAAATTAATCAATGACCAGATCCAGCAAGCTGTTCTCATGTTCTTACAGTAACCAAGCTGCATAGCTGTGGCCGCTTCAAGGAAAATTCCCAACCCTACAATACGCAGAGTGCATCTCTTCTCTTTGGGAACAGCAGCAGTGAGCAGTCCTGCTGTTAGAGACCAAGGCTAACCTTCTGTGTGTCTGTAAGTGTAACACACACATGCTCAGTAATATTTGGGTGGCTGGTGGTTTTTAAAGAGACAAGTGGAAAGACGAAGGCAACAAGTTTAATTTCAGTACGGCTTTTGACAAAGTAACCCCTGACGTTCTTGCAGAGAAGATGATAAAATGTGGGCTGGACGAGGTAACTGTTTGGTTAAGGAAGCTTTTTGAAATTTGATAATGTCGATATATGTATATTCTCTTTTTGTTAACAGAACTTCTGTGGGTTCCTGCTGGCGGCAAGGAAGAAGACAAATTCTCTGGCAGGATCCAGCAAGTTTGTTCAGCGGGAGATAATCCCATCGGCCTTTCTCCTGCTCGGCACCCGGGTTCCACCTGATGAACCGCTCCTAATGACTGATCTCGCTTGCTAATGAGTTGTGTGATTGCTTTCTGCTCCCCTGCTGGCGTGCCTGGTCTCAGCTGCTCTGCCTGTTGCTAATTAAAGCTGATGGGGCAAAAGGCCTGAATTTTAAGAAGGTCTCTTTCTTGGAAGAACAAAAACAAAAGCCCCCATTGAGGCCACCCTCCCCAAAATCAGAGTCCATTGCCCAGCATCTGGTCTTGAGTTGAACTGGGAGCCTTCGAGGGTCTATGGGCCACCAGAAGTTCCACAACAGCAAAGGTACTTCTAGCCTTAGGTTTCGCAGTAAATGAGGAGGAGGTCCTGGGCCTTCGGTGGCAGGGTGGACATGTGCCCTCCTTTACAGAGGACAGTCCTCTCTCTAAAGTATCTTGGGCAGCCAACTCTGGAACTGTGGGACTCACCCCTGCAGGAGTCAGTAACGACCAGCAACTTGGATGGTTCTAAAAGTGAATTGTTCATGGAAGAAATTTAAGGACTATTTAAAAAATCGTGAAAAATTAGATATTTGAAGCAGTACCAGTTTGTTTAAGTGGCTTTAGCTAGTTGATGTTAGATAAAAACAGTATATTAGAAGTAATGTTATGAATGGTTTAGGAATGTTTAAGGTTATGTTGCTTAAGTAATGGAATATATATGATTAGTTAGTATTTTGAAGTTTATTAAGAATAATGGTGAATGATAAGAAAATAGTTACAAAGTTACCAAAGTATATTAGTATTGAACGCAGTTGAGAGAATGGGGGAAGTCCCCCAGATAACATTTGAAATTAGAATTAAACAATTATTCATTTATTGTTCCGGTGTAGGTATGTATAAGTCTTTTATTTTTTTCCTTTTTTGTTATTGTTGTTTTAATGTGTATGTTGTGTTTTCTTTTTGTTTTTTGTCAATTGTTCTTGTTTGATGTATTATGCATTTGTTGTTTATTGTAGAAAATAATAAAATCTTTTTTAAAAAAAACTAAAAGTGAATTGTTCAAATTCATGGGCAAAGGCACTGTTGTATCTGAAATTATGGTAGGGGAGATACTCAGAAATGTGCTTCTCGTAGAATCCTGCTGTTGACGGGGTGACCCTGAGGACCATCTAGTCCAACCCCCCTGCAATGCAGGAATATGTAGCTGCTCCTTACAGGGATTGAACCCACAACCTTGGCATTGTCAGCAGCGTGCTCTAGCCATGATGGCTGTGCTCTGCCACCATAGTCAAACGCGGCAAAGCTTCTGAATGCCAGTTGCTGGAAACCAGAGGAAGGGAGAGGGCTGTTGTCTTGAGTCTTCCTTGTAGACTTCCCAGGGGTATCTGGTTGGCCATTGTGAGAACAGAATGCTGCACTAGATCGGCCAATGGCTTGATCAGGCAGGCTCTTCCTATTTTCTTATGCTCTTAGGTATAAATTGTGTGGTGTGTATCAAGAATTAAGCTCCTTTGGCCTGTCTAGAACCTGCAGCCAATTAGATTCACAGGGACGACCCTGAGTTCTAATTCGGCATGGGCAAAACTGTCAATTTCAGTTTTTCATTTCTCCCCCTCCTTTATTAAAATTTGTATAACCCATTTCACCTGAAGGTCACAGGGTGGCTCACAACATACAAATGCAAAATGAGGACACAAAATGCATAATAATGACAACAGCCCCCTCCACACAAACACATTTAAAAGGCCCTGAGAGGTTAAGCAGCCAAAGGCCTGGTTAAAGAGAAACATTTTCATCTGGTGCCTAATTTTTTCTCCCTGGGGACAGCCTTCCACGAACCAGGAGCCACTGCAGAAAAGGCCCTGTTCTCATGTTGCCACCTTTCAGGCTTCTCATGGAGGGGGCACATGGATGACTCAGATGAGTCAGAATCTTCCATTCTCCACATTTCAAAATCAGCCGCTGTTTTTACGTCCTCGTCAAAATTCGCCACCAGGTTTCTCCTATCCTACACATATTGATAGGCACTTTTGTCCAACAGACGCATTTTCCGCAAGCTCTTTTCAATAACATACAGTACACCTTTCATCATTCAATAATATATCCCCTTCACCATTTTTGCAAGAGATATTTGACTGACAAACTGCTTTGCAAAGTTCGGGGAAGCAAGGCTTTTGGTGGATCGGTTGTGTTTCGCTTTGTGTGTTGTTTTGGGAAGTGTGAATCAGGTAGATTCTCCTTTCAATGTGAACTGCACCAGATTTCTCTACCCTCCCCCCCAAAAAGTCCTAGTTCCATTATGATGAGAGAGGCAGGGGGAAGAAAGTTCCCTCGATCTGCTTTCCCCATTTCATCCTGCCTCTCCTTAGCTACCTTCCCTCCGAGCTCAATAATGCAAAGTGCTGTAGGCTTTCTTTGTGGGGAATGTGCTTCGCTCTGCTGATGACTGTCAGGTGCGTCAATGTGCCATGTCGGTGCCAAGGCTCATTATTCATGTCGTGCAACCTGTGGCAGAAGCCTGATCTGCCACAGCAATCCTTGTGGTTAATTTTTTAATTTTTTATGATGTAGATCTTGCAAAAGGTCATCTCTCAGCGAAGGAGTATTAAGGCATTACTGACTGACAGCAGGCTTATCCCACGCATAGCACGGCAAGGAACCATTTACAAGCCCAGCTGTGATGCAGAAGAACTCTTCCGTCACCCTGAGCGCATGAGTGAGACGCTTCAAGTTATCTCGCAAGGGGTGATATTTTGGGGCATTTGAGGGGTGAGTGGCAGCAGCAAGCCCGTGATCAGGAACCCTTTGAATGTCAGGAAAAACATACGGATCCCTGAAAGAAGCGTGTTCACTGAGCCAGCCCTTTGATGTGCATCAATTTGGACAGCTGCCTTCTGTGGTGCTGGAGGTGGGGAACCAAGCCTGCACAACAAGGAGTGGGGAGCCTCTGCCACACCTGATCTGCGTATATGTTCTGAAATGTCAGGCGCTGCTGCTTGCCAGACGGCAGCGTGCACCCAATTCGGCTGGCTCCCTCGCCGGTATCGTTTTCAGAGAGTAAACAGGAGCTGCTGGTGATGTTCTCAGCCCACTCTGTGGCACTGTCTCATGAAACCCACAGGCGTTGGCACTTTGCGACGCCGTGCCAGGGAGCGTGTTGACATACTGTTGCTTCAGCTTGGATTTATTTATTAATTGGCTGGGTAGGTGACGGTGACGGGAAGTTACCCTGCTCAGCCACCAATTCAAAGCAGCTTGAAATCATGGTGACGCCATGTCTTCGCTCCTCAAGCTACGAAAATCTTCCCATCGGTTAAGCTCAACTCCAAGTTCCCTCTTTGGGGGTAAGCATATGATCTGCCAGCCTCAGGCCCTTCGGAGGCTCCAAATGGCTGTAAGCGCAATATGTTAGGACCAGGGCTGGGTGCACCTAGGGAGGGCATTGTGGAGCAGCAAAAGGGTGGCCACCAGCCATGGAGCGTGTTCCTCTGACACCCGGGGCATGGAGGGTGAATGGAGCCCACTCCCCCCACCCAGGGCCGCTGCATCCATTAAGGCGAACTAGGCAACTGCCTAGGGTGCCAAAATGGAGGGGGCGCCGGCCAGGCTTGGGCGGGGGGTGACGGGCTAGCAGCAGCTTCTCTGCTGTAGCGGAGAGGTGCTGCTTGCCCCCTACACCACCCCCGGCTCCTGCTAAAGCAGGCTTTGGCGGGGGTGGGGGGCGGGACGGGCGAGCAGCAGCTTCTCTGCTACAGTGGAGAAACTGCTGCTTGCCTCTCCACCACCCCCACCTCCCGCTAAAGCAGGCTTTGGCAAGGGGGCGTCAGAAGGTGGTTCGCCTAGGGCGCAAGAAGCCCTAGCACTGGTCCTGTTCATGCACTAGAGTCCAATTTGCCCCAATCTATGAACGGTTATATTAGTTGGCAATGCATAAGAAGACTCCTCTGGATTAGATGCATGGAATTAATACAGTCCAATTCCTACAGTGCAGGAATATTTGGCCCGCGACCCTGAGATCAAGAGTCTCCTGCGCTACCGAATGAGCTATCCCTCGGGGCAATGGCTCATGCAGTCAAGCATTCCTGTTCCCACAGTTGCCAAGCAAATTCCCCAGTGGGAAACACAACCGGGATTCGAGCACAAGAGCAGTCTACCTGGCAGGGGGCGGGGGGTGCCAGAAGGTGGTCTCGCCAAGGGCGCAAGAAACCCTAGCACCGGTCCTGCCGATGCCAGCCCTGAGCCACTGCACAAGGCTGGGATGATCCCAGCCTCACAAAGCGGTTCAGGGAGGGCAGTGCGAGAAGAATGCCATGAGCCCTTCGATGCCATCCTCACCCTCGAGAGGCAGGGATGAAAAAGGGACATGGCTGTTGGGTCCTTCTCATGTCACACTCCCCAAATTGCTTTGCAAGGTTGGGACCCAATTGGATCCCAGCCTCGCACATGAGCGCTCCCCCCACAAATGTGCCTGGGGCAATCACTCTGGCACCCCCCCCCCTCGCCACACTATGCCCATGGTGTTGCCACTAAAACACTGAAGCATGCTCACCTTTGCTGTTATTTCTCTGGAAATCACTACCAAAGCTGCTTCCCCATTTGTTTCTTTGCTCTAAATGTCATCCAATTGATTGATGGATTGATGGATTGATTGATTGATTGATTGATTGCATACCCCACCTTTTTCTCCAAGGAGCTCAAAGGGGGGCATGCATGGTTCTTCCCCTCTCCTAATTTAATCCCCACAACAACAACCCTGCAAGGCAGATTAGGCTTCATGGTCACCCAGTGAGCTCTGTGGCCAAGTGGGGATTTGAATCCGGGTCTCCTGGGTCTTAGTCCAAAACTCCAACCACTACTCCATACTGGCTCTCAGGAAGGATTTGCTTTGTAACCTGATTTTAGCCAACTGTTTGGTTCTGAGCTTGTCAGCCCATAATGTAATTTCTCTAGGGCATTGACTGGTAGACGCTCTCCTGTGTTTCTGACAAAAAAATAATATCCCCAGCCCTCCCTGGGATTCCCAGGGATCGAACCTGAGACCTTCTACATGCAAAGCAGGTGTCCTACCACTGAATATACCTATAACGAGATGTAGTGATCTTTAGGAGGGAGGCACATTGCTGTTCTATATAGCTAGAGTCTGCCTAGAGCACACACCCTTCCTATTTTCTGAACTTTCTGTGTATTTTGGGTGTGAAAGGTTTAATTATGACAAAAAGAAAAATACTGTTTTAGCATCACATACTGTGAGGAGGCTGTTTGGAAATGTATATTCTGTATTGAAGCAAAGGGTGGGTGGAAACTGCTAGTTCTCCTGCATAACTATTTTAAAAAAGCACTTCTCCGCTGTTAATTTAGACTCCAGTGTGAAGTCTGAATTAATTAGAAATGTCTTCCGGAACACATTATTTCGCCAACACATGAAAGCTTGAAGCGAGTCTCTGCCCACTTTTCCAATCATAATTCTAATGCATTTAAGCCCACCTTCTCTCCTAGAAGCTTAACAGGGCTCTCTCTCCTCCATTTTTTTCCCCTCACAACAACCCTGTGAGGTACGTTATGCTAAGAGAGCATGACTGACTCAAGGTCTCCTAAGAAGCAACAAGGATCAGTCCATCAGTCCTTGTTGTTGTTCAGTCGTTCAGTCGTGTCCGACTCTTCGTGACCCCATGGACCAGAGCACGCCAGGCACTCCTGTCTTCCATGTTGATGGCAAGTTGATGTCTCTGCTTTTTAAGATGCTGTCTAGGTTTGTCATTCATTGCTTTCCTCCCAAGAAGCAGGCGTCTTTTAATTTCATGACTGCTGTCACCATCTGCAGTGATCATGGAGCCCAAGAAAGTAAAATCTCTCACTGCCTCCATTTCAGAATTTAAGACTGGATAAATGAGAAACTAATAATAATTTCTCCATCACTTCATACCTGTGACATCATCAAGGTGTGCCAAGTCTCAGATGCTCCAATATTGGTGTACATAATAACAATCACTGCAGATGGTGACAGTAGTCACGAAATTAAAAGACGCCTGCTTCTTGAGAGGAAAGCAATGAATGACAAACCTAGACAGCATCTTAAAAAGCAGAGACATCACCTTGCCGACAAAGGCCCATATAGTTAAAGCTATGGTTTTCCCAGTAGTAATGTATGGAAGTGAGAGCTGGACCATAAAGAAGACTGATCACCGAAGAATTGATGCTTTTGAATTATGGTGCTGGAGGAGACTCTTGAAAGTCCCATGGACTGCAAAAAGATCAAACTTATCCATCCTTAAAGAAATCAGCCCTGAGTGCCCACAGCAAGGACAGATCCTGAAGTTGAGGCTCCAGTACTTTGGCCACCTTGTGAGAAGAGAAGACTCCCTAGAAAAGACCCTGATGTTGGGAAAGATGGAGGGCACAAGGAGAAGGGGACAACAAGATGGTTGGACAGTGTTCTCGAAGCGACTAGCATGAGTTTGGCCAAACTGCGGGAGGCAGTGGAGGATAGGCGTGCCTGGCCTGCTCTGGTCCATGGGGTCACAAAGAGTCAGACACGACTGAATGACTGAACAACAACAACAACAATAACGAGAACTCCAATAAGTCTCAGATGCTAACAAGCAGCTGTAGACCATGATCAGATTTGCTTTAGACCACTGTCAGCTGGTGAAATGGCTCTGAAGGGCCCCTAACACCAAATTTGATGCTAAACTCCATTAAATGCAGATTTTAGAGCAACCTTTCATGGGAATACCTGTGGTTCCTGCATTGCAGGGTTTTAGACTTGATGGTTCTTTGGGCCCCTTCCATCTCTATGGTTTTATAATTCTGTTAATATTCTAAAAATTCTTTGGGAGGGCCTGCTCTCAGATCCCAGATTTGCCAGATTTTCTCCTTGCTTTCCACCAAACCATGCCTTCCTTGCCCACTAGATAAAGTACACCTCTTCCCGCCCGCCTCCGCCCCTCACATATTGGGCAGATGATGCTAGTTGCTGGCTGCTGAGATGTGCTTGGCCTGAGAAACCGCTACCTTGGTCCACGTCCAATAGATGGCAGAGGTCTCCGTGTGTGAATTAGCAAGGAAGGGATCGCTGGGTTCTTTGCCTCGAGCAAGCAATAAACAGAAATTACTACAAACTCTGGATGCTGTCCTGCAGACCGGCTTTCCTCCCCCCCCCAAAAAAAAAAAAAAAACAAACTGGCTGGACGGAAAGAAAAGACACCAGCTGGGGGAAAGGAAAATGGCTGTTGTTAAACCTGAAGTAATTCTGTTTTCAATCTGCAATAAACAGTAATTCTCACCAAGACCCTGGAGGCATCAGACTTTTGCCTATGAAGACACTTGGAAGCCTGCATTTATATGCAAAAGCTAAGGCCACCTATGAAATGCTGGTGCCCTTTATTGCTTTTCTTGGGTTGGAATCTGAGGCTGCTGAAGGTGTTGGCTGGTCTTTGTTTATTTCTTTCCTCCCTTGTGGACGCCACCAGCTAGTAACTTCCTTGGGGCAGAGACCTGACAGCATGGCACATTGGCTTAAATTATGGATGGGCACTGTGCCCAATACATGTTTGCAGCCTGGGGCAAATTACAAGTGTCGTATGCCAGTCTCTCAATCCCACACCGAGAGGGTGGCTATAACAGGAACTGAATCTCTGCTTCTTGGGAGAAAAGCAATGACAAACCTAGACAGCATCTTAAAAAGCAGAAACATCGCCTTGCCGACAAAGGTCCGTATAGTTAAAGCTATGGTTTTCCCAGTAGTGATGTATGGAAGTGAGAGCTGGACCATAAAGAAGACTGATTGCTGAAGAATTGATGCTTTTGATTTCTGGTGCTGGAGGAGACTCTTGAGAGTCACATGGACTGCAAGAAGATCAAACTGATCCATTCTTAAGGAAACCAGCCCTGAGTGCTCCCTGGAAGGAGAGATCCTGAAGCTGAGGCTCCAAGACTTTGGCCACCTCATGAGAAGAGAAGACCCCCTGGAAAAGACCCTGATGTTGGGAAAGATGGAGGGCACAAGGAGAAGGGGATGACAGAAGACGAGATGGTTGGACAGTGTTCTCGAAGCTACCAACATGAGTCTGACCAAACTGTGGGAGGCAGTGGGAGACAGGAGGGCCTGGTGTGCTCTGGTCCATGGGGTCACAAAGAGTCGGACACGGCTAAACAGCGACAAGAGGGAGAGGGAACTGCTGGGAAGACTCCGTTTAAAGTACAAAGGCTTGGATGCTGCTGTCCCTCTGGGGAAATTGAACTGGATTTGGAGAGGGAGCAATTGATTGCTGCTCTGATGCTGCAGAAAACCAGTGCCTTAGTTATTCTGTATTAGGACACAAGTAGATGAGGTTCTCCTTTAAACAAACAAGCAAAGAAACAAAATATAAAAGGGAAGAGGAAGAGGACCACTACCCCCCCCCCATTCTGGAGCCGCTGAAAAAATTGGAAATGTACACAGGAGGAAATATCAAATCTCCCTCTTTCTGTACTTCCGGTAGGGAAACACACACACCCCTTGCAGGTGCATTTGATTCATTTTTTAAAAAAAATAGGATAAAAACCTGCATGAGATCCAGATCACAAACCTCCCGCCATCTCATCTAATCCTGGCCCTCAGTCCCACGCCTGTTTAGAGAGCTGATAGAGCACAGATAGAGGCGAGTCAACAAGGGGAAACTTTGGCAAGGATCCCTCTGCCCGTCTAGACAAATTAGTCAAAGGGAATGAAAAGATGAAAGCCTAATGCAGTGGAAAGTTTCCATTTAAAGATTCCAGCTACAATATGATTTAACTTTATGGAAATGCCAAACAACGTGTGAAATCATTCTAGTCCTCCCAAGGCTCATCCTCTTCTGATCAAGGGCTGCTGCATCCCTGACTCTGCTAAGGAAGTCTACTTTCCCCTTCCTTTTGAAGAAAGTTATAATTTCCTTTAAAAAATAACAATAGACACGCCAACAACTTTTGCGCGCCTTCCCCAACATGGTGCTCTCCAGAGGTCTTGAACTCGCCAAGTAGATAGAGAGAAGTTTTTCTCCCTCTGTCATAACACTAGAACTCGTGGGTGTCCCACGAAGCTGAACATTGGAAGATTCAGGAGAGATAAAAGAAAGGGACTTATTCATGCAGCATATGGTTTAACTGTGGAACTCACTGCCACAGGATGGTCACCAACTTGGATAGCTTTAAAAGGAGATTAGACAAATTCATGGAGGAGGAGAGGGCTATTAATGGCCTCTAGCCATGATGGCTATGCTCTGCCTCCGCAGTTGGAAGCAGCAATGCTTCTGAATAACAGCTGCTGGAAACCACAGGAAGGGAGAGTGGTCTTGTGTTCGAATCCTGCTTGTGGGTTTCCCGATAGAGACATCTGGCTGACCACTGTGAGAACAGGATGCTGGAGCATAAGGGATGCTGGAGCCAACAGGCTCTTAATTTATCATGTCAATTTATCATCGCCACTATTTCCACAGGTCTATGGACAGCCTCATCCTCAGGCAAGCTGTTGGGTTGCCTGCAAAACCAACATTTCAAACTGAAATTTGACAGAGATGCAATTTCCACAAAGCTCTGATAATCAATCCGATCAGCCAGCAATATTCACCCCACGACCATTAATTAATGCAAGTTTCAGGTGGGCTGCAATTCCCTTCTCTTCTGTTCATCTCTTGTACATGTTTATAAAGATGAATGAAGCATCTTCATTTTGTGCTTCTAGGGAAAGCCGGAAGCCACAGCAATGGGGCAGTGGTCTTGTGCTCACATCCTGCTTACAGGTTCCCCACAGGTCAGCCACTCTGAAAACAGGATGCTGGACTAGATGGGCCACTGGCCTGATCCAGCAAGCATTTCTTGTGCTCTTTATGTTCCCATTGCCTCTGGAGCTGATGGGAGTTGTAGTTCAAATTATCTGGAAGGTACCAGGCTGCAGGGGGAGTGGACTAGTCGGAAGGTCTAATCAAATGTATTTCACTGAAAACCACGGGGGAAAGTTGGAGATAAAGGTATCATTATAATCAGCAAGGCTCGCTCACATTAGCCTGCCTGTAGTAGTTACAGTAATTTGTGGAAAGTGCTGGAAATGAACAAGGCAGTACCCACATACCATTTCTCCAGGCCTGGTACAAACTTGTAAGATGTCCCTCCTTACTAGCCAGAATGGCAGTTATTGCACTGGGATGGAAAGAAAAGGCTAAATGGGAAATGGGAAAATGGAATGATTATGTTTTTGAATACGTACAATCTGAAATATTTGCACAGATAGCAGCAGAGGATAGTTGGGAAAATAAATGCCAAAGAATTACAAATAAATGGGCAATTTACAGGAATTGGATAGAAAGGGGTGAAGCCAACCCAAACATACAAGCTCGAATGAACAGACTGTGTACATGGATAAAGATCTGAAGAAGGAAGGTCTGTCCAGAGGGGAGGGTGGGAGGGGAGGGGGAAGGGGAAAAAAAGTCTCCTAAAAGCTTGGTTGTTTACTCAGGTCTATTGGAGATGTTTGAGAGCGCTACCTTGTTCAGTGGCTGTTTTAAATGACGCATTCGAAATGTATTAATTGTATTCTGAACTTTGTGCATATCTTATTGTACTTTGATTCTTTTTCTGTAAATCAGCTGCAGATTTTTGTTAAGCGGTATATACATTTTCTGAATAAATAGTAAAAAGAAAAAAGGGGGGGGAAAGATGTCCCTGCTTACCATTCCACCATGATCTCTTGCTTGTTTCAATAAACTGGAGGATTAGTCGGTCTCATTCAGCTCTCATTTCTGGCTACTTGATTTGCATTTATAGGCACGATACAGAAATGTCAGGATGCCCAAAAGGCAAACACTCTTTAGACCAAGGATGGGGAACCTGCTGCTCTACAGACATTGCTGAACGACAACTCCCATCGACCCTCACCATTGGGCATGCTGGAGTCCAACATTGTCTGGATTGCAAACGATTCCACAACTCTGCCTTAAAGCAAACCACGGTAGTGTGTCCTATTCACCAGAATCTTATTTTAAATAATAATTTTCATCTGAGGAATGTTGGAGATTATGTATAAGGCTGAGTTGCAAATTCTCTGTTGGTCCCTGTTGATAACAGGGGCTCTCCTGATCTCATAGAATCATAGGGTTGGAAGGGACCCAGGGTCATCTAGTCCAACCCCAGGAAAAAAACCTTCTGGCAGTAAGAGCTGTTTGGCAGTGGAATAGACTCCCATGAGAGGTGGTGGACTCTCTCCTTCCTTGGAGGTCTCTAAACAGAGGTTGGATGACCATCTGTCATGGATGCTTTAGCTGAGATTCCTGCATTGTCAGGGGGTTGGACTAGATGACCCTCGGGTCCCTTCCAGCTCTTAATATTCTATAATTCTATGATTCTCCTCTCCCCCCCCAACACACCCCAAAATCAGTTCCGGGGGTTCCTACCATCCACCACAGCAAATTTGGGGAAGGGTGCACGAGGAGATGAAAAGGAAGGGGAATTTATTTTGTGCAAGCAGAAGTCTTTGTGGCAATGTGATGATTTCATTGCACGCAACCCACAGTCTGGTGCAAACCTTAATGGGGGTCTGAATGTGAGCAACGGTTCTGCACAGTTGTCAGGATCGCGAAGCTGATGAGCTGGAAACACAAGACACTTACGGTTGCAAGCTTTCCTGTTGCACAGCCGGCCTTCTTCTAAGACTCCCTCGCAGATGAGGCCATCGTCAGGAAGGGGCTGGCAGGTACGGGTGCGAGTCTGCAGGCCTCCTCCACAGTCCCGGGTGCATTCTCCCCACAGCGACCATGGGTTCCATCCACCTGAGGACCAGCCAGGGGGAAAGAGAAAGAAAAGAAAGCCTCAGCTGCCATGCTTTGAACTTCAAGACATTACCGCCGCCCCCCATGTTTGTTTGCTTCACGTATGCACCAGTGTCATTCAGAAATGGACCCTCCATTTCCAGACACTACACACCATCGGTGGATAATGTATAATCCTCATCCAAGCTTCAGTTGAAAACTGGAGCTTTATTCAAGTTTTTACTTCTATACAAAGTCTACTTTTGTCAGAAGCCGTACACTTCCGAGAGATTTTCATTTCAGCACTCTGGGTATTTAATTTACATGCAAGTAAATCAGGGAAATGAAGATAAAAAGCAGTCTAAAAAGAGTTCATTCTAAACTCCCAGGTTACCGCAGCCTTTTCAAGGATTTTGTAGGCCAGGCCTTTATTAAAGTGCCAGGTTTACGTACAAATTATTAAAATAGTAAAGACTTAAAACCTGCTAAGAGGCAATGTGGTTATGTAGCTTCTGCAGCTTGTCTACAGCCCATAGAAGAGGCCATGAAACTGCCATTTTCTATACAGCACCCCATATAACTTGCTTTTCTGTGGAGGAACTGCTGGTGACCTATGACCAGATAACGGAACAGACCAGCAAGCACCGACATTTCTGATGATCAAACGACCCATGTATTGTACAAATACATTTAACAGCACCGGAAACAAACAAAATTCCCAAACTTTTCTAAAGTACCACCACACATTATAAGAGCAAGAACTTTGAGGACAACTGGACAGACTGCTAGCTATTTCAAGCAAACCCCAAAACAGTCTTGGGTTCAATTTAGAAGTCTGCATCCAGAGTGAAAGAGTTGTCTGTAGGTTTCGACATCACCCCCACCCTCTGATATTCTCCCACACGCTTTTCAAAGAAGTTAGTTTTACCCTACAGTGAGATATTCTCCATGAAGTCAAATGGATTCTCAGCTTGGAATATCTTGTTAAAACCTAGTTCCAAGCTGAACTAGCGAAGCACCGTGTTTATCCATTGCAAACGAAACTGCCCTCTGCATATGCTCAGAGGAACTCTCTTCGCTCTCATTTCACCACGCGCTGAGTATAGCCCATCATTGGATGAGTCCTATATTCCTGTGACTACCAAGTGATTGGGAAAGATATTATTATTATTATTACAGTGGTACCCCGGGTTGCGTACGTAATTGGTTCCGGGTTATACTTTGTAACCCGAAAAGTATGCAACCCGAACAAGCGCGCGAAAAACCCAGAAGTAGCGGTTTGCGCATGCGTGAACTGCGCAGAATGCTTCTGTGCATCCGCACATTGCGCACGCTCTGGGTTGTACTTCCGGGTTACCGGAGTTCGTAACCCGAAAAGTACGTAACCCGAGGTACGACTGTATTATTATTATTATTATTATTATTATTATTATTATTATTATTATTAACCACCTCTAAATCTATTCTGAATTTCGATTCAGGTAAAATCCAGTGACTGATCTAGTCTTGCTGTGGTTTTCTTATGATCCAGCAACAGCTGAGAGTCCAAGAGTCTCATTTGCTTCCTTCATGAATAGCTGAAATTGACAAACTCCCGGGTTTCATTCAGAATCCTTGCAATCAAAGATGGGAAGTTATTATTGTGGAAGGCAACATTTGTTTTCCTAAGAGGAGGCGAAATCAGAAGACCAAATGACCGCCTCCCCAGATGCACATGCAAACACTTCTCATTCAGAGCATTTCCTCCCAGCTGCTGGCTCAGAATTCTCCCCAATTTTCTCTTCTTTTCTTTTGGCCTTAAATGGAGGGGTAGGGATGGGAGCGAGGGGAGGGGAGGAGGAGGTATGCCAAATGCCTGGCTGCATTATTCAGCACTCCAGACGATGAGTGAAAATTCAGTGCTGCCATCCTGCTCGAGGAATAGCTTTTAACTCAGCATCTGTGTCCACCAACGTAAGAAAAGGAGAGGCAGTTTTGTGTGATTCTCCCTTCCCATTGTGTCCCCTGCATCTGTTCCAGAGCATCAGAACCACTGTGTAGAACAGTGGGAATACCTGGGGGGTGGGGAGCTAAAAGTGGGCAGTATCAATGGGTCAAGTTCATTAATTTTGTTGAATTAATTAAACTAGATAGTTTTAATTGGATTTTGAATAGGTGTGCAATTAATCGCGACTCTTTTGAATTTAATTGTGTTGTTATCTTTCTTGGTGAGTTGTGAAATCTGCTCTTCTGAATAATGTTCTCTCTCTCTCTCTCTCTCTCTCTCTCACACACACACACACACACACACACAAAATTAAATTTTTTGTTTTTCACTTTAGAATATTCGTTTAGACAACCTTAAAATGTCAATAACTTCCCTTCTTCTCTTTCCATGGTTCACTTTGCATATCACAAATCCCTGCACATTTTACATAAACTAAACCATTCAGTATTCCATTACTTCATCCAACAAAACTTGTTTGCGCTGTTGAATTTATCTTAATGCTGCCAACATTTTTCAAATGTACACAATTCCGTCCCATATATTCAATAAACACATTTTCTAATCTTCTTTTAAATGTATCTTCTTGTTGTTCTCTTATTCTATATGTTAGGCCCACAAGCTGTGCATATTCCATCAGCACCTTAGAGGCCAACTAAGTTTGCTCTTGGTATGAGCTTTCGTGCGCATGCACACGAAATGTGTGTTTTATGGGGAAACACATTGTAGAAATTGAGCTTTTATGTAAAAAAAAGTGTGCACAGAATTTGTACAAAGGCATTCAGTTTGAATGGCCAATTTCTGTGCATTCTTTCTTAAAAGTAGGGTGGAGCGGGCTTCGGACTGAGTGATGGAATTAGGACCTTCATCCCATAACCACTTATAATACCCATATCCTTGCTTGCCCCTTGATGGGACTGGGAGAAGGGGTGGGAGATAACGGAAAAAGTCTGACTTCTGAACCTGTGGGGAGCCTGGAATTGAATATCTGGGGAAAGGCCATCTGCTCAGCAGGCAGAAGGTCCCAGGTTCATTCAACTCTCAGCATAGGACCAGGAGAAACCCATATCTCATGGCCAGGAGAGTTTCTGCTAGGCATTGTAGACAAAACTGAATTAGATGGGCCAGGACATCCACAGCTGCCTACATTCAACCAAAGCAGCTTTAGGTTATATCCCAAACTGGCATTGCTACTCATGTACAGGAGAAGAGTTGACCTTCAAGAAATCTAAAGGTATATTTCTCACTCCTTGAAGGTTGTGTCTCTCCCCCCCCCCCGCCTGAACAAAGACTTCTCTAATGGCACGCACAAGTAGGATGCCTTGTCTCTTCCACTTCCCGACAGGGGATGGATTGTGTTTCAAGGCCATCAACGTCTATTGACATAATGGCATCCCCTTAATGTCTCACTCAGTCCGATCGATACCATATCCGTAACCAGACACGCCGGACTAGGTGAGGGCTAATAAACTCTTCACTCTGTGCTATTAAAAGTCCTCTCTGTCCTCCTCCAGTGGGTGAGCTGGGGAGGGATGGGGAGCGGGAGGCGGCTCCAGGCCCCACACAGCCATTTTGATAAGTGGGTGACTTATCTATCTAAGCCCCACTTTTGACTGGTGCTTAAGCAAAACGCTTAATTGCTATGATGCATTAAAGGGCAATTTCATACTGCAGCATTAAGCAAAATGCATTTCTGCCATTGGAGCTGACTGCCAATCAGAGAAAGGCCCCTCTGCTTAATGATGGGTTATTTAAACAGCCCCGTGTTTTACGACGCAATCCATTATGATATCATTAAAAACCATAAAGAGAGGTTTGGTTAGGTGCTCCGACTTGCTCTGAATGAATTAATAGATCTCCTAGAGTTGTGGGCTGGGCGAGCGAGACCTGGCACAGATTCTTCTCAGTTGCCTCCTCTTACTCTCCTCTTCCTAATGCTCAGGTTTCCGTCTACCTTCTAGGGGCAACCAGGTTTGTTCTTTTGCACATCCCATAAACTTGAAGACTATGACATGGGTTACTGGTAGGAAGAATGTGAAACTCAGCACAGCTGTCCAACTGTGTGGAAGCCCAATTCATAGATAAGAACATCAGAAGAGCACAGCTGGATCAGACCAATGGCCCATCTAGTCCAGCATCCTGTTCTCACAATGGCTGACCAGATCCCTGTAGGAAACGCGCAAACAGCAGCGCTCTCCTCTCCTGTGGTTTCCAGCCTCTGGATGCAGAGATAGAACAGTCACTGACTGTCAGGCTTCATGGAATCCGATCCCCCTTCCTCACAGCTGGCAGCCAGAAATGGGAAAACAAGAAGTTCTTACCAGGGTTTTTATTTCAGTATTCACAGAGATAGATGTATGATGCTGCCTCTTAGATAATGGTGTTGCTCCGAGTAAAGTCCCACCCACTCCATCTCTATCATACATCATCCCTGTGCCGGCTGATCTGTGCTTTCTGCCTCTCAGCTTTCTGTTCTCCTACTTTCAATGCTCGCTGGGAACTGGGGGGGGGCATGCTTTCTAAAGACACTGAGTCTGTCAACTGTCTCTCCTCCTCCTCCTCCTCCTCCTCCTCCTCCTCCTCCTCCTCCTCCTCCCCCTCCACCTCCTTCTCCTTCCTCTTTTTCTTCTTCCTGCTCCTCTCCCAATATTTCCCAGTTTCTCCCATCTGCAGCCTCTGGACTTTGACCTTCTGCAAACCTTTGTTCTAAATCTATACTGTCTCCATCTTCTTTGAGAGGTAGAGAAGGAGGGAGCAGCAGTCTCCACCATTCCTCCTCAGTTCAGTCGCTGACACTGACCTTTACACACGCATAAACGTCTGCCACCACCCTTTTCGCTTCTTCAGTGTTACCACACTGCTGCTGCCTGGAGGGGCACTCCTACACAACAAAAGCAGGACCCAGGGGTGAAGTGAGGGGGGCATAGGGGGCGATCCGCCCTGGGTACCGCCCTGGGGGGTGACACTCGCTGGCCCGCCCCTCGCTTCTGCGCTGCGGCTCTGCAGCCGAGCGCCAAAAATGCCCTTTAAAAGGGGGGGGGAGGAAACCAGATGCTTGTTCGCTCTGCCGGTGGCTGCTTCCCCCCCCCTTTTTAAGGGTTTTTTTCGGCGCTGGGGGCGGTGCCTTCAGGTTTGGTGCCGCGGAGGCATCCTCCGCCGCTGGCATGACCAAAACACAAACAAACCCAACCTGGAACACTTGCAGTGTGAAACGTTTTAGGATTTCAGCAGGAGGTTATAGAACACGCACCAATTGCAAATAAAGGAGCATGTCTGCCCCCAAACCTCTGCAGATGCAAACAGTCTTGAAAGTTTGATCTCATGGAGCTGCCCCAATGGCATAATGAGCAGAAATCATCACGAATGCAGTATGAAAAGGACATGGGGGGGTATAGTATTGGATACTTCTACCCATCAAGCCAACTTTAGGTAAAGGTAAAGGACCCCTGGATGGTTAAGTCCAGTCAAAGGCAACTATGGGGTTGTGGCGCTCATCTCACTTCCAGGCCGAGGGAGCCAGTGTTTGTCCACAGACAGCTTTCTGGGTCATGTGGTCAGCAGGAATAAACTGCTTCTGGCACAATGGAACACCATGATGGAAACCAGAGTACACAGAAATACCATTTACCTTCCCACCACAGTGGTACCTATTTATCTACTTGCACTGGTGTGCTTTTGAACTGCTAGGTTGGCAGGAGCTGGGACAGAGCAACGGGAGATCACCCCATCACAGGGATTAGAACCACCAACCTTCCGATCAGCAGACCCAAGAGGCTCAGTGGTTTAGACCACAGTGCCACCCGCATCCCTAAGTCAACTTTACCCAACAAGAACACAAAAGCATCCTGCTGGGTAAGGCCAGTGGCCCATCTAGTTCAGCATCCTGTTCCCAGAGCAGCCAAACTGTTGCCTGTCAGAAACCTGCAAGTTGGATTTGAGCACAAAAGCACTCTTCCTTCCTGTGCTTTCCAGCAACTGGTATTCAGAAACATTGCTGCCTCCAGCTGTGGAGATGCAGAGGGCAGAGCATGGCTCCATGAATTTGCCCAATCCTCTTTAAAGGCCATCTTTGGTTATGGCTGTAACTGCCTCCTGCAGCAGCTAGTTCCAAAGTTTAACTACGTGTTGCACGAAGAAGTTAATAGAATCATAGAGTTGGAAGAGACCACAAGGGCCATCCAGTCCAACCCCCTGCCAAGCAGGAAACACCATCAAAGCATTCCTGACAGATGGCTGTCAAGCCTCCGCTTAAAGACCTCCAAAGAAGGAGACTCCACCACACTCCTTGGCAGCAAATTCCACTGTTGGACAGCTCTTACTGTCAGGAAGTTCTTCCTAATGTTTAGGTGGAATCTTCTTTCTTGTAGTTTGAATCCATTGCCCCGTGTCCGCTTCTCTGGAGCAGCAGAAAACAACCTTTCTCCCTCCTCTATATGACATCCTTTGATATATTTGAACATGGCTATCATATCACCCCTCAACCTTCTCTTCTCCAGGCTAAACATACCCAGCTCCCTAAGCCGTTCCTCATAAGGCATTGTTTCCAGGCCTTGGACCATTTTGGTTGTCCTCCTCTGGACACGTTCCAGCTTGTCAGTATCCTTCTTGAACTGTGGTGCCCAAAACTGTTATTTCCTCTATCTGCCCTGAATCTTCCAGGATCAACCTTCCTTTCCACATGCCATGTATAAATTGTCTCTCATCACTTATCGTCTCCCCCACCCCAGCTCAGACTTTGGAAGCATTTATATTTCTCAGGTGGTCTTACACAGAGCACAGCCTACATTAGCATTACGCATGCCTGACTGCCTTTCAAATGAGCAAAATAAATATTGTTCCTTAAAAAATAAACAAATCCTTGCTTCCTTTACCCCTGTGGCTGCTTGGAGAGGAACGACCGCCGATCTATTAACGCAGCAGAATAGCGGTTGTAGTAATGAACCCATTGGGGGATATAGGGGATCGGAAGGCTCTGGGTGTGTGGGTTTTCCAGTTTGCAAGGCTTTTTACATTATTACTCTGCTCAGTGACCTTGTCTCGAGAGCAAAGCCGCAGAAGGAGACAGCGAAGTGTCAGGATGGGAAGAGGAAGAGGATCATGTGATCCCATTTAATTGGGTCTGTGGGATTCTGAAGGGCATCCCAAGGTTGCCGCACAATAAGTTGGTGGGCTGGCAAGAACCCTGAAAGTCACACGGACATCACTTGTAAGCATCAGATTTGGCTTAAAGTCAGAAATCTCACCACCCAACCCTTCATCCAGAGAGAGACTCTCAAAGCATCCTTTGTAGCAATCAGGCAACAGAGCCGCAAACTCATGCAATTATTTCCATTACACTCCGTGAAGCCTCCACCCATCTAAAGTGCTACCTCCTGGTGATGGGAACTGTATCGTAGCTGGTATTTCAGAGCCTGTGTAAAGGTTAGAGCCAGAAGTAAAGATTTCTCTGAATTAGCATGGAATCATACTTATGGCACCTCAAAGTTCATCTAGCCAAACCCCTGGCTGATGACACAGGAAACACCTCTGGTAGGTGGCTATCCAGCCTCTGCTTAAACACCTCTAATGAAGGAGAGTCCGTCATCTTTCAAAGCAGACTGCTATTCCCATCAGAAAGCTCCGGTTGGGGTGCGGGAAGAGCGTCCCGCACTCTGGGCTCCCCGGCTGTGCCCGTTGTGGCTCCGAACCCTTCCCCCGCTCCCCCTGTAAAGGGGGAGTGGGGGTGAAGGGACGACGGAGCCGGGCTACAGGGGAAATGCCCCAACCGGGATGCAAATGCGGCGGCTAAGCCTGTGATGAGCGTCTAAGTTCTACCTGTCATTAAGGAGCTGATAAGAACCCAGAGGCTGTAAGTAATTGATTGACTCTTTGTTTCTTTGGAATGCGCTGGGGGAAAGAAGAAAGGCAGCCCGCCTCCCTCCCTTCGGCTGGCGAAAGAAATTAACTCTTTAAGTGACTGCTGCCACAACAATCAATAGAAAGTATTTGGAATTTGAAAACTGAGTCTGTTGAGATCTCCCTTAGGGGGTTAATTGGGGGGAAAATATCTCCGCTTGAAGTTTTGGTCTTTATACTCCTGCTTCGGAGAAATGGCGGCGACTTGGTGTGTCGTAGGAAAAATTTGAAACAAAGGAAGGAAGAGACAGGAACTGAAATCTGACACTCACCCTCTCTCTTAAAATGCTGGACTTCGCGCTCACACTGGCATCGAACTCATATTTAAAGGATGAGGAAAAGCTCATTATTTTGCAGATGGAACTGCTTGATCGGAAACTACAAGTCTTGAGTGGAATTATCCATAAAAAAGATCTACTTTCCACAGAGGAGGCTTTTCAAAAGTTCTACACAATGGAATCATGCCTTGGCAAAGAGCTGGGAGGGGCGCTTGAAAGATGGTCTGAGATGGCTGGGCAAATCCGGGAAAAGCAACTGGAAATGGGAAAATTTACAATATCCAGACCCCGAGGTGGCAGCTCGGGGGCAAGGGACATGGAATCAGAATTTTTACAAGAAGAAGAAGCAAAAGAAACGGAGGAGCCCAGAATGCAGATGAGAAACGCCCTGAGGCTCGATGCGGGGTTTGCTGTGGATGCAGCCTGGATCTGTGGACACTTGGAGGAAGACAATGGGAGATTTGGCGCTGGAGAAAGACTGGGAAAGACAATGGACAGAGGGGGAGTGGGTTGAAGAATTAAATGTATAATCTAAATGGTCTGCCATGGTATCCGAAGTCGGAGTGTGAAGTCTGTTAATGATAAGTTTATTTTAAATAAGTAAGGAGATGTTGAATTTTAAGTTAAAAGCAGCATGATAAAGGACAGAAGAAATAAGTTTAGCTATAAGAATATTTGGTTACGATTTAAGGTATAATGCAAAGATTGAGATAAGTATGTTTTCTTTTTTTTCTTTTTTTAAGTAAAGTTAAATTTTCTACAGAGAAAAGTTGTTAAGGAAATAGTATATTGAATTAAAACCGAAGGTGAAAAGGCGGGGGAAGTCAAGCGTCAAGATTCAGAACTAGAATTTTTTTTTTCTTTGTAAGGTTACAAATAAGAAGAAGAATCCTGACTTTATGTGTATTTGTATTTGTTTTGGTATTTGTAGGTGTGGGGTTGGGTTTGTGTTATATTATGAAAATGTTAATAAATTCTGTTTAAAAAACAAAACAAAAGAAAGCTCTAATAAATTAGAGTCCACTGCTTCCTGTGGCAGTCTGTTCCACTGGTGAAAGGCTTGTATCACCAGGAAGCTCCTCTTGGTGCTTAGTCTAAATTAACAGCATGCCAAAATCTGGCCTGCATTTCCACGAGTCCATTCTCACTCTGAAAATGCAAGCCATTTTCCTGCTACTTTCACGAAGGCGGAAGGGGCCAATGGCTTTATCGTTCCTCCTTGCATGCTTAAAGAAAGCTCAAATCAGCATGTGGGAAATGGTATGAAGCACACCCAAATATATTACATTATTTGCGTAAGAGTCAAGTTGCACACAGTACTCTGTTTGTGCAGAATATAAATATTACTACAACAAAGTCCACGACTCTTGCACACACACTTTAAGAGCTATTTGCATTAGCTCTTTGCTGCCACATAAACCTGGACAACACCATTACTGGCCCCAACAACATCAAACATACCATCTCGGGACTATTTAATTGCTCATCTTCCAACATTGTATATGCAATCAAATGCCAACAGTGCCCTTCAGCTCTCTATATTGGACAAACAGGCCAAACCCTAAGCCAAAGGATAAATGGACATAAATCTGATATCAGGAATCACAAGACAGAGAAACCAGTAGGAGAACACTTCAATCTCCCAGGACATTCTATAAAAGATCTCAAAGTAGCTGTCTTAATACAAAGAAATTTCAGAAATAGACTGGAAAGAGAAGTGGCTGAATTACAACTAATCACCAAACTTAAAAACCATGGAGAGACCTGGTCTGAACAAATACATTGGATTCTTATCTCATTATACATGACAAAGCTATCTTTAGCCATCTCACCCCTTGCCTTTCCCTGCAAGGCTAATTGCAGCCGTTAAGAGTCGTCAACAGGTTTTCCACACCTATCAGCTGATCACCCACTCCCACCACCCTTCTGAGTAATACCCCTCCCCACTCCCTCACTATATTTAAGGATCTGGTGACTTCTGTTTCAGTGTATCTGAAGAAGTGTGCATGCACGCGAAAGCTCATACCAAGAACAAACTCAGTTGGTCTCTAAGGTGCTACTGGAAAGAATTTTTTTATTTTATTTTGTTTTGACTATGGCAGACCAACACGGCTACCCACCTGCATTGCTATGCATTGGTCTTAACTTTCAAGTAAATAAGTGTTTATTTAGGCTACTGTGGGCTCTCACTGACCTCTGCTGGACAGAATCAGATCTGCTAAATTCTGTTAACTGTCGCTGGAACAAAAGCCTCTGCCATGCAGTGCGTAAATGGAAGTCAGCGACTCCTATTGAATTTCTGTATGGTGCCCGCAGGTTTAAGGGCACAGTCCATCTTAGAGAAGCGACATGAGCTCTTTGGCTCCTGTATGGAACAAGAAAGTGCACTGAACACAAGAACTAAAGGAAGCTCAATTGTCTCAAGCAACCTCTCCCAATTGTAGCAAAGGGAAGAGGCTTATCTTATGAGTCAGTTCTAAGCACACCATTGGTCCATTTTGCCCAGTGATGTCCACTCTGGCTGGCAGAAGCTCACAACAGTCAGAGAAGGACGCCTACTCTACTCAAAGAATGTGGATATGCATTGACCTCAAAGTCAAAATTGGAACTGAGTACGCATTTGTCCCTATTTAAATCAGATTGGGGGAAATGATACTGTCAAATGGAATTGCAGGCAGGGCTGGAAATATAAGCAAAAGAATGAGAATGAAAAAGGAATACAGTGTGGGATATATGCTGTAGAAATAAGTATTACCTTGAAGGCAGTAGACAAAAGGATTTGATCAGAAACATCATGGAAGTAAGTAAGGGTGATAACTCAAAATGCTAAGGGCGTATTTGTTAAATTATATGCAAATCAATTTAAAAAATTGAAGAAAAACACTTATTTAAATCAAATTGCCCATGGGTTAATTTGAATGCGTGGAACACAAGCACTTCAAGAGCCATACGCAAAGATAACAAGTTTGGAGATGCATGGAAACGTTTTTTGCTATTGGGATGCATATAAATTCAACAAGGTTGTCACAGAATTCAGAGTCTGATCATTCCTGGAACATAGGAGTAGCAAAGCAAAAGGGTTGTTCGGATCAGAGCTTCGTTCCCACTCTTGGCCAGCCAGATCCCTCTGGGGAGATCACAAAGCGAACATGAAGGCAACAGCCCACCCCTGATGTCCCCCCCCCATTTGCATCAGGAATTCAGAGATATACTGCTTCTGAACAGTGATGTTCTACTATGCTGCCATTTTTAGCTTTGGGGTACCTGTGCCATTGGTCCTGGTCCACCCACAACCTCCATTGTTAAAAATAGATGAAAGCAGAAAGGGTTAAAGTGCGAATGGCATGTTAAGTGAGGCTGGATAAAACTGTCAAATTCAGCTTCTGATTTTTCCCATTGTAAGTTCGGCTATTCACATTCCCTCATCAGTTTGCCTATTTCCTACCACCAAAGCTATTCATGAAAATCCATCAGCGTTTTAGTGCAGATTTTGCATTTCTGCATACACACTTGCCTAATATAAACATTTTTTTATTTTCACTAATACATTTTTATGCACACTTTACTGAAGCAGATTCATTTTTGCACACTTCACTCAGCTGGAGAACTGCAGTGCAAAATTTGGAGATGTGCAAAATTCAAATGATGGCTTGCATTTTTTTTCCAGAAAGTGCAAATCAGTTAGATTTGCCTTTCACTGTGAACTGAATCAAGGTTCTCCGTTTTCCTTCAAAGCAGGTGCCAATTCCCCTCTCCGTGCCTTCAAGTCTCAAGCAGCTGGAAGAGGCAATGCATTTCAGTTGCTCCTACACAAACACACACGCACACACAACCAGTGGGAAGGTTGTGCAAAAGTGGCACAAAGTACAGATTTCCTAAGTGAAGAAGAATTGGCGGCCGGGGGGGGCAGTGGGAAACCAGGCAAACAGCCAAACCAAAAGACGCATAACAGTGTGTGATCTAATTAGATCACTGCCATAGAATATGCATAATTCAAAATCACATGAGGATTAGTACAGACCTAAAAGCCAAACTTGGTGTGGGGTTGTTGTTTCTTGGACGAGAAATGACGAGCCAGTTGATGGAGCACATTGTGACCACACCAGATTCCAATTTTAGTCAATTGTGTTTACAGTTACAAATGTTTTTCTCAGCTCGCTGAGATGACCGGGAAACTTCGTGACCAGAGAGACGATGCGGTGGAAGAGGATTGGAAGAAATTTAAATTGTATTTTAAAAAATTATTGTATGATTGATAATTAGATATAACTAGAAAGAAAGGCCGGACTGTAGATTTAGAGTAAGGTTAAGTGTATAAGATAGATGAATATGAGTTAAGAAAGATAGTTAAGATTGAATATTTAGGTAAGTTTTATAGTAAATATGATTTGGTAAGATGTTTAGAAATTACTAAAGATGATAGACAAGGAGATAGGAGGAAGTCTACTTACAATGTGAGGAATAAATATTAGGTTTAAGATATATTTGTATGTTTTTATTTTTGTTTTTGTTGGTGTTAAATGTGTATTTGTGTATTTTTTCTGTGTGTTGAAAAATCTCAATAAATATATTTTAAAAAATGTATTTCTCATGCTCAGATGGGTACATCATTGCAACAAATGTAACAGCAACTAATGTCTTTTTTTCTCTTTAGGAACTAACAGGCGCAAGGAGTTCCTGGAAGCACAATGCAAACAGCTATTTTGTTTCTGAAGAAGTGTGCATGCACACGAAAGCTCATACCAAGAACAAACTCAGTTGGTCTCTAAGGTGCTACTGGAAAGAATGTTTTATTTTATTTTGTTTTAGCTATTTTGCTTGTCAGTGCCACCCTAAAAGTAGAAGCTGCTGTGTGGGGTTACCATGAGGGATTACAATAACCTTTGGGCATCTAATAATTAAAATGCAGCCATGCAAAATAACTAAATGCCTGCATCTCTCCTCTGCCACCATCAGCCCCTCATAGTGTCCCACAGACCTGGTAGATACCTGAATTCTCCACAAGTTGCCAGTATAGAACATAAGGAGAGCTTGTTGGATCAGGCCAATGGCCCATCTAGTCCAGCAATTGGCCATTCTCACAGTGGCCAACCAGATGCCTGTGAGATGCAACTGCAGCTTCCATTGCTCATGGTCACCAAGCCTCTACTTCAATACCTCCAGCAAAGGACAGTCTATCATTCTCCCCAAGCCGTGTGTTTCACTGTGGATGTGCTCTTAACGTCTCCTAATGTTTAGCCCTCAAACTGCTTCCTTGAAATTTCCACCCACAGTTTTCTAGTGCATTGGAGCAAGAGAGAAACAAGTTAGCTCCATCTTCTGTGCGACGTTGCGCCCATGCGAAAGAGCTTCTTGGTGAGACTAGCAGTGAGCTGCTGATGAAACTTGCAAGGCAACCTTGGGGCAGTCACAGCCTCTCCGCTTAACACACCTCGCAGGGTTGTTGTGAGGATGAAATGGGGAGGAAGAGAACCACATATGCCTGTGGGGTTTGCATGTCGAAACAAAATAGAAAATTCTTTCCAGTAGCACCTTAGAGACCAACTGAGTTTGTTCTTGGTATGAGCTTTCGTGTGCATGCACACTTCTTCAGATATATTTTGTTTCGACTATGGCAGACCAACACGGCTACCCACCTGTAACTGGGTTTGCATGTGTGCAAGTGAGAAAGGGATTTAGAAAAAGAAGACAAAGAGGCAGAGCTTTGACCAGCAAAGCCCTGAGCGAGAGTCAGGAGGAGAAGAGAGATAAGACCCCCCCCCCCGCCCTCTCACCCAGGGTCATAGAGTCATAGAGTTGGAAGAGGCCACAAGGGCCATCCAGTCCAACCTCCTGCCAAGCAGGAAACACCATCAAAGCATTCCTGACAGACGGCTGTCAAGCCTCCGCTTAAAGACCTCCAAAGAAGGAGACTCCACCACACTCCTTGGCAGCAAATTCCACTGCCGAACAGCTCTTTCTGTCAGGGTATTTTATTACACACAGGCAAAAATGTTACAGATTCAGCAGGCCAATGAAAATCAACCAGCACACCCCTAGACGTCTCATATGGGATGGCATCAGGTAACCATGGTCTCATGGGAAAGCTGGCAACTACATTCCTACACATCAAAGAGCATCAAAGCATGTAATGAATGGATAGAGACAGGAACTAATAACCAGGAGATAGCAGAAAGGTAGGATCTAACATCCTAACCCTAAAACCAAATTGTTTACCAACTCCTGAGATTGATCAGGCAATTTCCCCTCTAATGGTAAGGGGAAGATGCTATCTAAGTTCAAAGGAATGCTGGCAGATGGGACACAGCATCTGGCCGCAGCAAGCCACAACTTAGAACGTGACCTGCCTGCTTAGAGAGAATGGAGGAGAGAAAGAGCCACATGGATGCTACAAATGCCACCTTGAGCTCCATTATTATTATTATTATTATTATTATTATTATTATTATTATTATTATTATTATTATTATTATTATTATTAGAATATATATACCACCCTATACCTGGGGGTCTCAGGGTGGTTCACAGAATAAAATCAAGATATAAAACCACAAAATATATAATAATGAAAAAAGACAACCCAATAACCCCCTCCCAACAACAAGCACACATTTTAAAAGGACATGGGATGTAAATGAAATCAACCAAAGGGCTGGTTAAAAAGGAATGTTTTTTTTTTGCCTGGCAGCTAAAGGTGTATAATGAAGGCGCTTGGCGAACTTCCCTGGGGAGAGTGAGCATTCCACAGATGGGGAGCCACTGGAGAGAAGGCCTTGCTCTTGTGTTGCCACCCTCTGGACCTCTCAAGGAGGAGGCACTCAAAGGAGGGCCTCGGAAGATGATCTCAAGGTTCATATAAAAAGTGGTGGTCCTTGAGGTATTGTGGTCCTGAGCTATTTAAGGCTTTATAGGTCAAAACCAGCACTTGGAATTGGGCCCGGAAACTAATTGGTAGCCAGTGCAGTCGGACCAGGATTGCTGTAAGATGCTCAAACTGTCTTGCTCCGGTGAGCAACCTGGCCATTGAATTCTGCACCAGCTGAAGTTTCCAAACCGTCTCCAGAGGCAGCCCTACGTATAATGCATTGCAATAGTTCCTTGTAGGAAAGTGGGGTGTATCAATGCAATAACAACACCATATCTATAATATAAGTGAAGCAGATGTGATCTAGAGACGATCGTCTGGAGATTCTGCCTTCAGTTGTGTGCTAAATTCTGGAAAACTTTCACCACTTTCTGAGGATGCAGCACAAGAGGCATTTGAGCATTGCTGCAGTCATGGTTGTAATTCGAGGACCCGACTCCCGCATGCAGAAATAAAAACTCAATGACACAATAAATTTTGGTTAATGGAAGGAAAAAGGCAACAACTTTATTGGTTACAGCATGTGAATTGTATTGGCTTAGGCATTGGGTTGAACAAACTAGACTCACTCAAGGGTTAACCGCCCAGGAGGTGGAGCCTGTTGATGCGAAATACAACTGGAAGCTCCACCCCTGAAGTCACCGGGGGTCGTGCCATGGCCCTAGCCACCAACAGGGCGTCGGACAGGATCCACGACCGCCGGATTCCTTTACGGAATACCCAGCAGTTGGAGGGTTAGGCGATGGCCCGAACCTTGCCCTCCGATACCACACTAAACCCAATGCCTAACCGCCAATATAACAGAGTGGTGACAATTTGCTACGAGGTAGGTGAAAAACCAAGAGGCTGAGCCAATTTGCCAATTGGACAAAAACTCCTACAAGGCAGCTTGTGCAAACAAGGGGACCAACCGAGGTCCATAGCAATGTCCTAACCAAAAGCCAACCTAAGGGAGGGTGGACGGGTGATCCGACGAGGCAGCGACGCAGAATGGCGGAGAGCACCGCCGCGGCTGCCTTAGAAGCGGCTAAACCCTGCCCCTTGTGTCAGCCCTATTGGCTGTCTGCCAGGGGCGCGGCGCGGCAGCCGGAACAGGTAAGGCTGGGGGCGAGACGCCCCCTCGGTGATGCAGGAGCCGGGTCCCGACCACAACCCCTCCCCTCCCGGAGGAGGAGAGGCTTTATTGAACGAAATCCTTAATGACATTTCTGCACATGAGGCCGAACCTGCTCCGTGCAGGGGAGGCTGGAACAAAGCACTTTGCCTGCGAGGGGGGGGGGGCTGCGGAGTTATTGAAAGGCACATGAAAGCACTCTCTCCGCTTTCACGTCAGGAGACCAAGTGGGCTGTCAACCAGTATCCCTCCCCTCCCTGCCTCCCGCCTCCCAGACCTGCCAGCTATGTGACATCACGCCAGGCTCAGTTACTAATCATGACCGTTTTGCAGAGCGGAAGGGGAGCTGGGATGCCTGTGTGTTTTAAGTGGTCGATCTGAAATGGAGAATCAAAAGGGAGATCACATTCAATGAAGTGCACAAACTCAGAATGTCTCAGCTGAGAAAACCCTCTCACCAAATGGAGCCGCAAATCTGCAAACTATAAAATTCCACAATTTGGACTGTTTAACATTTGTCACAAGGGCAGCCCTGTTGGATCAGGCCAAAGATGCATCAAGCAACTGATTTTGTCCCATTTTTTCATCTCAGTGGAACATATTCATAGGTTGCATGCCATGACATCCCATTACAACCCCTTTTAATGTAAAATGGGGACTTTTCAATGCATTCCCCAGCAAAATACACATTTTGTGTGCATCTTTTACAGATCACACTGACCATACTCCCACCCCCAAAACACACAAGCAGGGTCTCTTACTCATAATAGATATTTATCCTGGGGAAGAGAAGACAGAGAGGTGGTCTGATAGTTATCTCAAATATCTAGAAGTCTGACACATGGAAGATGGAGTTGGCTTGTTTTCTGCTGTTCCAGAGTACAGGACCTGAACTAATGGATTCAAATTGCAAGAACTGAAGCTTAAGAAGGACTTTTTGACAGTATGAGACATTTTACAGTAGAACAGGCTCCCTTGGATTCTCCTTCACTGGAAGTTTTTAAGCAGAGGTTGGATGGCCATCTGTCACGGAGGCTTTAGCCGAGATTCCTGCATTGCAGGGGGTTGGACTAGATGACCCCCTGGGGTCCCTTCCAACTCTAAGATTCTATGATTCTGTGATTGCATTCAAGCAAGAAACAGTGCATGTGTAGCAGCAGACACAGGGCTCAGAAGCCATTGTTCAGGAGTTCCAGAGTTAGTCTGCAAATAGCTTAACTAACGGAAATGAGTTTCATGGGTTACGTATCCAGTGCATGGAGAAAAAAGTTCCTATCTCCAGTCTTGCTCCTTCTCTGTTTCACAAGACGACAGGGAAGTCTTACACTGTGAAAGACAGTAAACATTTCCCTATTTTCTCTATCCATTCCCTCCAGAATCTTGTACATCTCCACCAATCACCCCCTTTCCTTGGGCTTCATTTTCTTCTAAGCTTAAAACCCCTGGCAACTTTCCTCGCAGGAGGAAATGGAGGCAAGCAAAGGGTTAAGTTCTTTTGGGCTGCTGTTCTTTAACCAGCTGTAAGATTGTGACAGGCCTCGGGGAGAGCAGGACACAATCTGAATGACAGCACCACCAGGAAACTGATAGATGGCATTTGCTCCTAGCAGCGAGAGGGAGGTAGCTCGAATGAATGAGAAAGCAGGCTGCAGAACCTGATATCAGCTAAGGAGAGAGAGCAAAATGCTCTCTGTCTAACAGAGAGAGGTTACAGGGGTCCAGCCAATTCCTCGCGATGGGTTCTGCAGTTTGTTAAACAAGCAACCAGTGGAGTGTTTTGCAAAGGGTGCACAGGCATCCTTTGATCCTGAGACAAGATCAGGAATCCAAATCTTCAGGAGGAACAGAAAAGGATGGAGGTTTGAGGATAAGGGGCTAAGGAAGGCATGAAGAATATTTCGTCTTCCAGATGTTCTGAACAACAGCTCCTACCAACCCCAGCAGCCAGGGCCCAATGGCCAGGGCTGATGGGAGTTGTAGTTCAGCAGCAACTACGGGGCCAAATATTCCTCACACAAGGTCTCTCCTTTTCACTGGTCTCCTAAATGGTGAGGCGATGACTCACTCTGATTCTAGCATCTTATGTCCATAAATGATGATGTTACATGCATACAGATTTTACTTGTATGGTGCTTTTCCATGGTTCAAAACATACTCAAGGTGGCTTACAATATTAAAAAAAAACAACAACAACAAGCATCCTATGATATAACAAAAGTAAGGTAAAGGTAAAGGGACCCCTAACCATTAGGTCCAGTCGCAGATGACGCTGGGGTTGCGGCGCTCATCTCGCATTACTGGAGAAGGCGTACAGCTTCCAGGTCATGTGGCCAGCATGGCTAAGCCGCTTCTGGCAAACCAGAGCAGCGCATGGAAACGCCGATTACCTTCCCGCCGGAGCGGTACCTATTTATCTACTTGCACTTTGACGTGCTTTCGAACTGCTAGATTGCCAGGAGCAGGGACCAAGCAACAGGAGCTCACCCTGTCGTAGGGAATCAAACTGCTGACCTTCTGAGCAGCAAGCCCTAGGCTCTGTGGTTTAACCCACAGCGCCACCCACTTCCCTTGAGGTTGCGGCGCTCATCTCGCTTTCCTGGCTGAGACAGCCGGCATTTGTCCACAGACAGTTTTTCCGGGTCATGTGGCCAGCATGACTAAGCCACTTCTGGCGACCCAGAGCAATGCTGTTTACCTTCCCACTGGAGTGGTACCTATTCATCTACTTGCACTTTGACGTGCTTTCAAACTGCTAGGTGGGCAGGAGCAGGGACCGAGCAACGGGAGCTCACCCCGTTGCGGGGATTCGAACCGCCGACCTTCTGATCGGCAAGCCCTAGGCTCTGTGGTTTAACCCACAGCACCACCCACGTCCCCTATAACAAAAGTAGTCATGAACAATAAATGCAGCATTAAATAACAAACAACCAATCTGAACAATTTCCACATATGTCACAAGTTCTAAAATAAAGATACAAATAACCACCTCAACAACAACAACTATAAAATCCTGACCAACACCCCACTCCAAGTTTCTGTTCAGCAGTTGGGTAGGTTGACGCAGACAAGTAGAATGTTGATGTGTTTTTAATCTGCTGATTTTATTTTCTGAATGTTACAAATAGTTGTTTTAACTGGTTTTTTATAATTTGGTTTATACCCATTTTATTCCTGCAAACTACTTTGAGGTTCGTTTGTTGTTTACAATCATACCTAATCCACACTTCCCTAAATGATAAATGAAGTGAAACACAACCAACCTTTGAAATCCACATTTCTCTTTCTGAATTTTGCAAGGGTGTTCTCCAGCCAGCCAATGCGTGAAAAAATGCACATATTAGTGAAAATGGTATGTAAAAAATGCAATATATTTTGGAAAATATAGGTGCAAAAGTGTGTCTGTTAGGCAAAACTGCCTGTGTATATCAGGATAAACTTACTCTATGATACTGGTGAATTTTCATGAGGACTGAGGAGGAAACGTGGAGAACCGAAGTTAAAATTGGAACAAATTAGAAACTGCGGAAAACTGAAAGTGACAGAGTTGCCCATCCCTAGTCTGGGCTGTACCACTTCTGAGTGCAGGTGAAAATGTCGTGAGAACAACCATTTCAACTAGCAGATCAAGGAGATGGCCTGGCATGGACACTTATCCCTGCCATTTTGCATAGATGAACATTCAGTTATGCCAACCCTCCCCCCCCCAAAAAAAACCTCCCAGCCTAAAATAGCACATTCCAGACACTCGTTGAGCACCTCGTCTAGGTCTTAATGTCTTTCTGCTCAGCGTCTTTTAAGACTCTGTTTCTGCATCGGTGCAACAAAGACAACAAACACGATACTGACATAGCATGTTAAAGCAGAGTCTGTTGTTGTCCCTGCTGTGGGTGCCCCAGTCCCACCCCACCCCACCCCATGCCAACACCAGCTCCATGATGAGAGCTCTAAACCCCCAGAGCACTGCAGATAGCGGAGGCAAGGGTGATTTAACATCTTAATTGCATCAATTTCCGAAATGGACTCGGCCTTTGCCAAGAAGGTTGCTGCGTTTGATTTGCTACGGCAGGAGACGGAGTTGATCTGGGCAGTTCGGCAAAGCCAGGAGGGGTCCATTTGTGCCAAGTTATTCATCTTCTGTCAGCAAGCCCCGGCTGTGCGGGATCAATAGCAGCTCTTATTTCTCCATCCTCCTAATTAACGGGCTCCCAGGGGCACCTGAAGATGAACTCCTGTGTGTTCCAGACCATGCACACAACTTTATGTTGTCGTGGCTTGCTGCAGAGAGTGTCACCTGCTCCCCGTATTGTGCCACCTTCATATCACATAACAGCAGCTTGCATTGACCACTATAACTGGAAGTCATCCTGCCTCAGTCCAAGATGCCAGATTCAGCTCAGGGTCCATTTGAGTCTTCTTCACGCCCCGCCCCCTTCGTCTTATAGAATTATAGCGTTGGATCATCTAATCCGGGGGTCATCTAATCCAAACCCCTGCAATGCAGGAATCTCAACTAAGGGCCTGAATGGCTATCAGGACTATATTTCCTTTCTTTAAGAAATCTAATTATTAAGTAATCCTCTGGACTTTAGAACTCTCTGCCAATTTAAAATTGAATTTCGAATTTTGAACTTATGCCTTTAAGGAGATTAAGACACCATTTTCCTCCTCCTTCCACCTCCACCCTGAAGAACATATATAAGACAATAAGCTTACTTCCAAACTGAAAACGCATAGAGACACATTGATCGCTTCATACGTAGGTGAGGAAACACACAATTATATGATGTTTTACAATTCATAATTAATAATGTTTACTTTGACTTAAAACATATAATCATTGTTGGCACTTATTATTTCCATTTGAAAAACATAGAACCGCTTGGTACTTTACTAACTCACACGAACTCTCACATTAGGTAAGGAACCAAATGCCACATAATTCTGTAAATTTATAATTTATGATAGTTTAGAATTTTGATGCATTGCTATAGAATGTTGATATATTTGTATGCATTATTGATATTCCCAGCTGACGAAGGCGTTCATACCGAAATAGGGCTCTGTCCTGCATTCTTTCTTTGAATCGACTCTCGACTCCGGCTCCACATACAAAACGACCTTTTGAATACTTTTGGATATGGACTTATTATACATCATTTCTTGTGGAGTCAAACCTCTTATGTTCTACATTGTAACGAATTATACCTATGTGACTTTAAAGCTGTTTTTCTGTTAGAATTTACAAGCCTGTAACTCTTACCAGAATATATACCTTTATTTGACTGCAACTCATGAGTAGGATTTATTCCTGGTATTGAAATTTCTGGCCAGAGTTCTTGGTGTGTGTGTTTTTTGGAATCTCAACTAAAGCATCCCTGACAGATGGCCATCCAACCTCTGCTTAAAAACCTCCAAAGAAGGAGAGTCCACAACCTTCTGAGGAAGTCTGTTGCACTGCCAAGGAAGTTCTTGTCCTCAGAAAGTTCATCCTGGTGTTTAGTCGGAATCCCCTTTCTTGTCACTTGGTTTGGGTCCTACACTCTGGAGCGGTAGAAAACAAGCTTGCTCCGTCTTCTCCAACCTTTTATATGTTTGAATACGGCTCCCACATCTCCTCTCAGTCTCCTCTTTTGGGGGCTAAACTTACCCAAATTCAGTACAGTCACTCCACTACCTCAGAGGTTGAACAGAATCCTTTCCAGAAGTCCGTTCAACTTCTGAAAAGTTTGGAAACCAAGGTGCGGTTTCCGATTGATTTCTGATTGAGCAGGGACACCGCAAACAATAGTGGAAGCCATGCCAGACTTTCGGCTTCCCCAAAAACGTTCAAAAAGCGGAACACTCTGTGGCCATCGCACACAGGGTCCCCGGACGTTTCATGGTCGATTGATCCCTGTGTCACCACACTCTCTTCTCTCGCTGCCACCAATCAGGCCCTACCTGGTAAATCTATTGAGTTTAGTCAGGGTTAAATTGTAACATCAAACTTATGTTTATTTATTACAGAATAACAAGCATGTGGTTTTTTAAATGATTGCAAACAATGTCAAACATGGGTGTCTTCCCAGTCCTATCACTCCCTCTACCAGCTCTCCCTCACTTGACCACCTCTCAGCTATTTACTTGTCTTCTATTCTCCGAACTGGTCTTGACTCAGTTTTCTTGTTACACCAACTTCACCTACCCACACTCTTTCCTAACTCACTCCCACTCCAACCAACCTCCCAATTCCAACCCACTCTCACAACTAACTCCCTCTCTCTCTCAACTCCCAACTAACTGTCACTCTGACTCCACCCCCTTTGGGTTCTGATTGGTAGCCTGGTTTAACTATTTCACCTCCAGCAGCTTCAAAGGTCCGTATAGTTAAAGCTAAGGTTTTCCCAGTAGTAATGTACGGAAGTGAGAGCTGGACCATAAAGAAGGCTGATCGCCGAAGAATTGATGCTTTTGAATTATGGTGCTGGAGGAGACTCTTGAGAGTGCCATGGACTGCAAGAAGATCCTGGCGTGCTCTGGTCCATGGGGTCATGAAGAGCCGGACACGACTGAACGACTGAACAACAACAACAACCTTCATGTTACCATCACACACTCACTTCCAGTTTTTCATCATTCAGGAGCCAGAACGTTTGACTCCCAAGGTGTTTGGGAGCCGAGGTACAACCGTATTTCCCAAATGGTCACTTCATTATAAGTACTTTTTTTTTTTTTTAGGACACTAGTTGAGGTAGACTGAGGTTGATGGAGAAGAGCCCCATCTGCCCAAATAAGCCAGCCTCAATTGCAGCCCCCCCCCCTAAACACTACACACCGAAAAGGGTGGTGCGGGTAGCCCCGGCAGATAGGGTAAAGAGACAGGCGCCATCTGACTCTAAGCTGAAGATAACTTTTCAGAGCGTAGCTTTTGGTATGCATGCGGGGTTCATTCTTGTGTTTTTAATTCTTTCACACTGGGGTGCGGAGTCTTCTGGGAGCGCGAGATTACATCGCCACATTTCTCCACTCAATCATTTCCACCACCACCACCCCTCCACCAAAGGAGCGGGAAAGGCCGCTCCATTTATTTATTTATATTCCATCTGAAAGGAATCTTTATCTCCAGCGCCCGCGACTCGGCTGAAGACGTCCTCGGTTTGCAGCAGAAGATCCATTTAAATGCAAATGTTGACTTTTCGCCTGCCTCTGGAGGGGGAGACGATGTCTAATAACATCGCAAATAATCCCTTTCAAAAAGAACTAACAAAAGAAAGGTACCCAAGTGAGGCAGGTAGGGGTATTCCCAGAAACCCAGCCCCAAGTCAAGATTTAATTGGAAGGCAGCAGTCACAAGGGGAACCCCAGAGAAACCTGTGGGGTTGGGTGGGAAGAGAAAATGGTAGGAAAAAAAGGTTCTTTGTTGTCAGGATGATTCCAATGATGGTTTCCTGCATTAATTCTCAGGAGAATACAACACAGTATTTGCGTCCCACACCAAAGATCCATCACTGTCCTTGTTTATTATGTACCTGTGATGATTTACACTCATGATGGGAATGTATAAATTGTGGTACAATTCCCCTTTCCATACTGTTTGCAGATGTAAAAGCTCCAGGGAGGACCTCCTGCTTTGTTTTCCAATCGGAGAACATAGGAGGAGGAGGAGGAGGAGGAGGAGGAGGAGGAGGAGGAGGAGGAGGAGAAGAAGAAGAAGAAGAAGAAGAAGAAGAAGAAGAAGAAGAAGAAGAAGAAGAAGAAGAAGAAGAAGAATGGTGCTGGAGGAGACTCTTGAGAGTCCCATGGACTCCAAGAAGATCAAACCTATCCACTCTGAAAAAGAAGAAGAAGGAGGAGGAGGAGGAGGAGGAGGAGGAGTTTGGATTTGATATCCCGCTTTATCACTACCCGAAGGAGTCTCCAAGCAGCTAACATTCTCCTTTCCCTTCCTCCGCCACAACAAACACTCTGTGAGGTGAGTGGGGCTGAGAGACTTCAGAGAAGTGTGACTAGCCCAAGGTCACCCAGCAGCTGCATGTGGAGGAGCACATGCAGGAGGTTGGACTAGGTAGATGGTCCTCAGGGTCCCTTCCAACACTACGATTCTATAAGAAGAGATCTACTGCATCAGGCTAATGGCCCATCTAAACCAGCATTCTGCTCTCACAGTGGCCAACGAGATGCCTGTGGGAAACCAATAAACAGGATTCCAGCAAAGAATCTTTTCCCCTCTGGTGATTCAATAAGCACTGCTGCTTCCAACTGTGGAGGTAGACCATAGCAGTCTTGGCTAGTAACCATCAACAGAGCCACTTCCGCCTTAAGGAGGAGGTGCCGTTGTGGGAGCTCATGACCCCTCCACGTGTGTGGGGTGTGTGGAGCACCCCGCACGATTGGGGGGATTCCTGGCCACGTCACTGCCGAGGCAACCAATCTGATCGGTCTGGGGGTGTGGCCCGCTTAATTTATGTTGCTGTAAAGGTAAAGGTAAAGGGACCCCTGACCATTAGTTCCAGTCGTGAACGACTCTGGGGTTGCGGCGCTCATTTCGCTTTACTGGCTGAGGGAGCCTATGTACAACGTCCGGGGCATGGGGCCAGCATGACTAAGCCGCTTCTGGCAAACCAGAACAGTGCACGGAAATGCCGTTTACCTTCCCACTGGAGCAGTACCTATTTATCTACTTGCACTTTGACGTGCTTTCGAACTGCTAGGTTGGCAGGAGCAGGGACTGAGCAACCGGAGCTCACCCTGTCGCATGGATTCGAACCGCCTACCTTCTGATTGGCAAGCCCTAGGCTCTGTGGTTTAGACCACAGCACCACCCGCATCCCTTTAAGTTGCTGTACCTCGTAGCCAATCATCACAGCTTTCTTTTGTTTGTTTGTTTCTCCCATTGTTCTTGCACTACAGCACAAGGATGGTCCCTCCAGATGGCAAAACTGAAGCATTGCAAAACAAACAATGAAGGGGAATGATGCCTGGACAGTCCAGTATGAGCCTTCCACGAATGCACTGTGATGATTCCATCAGTGACATGTTGTTGCAGAATACACCCACCAAAAGCACCAGTCTGGAGCAGCCCTTAGTGATCAGTTAGAAGCATGGCATGGGACTAATGGGAAATGAAGTTTTCATGTCAAATGACTCAGTCATGCAGCCCACATGAAAGTGCAAGCCATGTTCTCATCCTCATCATTAAGACCAGGAGAACGTACACAAGTCTCGCTATCTGAATACAATGCATTCTCAAAAAATCATTTGTTAGGTGAGCATTTGCATAACGAGCCAACAGTTTCCATTGATGTCTATGAGAAAATTTCCAAAGTGTTCCTGATAAGGGGGGGGGGGACCTTGGAAAAACCCAGAAAAACCACCTGAAACTTTTCAAAAGGCAAATGAGGAAGAAGAAAAATGCTGTCTTATTTGACTGATCTCATCCCCTTTTCCCTCCCACCATGGTTTCTGGTGAAATGGCTGCTATGGACCATCAAAATACAAAAAAAATAAGGTGCATTTAAGTGTGTGTATCTGTTTACAGTACTACATGTGGGTTTGGATATCTGAATCTGTGGTGTCTCTAGCGAGGTTTGGATGGAAATTCCTCATGTTTGGCTAAATGAATTTTGGCATAATGAACATTTGGATAGCGGGACCTCCATGTACATTGCAAAACCAGCAAGAGGTCCTATGCATAGACTCTTAGCCATAGAAAAGTAGAGCTGGATCTAGCCCAATCCCTACAATGCAGGAATCTTTTGCCCAACGTGGGGCTTGAACCCACAACCCTGAGATTAAGAGCCTCTTGCTCTACCAACTCCTCCTACTCTTCTTTCCACAGCAGTGGAGCATGCTCAGTATCTTTCTTTTCTGGGTAAGCTCCAGAAATCCGTCTGGAAGAGGAGGCAGTGAGAGTGGCTGCTCCACTGGAGTTTGAAGGAAACGTGGATGTTGTTTTAAGCCTGTTTTCAATAATTAAAGATTTATCCGGGTTCTTGGCTCACAACCAGATATCATTGTGGGATGCGGCAGAGAATGCCTGCAAGAAATTGTGAGTTTTATCCTGGTCAGAACATGTCCTTGGATCGCTGAAATCTCTATTACATCTTCAAACTGCTTTCTCTCTCTCTTTTTTCCAGTGCCACCCTTGGGTTGCTGAAGATGCTGTACAACCCTGCTTGATGCAAATTCATTGAGTCACAATTCTATATTTTTATACACACGGGTCTTGCTTTCTGAACTCTTGCTATGTGAAAATTCACCTGTCCAAACAGGAGAATGAGTATCAAAACCTTGCTATACAGATATCCAGTCAGTTTGCCCACTTCCTTCCTTGCTTGCTTAGCTGGTCTGTGGCAGCCATTTTCAGGCAGAAACCATGAAGAGAGGGAGGAAGCGAGATCAAAGAAATCAGGGAGCAGGAGGAATTGGACAAATCAGTTTTTCCTTTGTCTCTCTTTTTCTGGTTGGCTGGAGCCATTTCAGGAAGAAACCATGGAGGGACAGGGGAGCGAGATTGTACAAATCACGAATTAGAAATGTTCCCATGGGAATTAATGGAAACCATCAGCTCATTGTGTGAATGCTTGGCTAACAAATGGTTTGCTGGGAACACATCATGTGGGATATCTCTCTCTCTCTCTCTGTGTGTGTGTGTTTAGTTTATAAATTATATGTTGCTTATGCATAGCTGTCAGGTTTCGGATTAGAAAATAAGGGATCAGCAGTCTCACCTATCCCGGGGACAGTCACATGTCAGTGGTGGGCGGAGCCAGAAGCAAAAGTGGGCGGAGCAGCAATGTAAACTCCAAGCGGCCTCGGGCTCGGAGCGGAGCAAAGAGGAGGGCAGCCACGTGCTCCGTGCGATGGAGCCCCATCGTCTTCTTGTCTGATCCCATCAAAACAGGACAGGAAGCAGCAGCTGCTCAAAGGCAACCAGGCTCCGCCCGCCAGCTAACCCTATTGGCCAGCTGAGGGGCTCGGCGGCAACGGATAGGGGCTGATGCAGGGGGAGGAATACACCTCCCTGTAAGCACGGGAAACGGCTCCCACTTGGTTTGAGGGCTGAGGCTTTTCTCTCCAAGTAGGCGAGGTCTTCCCACCCAGTCCCTGGCCAGCAGGGGAGGAGCTGCTTCCATTAAAAACGGGAAATTTAAGGGAAATAAAAAATAAGGGAGAGCAGCGAGAAACTGCTTGAAATAAGGGAGAATCCTGGGGAAAACGGGATACTTGACAGCACTGCTTATGTCTTCTTCATTGGGTGGGTTAATGCAACCCTGGATGGGAGGTGCACTATCCAAATCAGAATAAAGCTGCCTACTGTTGGTGAATAAAAAAATACTACTGGTGTTTACAGAATAACTAAATCTGTTATACCTCTTGTGCCTATTTCATATTCTCTTACAGACTCTGATTGGCCCCAGGATCTTGCCTGGCTTTGAATCTGATCCATACTTCACAAGGTTTAGGCCTGGATTTTGATCCATTGTCAGAAAACCAAGTTCCCTGTTTTTAGGGTGTGTGTGCACCCATCACGAGATTCAGTTTAGACCCCAAATCAGCTCTTTGATAAATTCATTTGACTGCCCAGGTCCAAATCCAAATAAGGCATTTTCCTTCTACGGCAAGGTTGAGGAGAAACACTGCAAATTTGGCACACTCAGTCTTCAAGGTCCCACCCCCTCCTTCCTTATCATCAAAACATCCGGGAGCATTTGTGAGGCCTCTGATTCAGTAGGGGATGATTCAGAGGGAGCCCACGTCGGCTTGGACATGGGCCAAAGCTCTTCCAATCAGTCTGATGCAGCTCAGATTTGGGATACTTCCAAATCTAATGAACGCCCCTACCTGTTCCAGCCTTCTGCTGACTGCTCTTCAGAATGTACCCGTGCTTAAAATATCACACTTCTGCACCAAGATATTCCAAACACTGTAATATGGGTAAATTACACAAAACTGCCATAAATTGCCCAATTTCTTTCTTTTCTTTTCTGTAGAATTGACCTGATTTCACAGTAAAGGAGGGGAACCTTATGCAGGACACTTAGCCAAACCACCAAAGTTTGGGAATGGTATTCACCTCCTCCCTTCCCCATTTTTTAAGACTCCACACTGCAGGGGGTTGAATAAAAGACCATTGGGGTCCTTTCCAACTCTACAATTCTATGGTTCTACTTTTTTTTTAACACACAGCAACCACCTTTTGCAGCATTAAAGGCTAGAAACTGGTTTTACTATGTTGGGATTCTCAGGGTTGCTGAATTCTTCTCCTGGGGCTTTATGTGTTTGCAAGTTTCAGGGGGAAAGGAGCTAGAACTGTGCTCCAATGTCCCAGCCACCAGCTCCCACAAATGGTGTGAGACCATGGAACTTCTCATTCAAAACAAAATAGAAAATTCTTTCCAGTAGCACCTTAGAGACCAACTGAGTTTGTTCTTGGTATGAGCTTTCGTGTGCAAGCACACTTCTTCAGAAGAAGTCTCTAAGGTGCTACTGGAAAGAATTTTCTATTTTGTTTCAACTATGGCAGACCAACACAGCTACCCACCTGAAACTTCTCATTCAAGTTACAGACATGCTTGGTCACATTCCAGACACCAGCATCTGGAAATCAAAACAGTTGCTTTATTTTCAGGGTTGAGCCCAATTTTCTTATTGAAATATGCATTTACTCACAATAGGCCTATCCAAGGCAAAAAGCCTCATAAACCAGCGCCTGAAGAATATTGAACAGCAAAATAACCTGGCCATCATTAAGAAATTCAGTGCATGGTACATTCATCTCCCCCTCTCCTACCTGGACTCCCAGGCGGCATACCTGTCCAATTTAACTATTCCAAAATATAGACGAGCTTTTACCTTGGCCAGATTAGATATGCTACTTTCCGCTGTTCTTGAAGGCCGATTCTCAAAAACACCATTCCAGAATCGACTCTGCCCCTGTGGAGTCGGTAATGTGGAGACTGTATCACATGTACTCCTGTCTTGCCCCTTATATAAAGACTTGAGGGAAGAGATCGTCACGCCGCTTATACTCGCCATTCCGGGCCGCTCGCCCGAGGACATACTGTTTTTCCTCCTGGCAGACCAGAATACCCAGACAACAGAGAAGGTAGCCAGATTTGTTGAGAGGGCCATGGAATTGAGGGCTGCCAGCTAAATAACAGTGCCCCCTCATAATTAAGATCTCATTTATTCTTGTTTTAATTGTGCCGAATCCCGATTCAGCTCATTTTATTGGTTATATATGGTTTTTATCAGTATCTGTAATATGTGTCTTTTTGATGCAATGGCCTGTAGGCTATGCAAACAAAGTTGTTGTTGTTGTTGTTGTTGTTGTTGTTGTTGTTGTTGTTGTATTGAAATATGTGAGTGCCCAACACGAGGAGAGGATGCTCTCTGCTACGGTAGGTCACCTGTCAACCTGCGGAGGATGAATGGGAACACAATGGAAGGGTCAGGGTAAGTGTAGACGAGGCCCTCCCACCCATCATATTTCTGTTCATCGTCCATCAGTAGCAAGATGACTTTCTGCAGTAGAGAGACATCTCTATCCATGTAGACTTCCCATTATGGACAGTTGTCCTTCTACTCATGGGCGGATGGGTGGGAACATGACAGAGGGTGCAGAGTGAGTTTGGAGGAAGAAACACCTGAGCAAGCATATATTATGTATGCAGGTATGTCTAATCAGGTGAGGAGAAGACTGAGAGGTGAAATAATGGCTATCTTCAAATATCTGAAGGGCTAACATATAGAAGATGAAGCAGGCTTGTTTTGCTGCTCGAGAGAGAGGAGGCCCTGATCTAAAGGACTCAAAATACAAGAAAGCAGAATTCAGATAAAATAAGGAAGGACTTTCTGTCAGTTGCGGCTGTTCGACAGTGGGGCAGACTCCTTCAGAAGGTGATGGACTCTTCTTCCTTGAAGGTTTTTTTTTTTTTTTTAGCAGAGGTTGAATGATCATGTGCCAAGATTCTTTAGCAGTAATTCCTGCACTGCAGGGAGCTGGACTAGATTACTGTTGTGGGGTCTCTTCCATCTCCACAGTTCTATGATTCTATCTCAGCCTCAGAGAAAATCCTACACTCTGTGGTGTAGTGGTTAAGAGCGCTGGACTCGTAATCTGGGGAACCGCGTTCGCGTCTCCGCTCCTCCACATGCAGCTGCTGGGTGACCTTGGGCTAGTCACACTTCTCTGAAGTCTCTCAGCCCCACTCGCCTCACAGAGTGTTTGTTGTGGGAGGAGGAAGGGAAAGGAGAATGTGAGCCGCTTTGAGACTCCTTCGGGTAGTGATAAAGCGGGATATCAAATCCAAACTCTTCTTCTTCTTCTTCTTCTTCTTCTTCTTCTTCTTCTTCTTCTTCTTCTTCTTCCTGAATATCCCTGGCAAATATGCCCAATATGCTCCATTTTAAATCTTAGTTCATGTGAACATAGCCATTGGCTTCCATGTTGGAGTACAGTGAAAGGGGCAAAAACAAAGCTCTCCTCCTATTAAGGAATGCCCAGAAAAATACATTATATTTCATCAAAGCCCCATCATTTTTTATCTCCCATCTCTGCATCTCCAAGGATGCTGCTGTCTGCCTCGGTTCCTTCACTAGCCTGTCTCTGCCAGTTTCAACTGGGCTTCTTGCCTGTTTTAAACTAAATTTTGTTACCATGGTGACAATGACTTTGTGGAGGTGGAGCTTACGGGCATTCATAAAATAAAATAAATCAATTCTCTGAGCCCACGCAGCAATCAAAATCTGACTATTGGCATCCTGCAAGATTTCTTCTCCTGAAAAGGAAACTTGTGTTAATTACCACTACATTGGAACGATTGAATTATATATATATATATATATATATATATATATATATATATATATATATATATATATATATATGGTTTGGGCCACCCTTCCATCAATGCACATTCAAATTAAAACAATTTTAAACTGTGTTTATGATAAATCTCATGAAGCTATGACAATGAGAATCAGCATCATGAAAGCCACTGAAATAGTAAACCAGGAGCAAGCAGTTATCCTGGGAGTAACAGTTCTGACATCTTTAAAGTCTCCATCAAAATGAGCTATTTCACAATGACCCAGGCCCCTTGCCTAGGCCGAACCTCAAAACAAGTCACAATTTCAGACCCCCCCAACATGTCCTACCCCTCCCAGTAATAAAACACATGCGCCAGCCTTTTGCTCTTGCACCAGAACAGGCAGTCCGTGGTGAGAGAATTGGAGAAGAATGCTTTCTGGTGCAGAAAGAATAGGAGGTAACCTAGGAACCTGGCTTATACTGAATCAGACCACTCATTCATTCAGTTTAGTGCTGTCTACACTAAATGGCAGCAGCTCTCAGAAAGAGAACATTCCCAGGCCTACCTGCAGGTGCCAGGAATCAGCAGCAGACCTTGGAGTCTTAAATTCCAGCAGTGCTCTCTGCAACACCAAAATTTGGTGCCTCCACTTCTCGCCTTCCATTCTACGCCATAGCTGCGGTGCCCCCTCTGGTTCCCCTGAGGTTCTGTGCCCAGTGCAACCGAACCAGTCGTGTTGTCCTAAATCCACTTCTACTGGGATTGAACCTGAAACCTTCCACGTGTAAAGCACTGAGCTAGGGTCTGAAATAATTCATCGGGGATCAAGAGATGGTGCAGTAGTACAGTGGCAAATTCAGAATCTAAGGGTCCCCTCATGATAGCCACAGCCATACCCCCTTCGAAGATTATACAACCTTCTAAGGTCATGCAATAATAACAATTAGGGATGCATTGAAATGATCACTACAGTTCTTTTGTCTAGATCAGGGTCTCCCAAACTTGGGTCTCCAGCTGTTTTGGGACTACAACTCCCATCATCCCTAGCTAGCAAGACCAGTGGTCATCAATGATGGGAACTGTAGTTCAAAAAGAGCTGGAGACCCAAGTTTGGGAAGTCCTGGTCTAGATCTAGAATTCTCTCTTCATATACATGGGCCAATGTTTTGGACTGCTCCAGTATCTTCTTTCAGAGCGACAAGTTGTGTTTTCCTTGCAGCAGAACTTGCACACCATTCTCTTGCTGCTGAAGCACCTTGTGTGGTCAGTGGTCCTAAATGCTTAGCTTTGAAGCATACAGAATAATGACTCCTCTGTGTTCTTCCTATGCACCTTCTCTAGAGTGACCCTAGGAGCCAATCCTCAGTAGCACACTCCTTTCCTTTTACTCTGATTGGCTCCAAGCAATACAAAGGGTGAGAAAACTTCTCAGTGGCCAGAAAAGCTCCTCGCAAATTGGGCAGCACTGGGATGCTGAAGACAGGACCCCAGCTGCATAAATCTTCAACCTCCACAACCCTGGTCCATGATGCTTTGGCCCTTGACAGGAACTTATGTCTCTGAGCACGCTCAGAAATGTCATTCCAACTGCTGGAGTCGGCTAGGCCATGTGGCTTGCCTGCCTGCAGTGAACCAGGATCCCGACTGCCGCCAATGGTAAGTAAGGGAGGTGGCCTGCTGAGACAGGGAGAGGGAGGGAGGGTCTGCCATCTGGGCTTTGCTAGAATTCCTTGCGAGCGCCCGCAGAAACCTTCAAGGTTTTTTTTGAGGCTTTGCAAAGGCCAGATGGCACTCGAGGTGAACAGAGGGATGCTCAGCCATCCTGAGCTTTTTGCTAGAAACTTTATACAAAATTACACCATGGGAAACCGAAGGGCGGAACCAATGAACTTTACTTAACTCCGCGCAACTGTTCTTGCAACCGATCCTGTTGCCCTAGATTCTAGCTCTCTGCCGGTGCTCCATGAGACGCCTTCCTTTGATGCAACCTCTCTTGGAACGCTTTTGCCTTTACAATCGTTACAGTGATGAGGTACGTCTTCCACGCTCCATGTCCATACCTAAAGTCAAGATCGATTCAAATGGGTTTTTCCTCATCTGAGCCACAGGGGAGGCAGGTGTCCATTCCTGCAGCCTTTGCCCGAATAGTGCCACTATCTAAGATCTGAAAATATATTAGTGATAGGGTTTATGAGATTTGGCATGATACAGGAACAGGTTCACATTCTGCAGGTGCTTCTTTATCCAGAGGCTCGGGCAGCTTTAGTGCCTAGAAGCGCCTTTTTTCCAACTGCAGTGTCAGGAGTCCAGGTTCCCAGCTTGATAACACAGTAAGCGTAGGTAATTAAAAAGGAGGATTTATTGCAAAAACGAACAGATAGCTCCGGATGGCTCTGACAAAGCCTCCGGCATCATTACTCAAGGTGACCCTTCTGAAGACTCCTTCCGGCATTGACAGAAAATATTGTCAGGAATGCTTTGATGGTGTTTCCTGCTTGGCAGGGGGTTGGACTGGATGGCCCTTGTGGTCTCTTCCAACTCTATGATTCTATTGAACTTACGACTTTTACGTCTCTTGTTTTGCTTCCTATCTAACAGCTCTCCCATTCACCAACTCTTTGGACTTAGTGGATCAGCTCCAACCCCTTCCTGATCTCAGAGGCTGAGACTATTTGTGTCTATTTGTGTTTCCTGCGAGCTTTTGCTATGTTTTATCCTGCTCTCAGCCTTATCAGCCTGCCTGTCAAGGTCAGGAAGAGCCGAAGTCTGCAGCTGCCGACTCTCCCCTGCCTAACATCTGAGCCTCTCTGTTCCTGGCTGCTTTCTGCAGTTGGCTGCAAATCTTCGCTCGGAGCTGGCTTATTCCTGACATGCAGTTGGTTTAACAGCTATGGCCATTCCTGGACCAGGAAAGCCTGGACACAGTAGTTCATAAATTGGTTACTTCAGGGCTAGATTACTGCAAGGTGCTTTATGTGGGGCTTCCCTTCTGTATGACCTGGAGGTTGCAATTAGTGCAGAATGCTGCAGCGTGATTGCTGAGACGATGGATGCCTTATCAGCATATAAAACCTGTGCTCAGAGATCTGCGCTGGCCACCAATTTGCTTCTGGACCATGTCCAAGGTGTTACTATTAGCATACAAATCCCTTAACAGCTTGGGACCAGTTTACATGTGAGATCACCTTACCCCATACATGCCCTTTTAGCCTGGTAAAAAGGAGATATGATAGGCACCTTCAAATATCTAAAGGGCAGTCATGTGGAGGATGGGGCAAGCTTTTTTCCCCTCCTGCTCCAGAGGCTAACACTTGATCCCATTCAAATTACAAGCAGATTCTGACTAAACAACAGGAATAACTTTCGATGGTAAGAGCTGCTTGACAGTGGAAAAGACAATGGAACACTGCAACAGACAATGCAACAGACTCCCTCGAGTGGTGGTGGACTCTCCTTCCTTGGACGTTTTTAGGCAGAGGTTGGATAGCCACCTGTCATGTAGGATCTAGCTGTGATTTCAGCACTGTAGGAGGTTGCAGTAGATGACCCACCAAGTCCCTTCCAGCTCTAGAATAATAGAATCTTAGAGTTGGAAGGGACCCAAGGGCCATCTAGTCCAACCCCCTGCAATGCAGGAATCTCGGCTGAAGCATCCATGATAGATGGCCATCCAACCTCTGCTTAAAAACCTCCAAGGAAGAAGAGACCCTCACTTTCCAAGGGAGACCATTCCACTGTCGAACAGCTCTTACTGTCAGAAGGTCCTTCCTAACGTTTAGTCGGAATCGCCTTTGTTGTAACTTGAAGCCATTGGTTCGAGTCCTGCCCTCCACAGCAGGAGAAAACAAGCTTGTTCCCTCCTCCATGTGACAGCTCTTCAGATATTTGAAGATGGCTATCATATGTCCACTCGGTCTCCTCTTTTCCAGGCTAAACATACCCAGCTCCTTCAAGCGCTCCTCCTAAGGCTTGGTTTCCAGACCCTTCTAAAATTATATGATTCAACTGCTTCGATCTGCAGAACCAGCACTGCAGTGCCTCGGTCCTGTATACCTGAAGGAGCGTCTCCACCCCCATCGTTCAGCCCAGACACTGAGGTCCAGCGCCCAGGGCCTTCTGGCGGTTCCCTCACTCCGAGAAGCAAAGCTTCAAAGAACCAGGCAGAGGGTCTTCTCGGTAGTGGCGCCCGCCCTGTGGAACTCCGTCCCTTCAGATGTCAAAGAGATCGACAACTACCAGACATTTAGAAGACATCTGAAGGCAGCCCTGCTTAGGGAAGTTTTTAATGTGTGACATTTTAATGTATTTTTAATCTTTGTTGGAAGCCACCCAGAGTGGCTGGGGAAACCCAGCCAGATGGGCGGGGTACAAATAAATTATTATTATTATTATTATTATTATTGTTATTATTATTATTATTATTAGCCACTGTGAGAACAGGATGATGGATGAGATGGACCAATGGCCTGATGCAGCACGTTCTCCTTACGTTCTTAGAGAATGAGTGAATAGCCAGATATCTACAGCACAAACATTTGCCAACTATATGTCCTTCAAAATGCAATTATTATTATTATTATTTATCTTTGATGCCAAGCAACTTGGTTCAATCCCCCCCCCCCGGGCTGTGAAGCTCATTGATGACCTCCTGCTTTTCTCCTGCATATTGTCTATTTGGGATTCTGCTTACAGCTTTCATCATAAGAGAGGGGAGACCCCCTGTCAGCTGCGCTTGACGGGCTCCCACATGCCAGTTTGAGGGTCTCGGTGGAACGATGGCACAAAGTGTTCTCTTGTCTGTTGGCATAACCCCAATTACTTTTTTCCTTTGTGAGTGAGCCAGTCCATCTCCCTCCCCCCACCACCACAGCCTTCAGGGAGGGCTGCGGATGAGCGGGGTTCCCCCCCTCCCAGTGTTTGCTATATTTGGCAAGCTGAAGTGTGGAAAGAAATGAGTGATGGACTTAATCTCTGATACCACAAAGGTCCCTGGGGCTAGTGACGGCTTTCAACTGCTTGATAACTCAGATTTCTCAGCTGTCAAAGAGTACAAACATCCCATTAATGTTCAAGCTGATGGTGGAGATATCGGCTCCAGGTGATGGGCAAAAATAAGTGGAGATATCAGATGTAGTTTGATAACAGATATAAGGACCACAGTTGAGGTCAGGAGTTTTAAAGGTACAGACCAATAATTTGGAACTGTGTGGAAAGTGACAAATACACACATAAATTATAAGGGCACCATGAATAGTAAGAAAGAAAAGGGCAGTTTCGGTGATAAATGTGGCCACCTTGGAAATCCACTTGGAAGGTGGGTTTACAGCTCCCATAAAACCCCATACACCTGCTAGATCCCAGGGAATATCATTTGTTGGTTTATTTTATTAATTTCATCAAATTTGTACACCTAGTCAAACCCTCAAAGCGGTTTACAAAAAAAGACAAAACAATAAAATGATCAATAGGACAGCTAACAACAACTAGTTAAGACTTTTGAAATATTGTTAAAATAGCAATAGACTAAAAACAGATTAAAACTCACACCAACTTACTTTGATGCCAAGCAACTTGGTACACGGGGCAATGGATTCAAACTACAAGAAAGAAGATTCCACCTAAACATTAGGAAGAACTTCCTGACGGTGTTGGGCAGTGGAATTTGCTGCCAAGGAGTGTGGTGGAGTCTCCTTCTTTGGAGGTCTTTAAGCGGAGGCTTGACAGCCATCTGTCAGGAATGCTTTGATGGTGTTTCCTGCTTGGCAGGGGGTTGGACTGGATGGCCCTTGTGGTCTCTTCCAACTCTATGATTCTATGATTCACACTGTTAAACTATGGATCTCGCTCCCAGAGGCAGCAGTGATGGCAACCGACTTGGATGGCTTGAAAAGAATACCAGACCAATTCACAGAGGAGAAGGCTATCTGTGACCACTAGCCATGATGGCTATGCCCTGCCTCCATGGTCAGAGGCAGGAATGCTTCTGAATGCCTGTTGCTAGGAATCACTAGGTGGGGAGGCTGCTCTGGTTTGGTTGGAAAATGCAGGCTAATAGTTTTTGAATCGGTGAAAAACGTGACTGTTCACTTTCAGTCTGAAGGGCTGCAGCGCTCATGCAGGCTGGCAACCACTTCTACAAGAACCGAGCCTCTTTGTAACTGGAGGAAAATGGCACGACTGGGTTCAGGTCAAGGAGAAAACTGGATGATGTGCAGGAGGGGAAGGAAACCAGGCCTTATACCCTGAAGGTAACCTAGATGGCCTTTGCCAGCAGTCAACTTGAAAAGGCTGTGTCTAGAGCTTTGCCTTTCGAACTTCTCTTGGAAACGGGGCACCATCTGCTATGCAAAACACAATTGGGGGGGGATGGGAGGAAGGGAGGGAGAGGGAAGAAAGGTCAACTACTCCTCCTCCAGGCAGGAAGCTGAGAGACGGCTCCGTTGCCACCATGGGTCCCTGCCATCTTTCATTCTCATGATTGTTTCTGTTTATAAATATTAGATGCTGCCACGCAAAGGAGAGAAAGCGCTTAGGGTTGGGTGTGGGGAGGGGGGGAGTGGTTGAGCTGGAAGAGGAAGTCAGGATTAAGATGGAAAGAGAAAGCTCACCCAGGGCCAGGGACCTCTCCCAACCTTATCACACTAGGAATGCAAAATCCGGTTGGTCACTTTTGGCGCTTGCCACGGGCCTCACTGCAAAGTGTCGTGGCCAACGTGTCAGTTCTGCGAACCTTTATTCTTTCTGACAATGGTGATGGCCTGGACAAGACACTTGACCATCATGGGACTCGGCCTGCTTTTGAACTCTCTGGGCAACATGGTCACCCACAGCAGCAAAGTTGGGTTCCGATGCCGACGACACATTTTTTAAAATAATCCGGCTCTTGTCCTGTCACACTCAAGCAGAAAGTTCTGTAAATAGATCTAAACTTCATTTAGAAAAACTAATGAAACAAAAATAAGTAAGCCACCCGCTGTCACATGCAATGGTTTCCTTGACTTTTTTTTTCATAAAAAAGAAATATTTTAATTCTACGGTAGGGGTGGGTGAATAAATAAGTTTCAATTTTTTCTCAGTTTCTCATTTTTCCAATCTTGGAGTCCAGTTCCCCATATTTCTATATCGTTGCAAGTTTCTCGTAATGCACACATCTTTGCAAAGCAATTTCCCCTAATATAATATATATATTTGCATGTTATTCTCACAAGTATACTCGTTTTTATGCACACTCTACCATTTCTGTACACATTACACATTACCCACTGCTTGCAGAACCATGTTGCAAAAACTTGGATGCCCATGCAGTGGCGGAGGAAGCCTCATCGCCGCCCGGGGCAGCGGAGCGGAGGCGCCCCCTGGGGGAATTTCCGGGCATGCGTAGTGCATCCGGGACAGCGCTGCTGCTCCCGCGGCGAGCTGGCGAGTGAACGGTGGCTTATGGGGCTGCCCCAGCCATCCGTAAAGAAGCACGGATAGGGTGCTGGGCAGCAGGGGAGTGGCGGAAGGGGCCGAGGAGTATCAGCCCCCTCCCCTGTAACCCAGGGCGCCCCGCCCCCTACACCCCTCCCTTGCTACACCACTGTGCCCATGTTTTGTTTGGCATACTCCTTTGGAAAGTGTGGATTACTTTTTAAACACAAACTGAATCAGACCCTTAATCCAGGAGGCTCATGCAGACTCCTGAAGCAGCCCGAATTATTTCAGTGATGTCTGTGGAGCGTTTTGCTTAACATTTAACCCAGGCCCAGAGCTCTCCTTGATCTCCAGGGTAGGAGGTGCCAACCTGCTCTCTTTTCCATTGTGAAGTCAGGTGAGGACTACTGTTTTTCAGCAGTGCTTGGTGAACCTCTGTGCCCCCTTTCCATTAGCATTTACTTATCAGTCCAAAAACTCAGGCAATTAACGAGATCTATAAGCAAAACAAACAAATGGAATGCGGCAGCATCTCAGCTCACAACGAGGGCCAGGTCCCGAGGAAACCACATCTGCACCCAGTCCACATTAATGCACGTTCTTCTGGAGATACAATTCTGTTTTCTGGTTAGGAGACATGTGGAGGTCTTGACCTACGCTTGCTAAAAGAAAGGTCACCACATGCATTTCCATATCAAAGCAAAGCAGAGCCTCAACTCTGGCAGAAAGATCATCTGTTCAGAATAATTCATTGAGGAGGAGGAGGAGGAGGATGGGAATTCCAGCCGCTAAAGAGGGAGAGCTCCTTATCCTTAGCAGGGCAGATCTTCCTCTCTGACCATTGTTGGTGCAAACTGGTTCATTTCTTGAATTCTTACCCCACCCTTCCTCCCTAAAAGAGCCCAGGACCGCAAACAAATTGTTGACAACAGCGTCAAGAGACGGGCTTGTTTTTTTCACTGATCTGGGCTGCCGTTTCATTTTCCCCGGACTGCCCGAACATGTCCTTGTGGGGATAAAATAAAATATGGTAGCTCTCTCGCTGGCTAGGTGCAAGCAGCCTGGGGAAATCACCGTGCACCTCAAGAAGTTTACCAAAGTCCACCCCTTTTGGTAAACTTTTGTAATATGGTTCCCTGTTCAAGGTCAAAATTTGGTGCCCCCAAATGGATCTTCTCAATTAAGGTTCTTCTGAATTTTAGATGCTCTTGGCTTAGCTCCCTGTGGGGGGAAACTGCCCAAGCTGCCCTAAATCCGGTGCTGGGTGGAGCATGAGACACTGCAAAAATATTAATAGAATGGCAGAGTTAGAAGGGACCCCAGGGGTCATCTAGTCCAGCCCCTTGCCATGCAGGACTAGTATTCCTCTTTTTGCTGGAATGGGGAGGTTTTTTTTTCAGCTAGAAGGCCACATCTGCTTCTTGGAAACCCCCTGGGGATTACATGGCAGTGATGGGAAGGACCAGAAGCAGAAAGTGGGCAAAGCCTTATTTATGGGATAAGGCTATATCACAGGTAAGTGGCTAAGGGATTTATATACTAAGGTATAAGTAAAGGACCCCTGGATAGTTAAGTCCAGTCAAAGGCGACTATGGGGTTGCGGCGCTCATCTCGCTTTCAGGCCAAGGGAGCAGGCGTTTGTCCACAATCAGATTTCCAGGTCATGTGGACAGCAGGAATAAACCACTTCTGGCACAACAGAACACCGTGACGGAAACCAGAGTGCACGGAAATGCCATTTACCTTCCCGCCGCAGCGGTACCTATATATCTACTTGCACTGGTATGCTTTCAAATTGCCAGGTTAGCAGGCGCTGGGACAGAGCAACGGGAGCTCACTCCATTGCGGGGATTCGAACCGCCGACCTTCTGATCAGCAAGCCCAAGAGGCTCAGTGCTTTAGATACCTATATACTAATAGGAGCACCTTGAGCCTGGCCTGGCAGCAAATCGGCAACCAGTGCTGATCTCTGAGGCACAGGTGTGTTATATGCTGACAATCTCCCCACACTAAGAGCCAGTGTGGTGTAGAGGTTAAGAGTGGAAGACTCGTAATCTGGTGAACCGGGTTCAATTCCCTGCTCCTCCACATGCAGCTGCTGGGTGACCTTGGGCTAGTCACACTTCTCTGAAGTCTCTCAGCCCCACTCACCCCACAGAGTGTTTGTTGTGGGGGAGGAAGGGAAAGGAGAATGTGAGCCGCTTAGAGACTCCTTCGGGTAGTGATAAAGTGGGATATCAAATCCAAAGTCTTCTTCCTCTGCCAACAACCGTACTGCCGCATTCTGCACCAACTGCAGGCTCCAGATCAGGAGCAAGGGAAGCTCCACAAGGAGCACACTGCAGTAATCCAGTCGCAGAGTAACCAGCGCACGAACTGCCGTGCCCCCATTCCATCCATCTCGCAAATGTTGACTGAGGAAGCACATTAGCTCTTTCACTTCCCAGCTTCCCCCCCCCCCCGCGCACTTCCAAGAGCAAACACAAAATGTGCGGAGCCTCTGGCAAGTCCCTTTTATTGTCTAACACAGAGTTCATGCAATAAAGTCCGTTAATTAAAACATGAATATTTAAAATGGCTTTCAAGAGTGGCAGTCTTATCTCACCAGAGGGGGGGGGGAGTGAGGTTGGGTGTTAAAAAGGAGGCGAGGGAGAGGGAAATCAGACTACAATATGCTGGGGAGGGGGCAAGCAGCAGGCTACTTCATTTTTTTGCAAAAAGATCATTCAATTATTTAATTGTGGAAAGAGTGTGGATTTTATTCTCTCCCCCCCCACTTTTTTCCAAATGGCACTAGATGTTCCTTTTGGGGGAGGGAGAGAGGGAAGGGCAGAGGAGGAGGCGAGGGAGATATAGCAGGGAGGGGAGCATGTGGAATTTTAATTAAAATATTCTTTATGGTGGCAGGGTTATCATATTCAACAGAGTGGCACTTTCAAAGCTGCATTTGGGTCTACAGGACTGGTGTGCTCAGATAGCAGAGTCGGCATGGATTACGGGCAGAGGCAACCACCTCTTCTTCCACATCGCTCAAGAAAGCATGCGCAGAGTTGTCACTTTCGCCTCACAACAACCCTGGGAGGTAGGCTGAGCTGAGGGGAAAGCAGCTTGCCCACATGAGCTGCGTAGGCGAGGAGGAATCTAAGCAAATCACCCTCTCCGATTAGACGCTAGACCTGTTAGTGAGGGTGCGTGGAGAAATTTGATTCAGTTCACATGCAAAGGGGAACCTAGCTTATTTGCAATTATTTGCGCAATGTGCAAATAGATGCACAACCACTTTTTCACTTCCCAGAATTTTGCAACGCCTACACACCCAATCAAGAAATGAATACAGAAAATTCACATGCTAGGATAAAGCATGCACAAAATGCATGGAGATGATGGGAGTTGTAGTTAGAATCTAACAGAGGATTCTGTTGCTGAACTAGTCGGACAAGCTCCTTTGTAAGATAAGACCACTTCCGCGCATGCGCAGGAGGTGGCATTGCGGGCATTCACGACCCGATCACATGCACAGGGGCTGAGAGCTCAGCCCCTGTGTGATTGGAAGGATTCCCACCACATCGCCTGAAGGCCGACCAACTTTGTTGGACTGGTCATGTTGTGTGGATGCCTGGTTATCATCTTCCAAAGCAACTACTCTATTCCCAAACTAAAGACTGTCTCAAGGCAAATCTTTAAAAATGTAGTATAAACACCAACAATTGGCAAACACTGGCCTGTGAGCGATCCAATTGGAGAACAGCCTTTACCAAAGGTGTCATGGGCTTTGAAGACACTCGAACGCTGGATGCAAGGGAGAAACGGGCTAGGAGGAAGGCACGCTTGGCAAATCCACACCATGATCAGCTCTGGCGTGAAAACCAATGTCCCCACTGTGGAAGGACGTATGGATCCAGAATTGGCCTCCACAGTCACTTACGGACTCACGGTTAAAACCGTGTTTATGGAAGACAATCTTACTCGGCAAGAAGAAGAAGAAGAAGAAGAAGAAGAGGAGTTTGGATTTGATATCCCTCTTTATCACTACCCGAAGGAGTCTCAAAAGTGGCTCACAATCTCCTTTCCCTTCCTCCCCCACAGCAAACACTCTGTGAGGTGAGTGGGGCTGATAGACTTCAGAGAAGTGTGACTAGCCCAAGGTCACCCAGCAGCTGCATGTGGAGGAGCGGAGACGCAAACCCGGTTCACCAGATTAAGAGTCTACAGCTCTTAATCACTACACCACACTGGCTCTCAGTGGTCGCCAAAGAAGAATGGCACAAGCCCCACACCTTGTGCTCAGGTTGTATATATGTGTAAATAAAACCGACATATTCTAAAGACACCACAGTCTCCGCTGACCCTCATTCCAAGAAAACCCAAACCTTTTTGATATTTTTTCTATTGTTCACGGCTGCTTCTGTTACGTTGATAGTTGCATGATTGCTTTATGTGTTAGAAGCCACCTTGAGCATGGTTTGAACTGTGAAAAGGTGTAATACAAATACAATAACTGATTGAATCCTCAGTAAGCCCCTGCAACCCCCCGAAATCTCTCACTGCACAGAGATTGGGGTGGTGTATAACAATACGTTTGCATGTATTAGTTGGTTTGTGTGATATCTGAGGAAGGACCATACAGCTCAGTGGTAAAGTATTTACCTTGCCTGAAGAAAGTTCCAAGTTCAGTCCCTGGGAGCATCTCCAGGCAGGACTGGGCATGATCCTGACTAATAACATCTCTATGCACAAAGATGGTGATCACCAACACTGGAAGAACAGGTTTTAAAATTAACAGACTTAGCTAAGATGGCGAAATTGACATGATTAATGAGAGAAATGTCATTGCTAACATTTGTTAAAGATTGGAAACCTCTCATAGACTTTTTACATGAAAAAGAAAGAAAGAAATGATAATATTTGGACTTGAGGATTGAAGATAATGTTTGTTTACAGGTGAAACTCGAAAAATTAGAATATCATGGAAAGGTTCATTTCTTTCAGTAATTCAACTTAAAAGGTGAAACTAATATATGAGATAGACTCATGACATGCAAAGCGAGATACATCAAGCCTTTATTTGTTATAATTGTGATGGTTATGGCGTACAGCTGATGAGAACCCCAAATTCACAATCTCAACTTTGGGGTTTTCATCAGCTGTACACCATAATCATCACAATTATAACAAATAAATACTTGACATATCTCGCTTTGCATGTCATGAGTCTATCTCATATATTAAACTCCAGTAGCTAATGAAAACAATTGCTTACATAAATGGACTTTTCCACGATATTCTAATTTTTCGAGTTTCACCTGTATAGAAAGTGGCTTCGTTCAGTGTCATATTGGAGTGGATAAAATGAATATTGATTATATATAATGGACAAATGAAGAATCGGAAGTAATTTAATTTCTGAATTTTATTTTTCTCTCTTTCTCTTTTAACTCCCTTTCTATTCTTTGTTTCTTTTACTTTTTCTACTCTTTTCTCCCCCCCCCCTTTCCCCTTCATATTTTATTGTATTTAGATCAAAATTTTAGTTCAGGTAAAAAAAGGGAAAATATATTTATTTTTGTATTTTTCTCTATAAACCCTTATAAAACTTATTAAAAAGAAAATAGAAAAAACTATAGAGAGTCACTTACAGTCAGTGTAAACAATAATGGGCTAGAATGGGCTACATAGTTAGATTCAGCTTATTTTAGTGTTCTATGATCCTGTATTGAATGCAGGTATAACTATTGGCCATTGTTGACTGCGGTGGACCCTCTAGTTACGTAACGCTCTGGATACGTAACTTTCGGGTTACAAACGCAGCAAACCCGGAAGTGTATACTTCCAGGTTTCGCCACATGCACATGCGGAGAAACGCTCTGCGCACTTTGCACATGCGCAGAAGCGCTCAATCTCGCTACGCCTGTGTGCAGAAGTGGCGCCTCTGCCTACGGACTTTTCGGGTTGCGGACGGTCCCCCGGGACGAACTTAATTTGTATCCAGAGGGTCCACTTACGGTATTATAATTGTTTTATGAGGCAGCTGTTTTAAAGTTGCATATTCAGTCATTTTTATATATTAAAAACCGAGATGGTTTTTTGCAAGCCCTGGGTCTAGCGTGGCGGGGTTCTCCACCAGTTTGGAATTTCTGAGTTATCATTAGAAATAACCAGACTTTTAAGGGTCTGGTGACTTCCGTTTCAGTGTATCTGAAGAAGTGTGCATGCACACGAAAGCTCATACCAAGAACAAACTTAGTTGGTCTCTAAGGTGCTACTGGAAAAAATTTTTTTATTTTATTTTATTAGAAATAACTGTGCTTGTAAAGCAGAAGGAGAAATAACAAATGCAAGGTACATTTATCAGCACAACCTTATCACACATTTATAAAGCAATTCCTGTAATAAGCCTCTAGCCCAGGTGAGTGGGCATGCAATGGAAGGCTAGGATTTGCAGCGACAAAAGGAGGGATCTCTGATTTGATATCAGGAAGTGAGATAGGAAGCACAGCTTTGCTTTGTAAATTTGCCCAGGTCAGAGACCTGGCACTCAGCGCTGGTTTAGACACCAGTCACCCTGTCTGCTTCTAGCTTGTAAACACTCAAAGCCCTGCGGATTATTTTGATGACAGCAAACTGGTGGCTCCCGAGGAAGAAAGATCGGAGTTCTGTGGATGCTATTCTATCCGAGCATTTATGGGAACGCCTGTCACTTGGAGCTGCCCAAGCACAAGAGCTCAAAGTGAGGATCTGCAGGACTGATCCTGGCTAGAGGGTAGAGGAGGCCAGCCTGGAAGCCACAAGGAAGTGGATGATTTCTAGCGGGGTCATCGGCCACAGAGCAAAACTGAGTTCCGAACTTGTTATGTACTGAGTTGAATAGGATTCAAAATGCACCAGTCTGATTGGTCCTAGAACAATAGGATTGAGATTGCAGCAGTCTGATTGGTCCTAGAATAATAGGATTGAGATTGCAGCAGTCTGATTGGTCCGCAGGAGCCACCCAATCCAGCTCCATGTGGAAGTGAATCCGCATTCCGATTGGCATACAGGAGTATCCCGGAATTAGCCAATCACGTGGGGCCCATTGTGTAAATAGTGTATATAAAGCAAACGTTTTGGGGGAACTACATTCCTCACTACTATGAGCTGAATAAAGAGCATGAAAGTCACACTGGACTCTGAGTATCTTTCAGAACTGAAGGAAGCAAACTCATTCACAGCACTCTTGTTGCTTCGAGAATATTCACGCTAGTCCTGCATTGCAGGGGGTTAGGTTTGATGAACCTTTGGTTCCTTCCAACCCTACAATTCTATGATTCTATCATTTTAAAAATAATAATTATTATTTGGCTTTTCAAATTAAAATTTTACAATCACAAACAACATACAACATAGACCATAAAAACAAGATTCCACAGAATCTCCTAGACTCCTGTGCAGCCTCTGACAGAATCCACTGATAGTCTAATCCACTATAAAGAGCTAGGGTTAGTTCTGACCACTTTGGTCTGCGGAACTGACACTGTTACAGGTCCCACAAAATACCCGTTCTGCATTTGTAAGAACTCAATCTTTCAGCGTGGCGGCAATGGAACTTTGGGACTCCCTGCTTATTGATATCAGGCAGGTGCCTCCAGTGTGCTCTTTTTGGCAACTGCTAAAAAAAAACTGAGAAGAGAAGACTCCCTAGAAAAGACCCTGATGTTGGGAAAGATGGAGGGCACAAGGAGAAAGGGATGACAGAGGATGAGATGGTTGGACAGTGTTCTCGAAGCTACTAACATGAGTTTGACCAAACTGCGGGAGGCAGTGAAGGATAGGCGTGCCTGGCGTGCTCTGGTCCATGGGGTCACGAAGAGTCGGACACGACTGAACGACTGAACAACAACAACAACAACAAAAAACATTTTTGTTCAGATGAGCCTACCCAGAGGTTCAGAAAGTTTGTGGCAAGTTTTAATCTGTTTGTAGTGTCTTCCTAACTTAACTTTTTGTTATTAATTCTTCTTATTGGTAATTTTACTGCCCCCCCTTTTTGTAGACCACCTTGAGGTTTTCTTTTACAATCAAGCAGTGTATACGTTTTACGAAATAAATCAGTAGTTTCCCATCAATTTTTGTTCACTTAGCCATTCCTTCTCTCCCTCTAGCTCTATTCTCCTCGATCATACCTTCTTTTTTAAGTGGGGGCGGGGAGGAGAATTGCCCACTCCCATCTTTCTGATGATGATACATTGGTAAGTTCCCAAGCACACCAGCTGAGCCAGATCAGTTGTTGTTGTTGTTGTTGTTGTTGTTGTTGTTAATTTATTTGTACCCCCGCCCATCTGGCTGGGTTTCCCCAGTCACTCTGGGCGGCTTCAAACAAAGATTAAAAATACATTAAAATGTCACACATTTAAAACTTCCCTAAACAAGGCTGCCTTCAGATGTCTTCTAAAAGTCAGTTGTTTATTTCCTTGACATCTGATGGGAGGGCGTTCCACAAGGCGGGCGCCCTGCCTGGTTCCCTGTAACCTTGCTTCTCGCAGGGAGGGAACCACCAGAAGGCCCTCGGCGCTGGATCTCAGTGTCCGGGCTGAACGATGGGGGTGGAGACGCTCCTTCAGGTATACAGGCTCGAGGCACTGGAGGGCGTTCCACAGGGCGGGCGTCACCACCGAGAAGGCCCTCTGCCTGGTTCCCTGTAGCTTTGCTTCTCGCAGTGAGGGAACCTTGGAGCTGGACCTCAGTGTCCGGGCTGGATGATGGGGGTGGAGACGCTCCTTCAGGTATACTGGGCCGAGGTCGTTTAGGGCTTTAAAGGTCAACACCAACACTTTGAATTGTGCTCGGAAACGTACTGCTTGTTTTAGATCGGGTTGCTAACTCGGTAGCCATGCATACCTCCAAGTCAGTAAGCATTCATTTAGCTGGATGGGTCACGTGGGGGCCACAATGACTATCTTGCTTAATGAAGTGTGCTACCATGCAGAATTGCTATGGCATGATTTTGAATTCTGAGCAAAACACAGAGGCCCGGTAACGTATATGTAATTGTGGCATGCAGTGTTTACAGCACGCCCCATCCCATTAGGGCTGCATTAGGAAGCCATTAAGACTTAGAACGCTGATGAGCAGGATATGTAAATAGGTCGGGCCTGTGTCCTGCACATAAAAACTAAAAATAAGATGTGTGGGCAGGCACAGAGGAGGGGAGGGGAGTCCCTTTTGGGTTAATAAATGAGAGCACTGTGGGGCTCAATACGGCATCACATGGGTCAATGGAAACACCACAGTCCACCTGGATCGATTTCCCCCATGGAGAGCTGTGGAAGAGCATTTTAAGGAGAAGCTACCCAGTTTGCGCTTTTCGAGCCAATACGCAACCCAAAACAAAACTGTCCTTTGAAAGCCACACTTCATCAGATTTCGTAATTCAGCTCTTTCAGGAAGTAACATGCTCAAAAATGTCTATATTAGGGGAAAGCTGCGCATGAAAATAATGTACATTAGTGAAAATGACGTGCAGAAATGCATCAAAATAGGGGAAATGCAAAATATACATGTATATATGTGAATATTGGGGAAAGAGCATATGCAAATGTGTGTGTTAGGAGAAATTCACACTAAGATGAATCTTCAGAAGGGCTTTTTTGAGAACATGGAAACTGATGTGGAGATGCGGGGAACTGAACTTAAAAGTGGAACAAATTAGAAACAGAGGAACTGAAAGATTTATCCATCCTGCGGTCTGAGCTGTACCACTTCATAGAGCATGTGGGGTCTCACCTGATGAAATGTTCCATTGTGGAAAACCATTTCTACATTCAGGAGATGAAAGATCAAAGTGTTGGCTAGGCTTGGGCATGTATCCCTGCCATCTTGCATAGATGAGTATTCAGCCATGCTGAACACCCCCACCCCCACCTGAAGCCTAAAGTGGCACATTCCAGACACTCTTGCAGCACCTCATCTAGGCCCATGCATTCACTGGGGGAAATAACAACAGCAGCAAAAGGCATTATATATGGCTAAATTGCTTGGCAAAAAAATGTGTCTATCAATCAAAACCGTGTACACAAATTCCAAGTCCTGAAGGCCAGGTTGAGACATCTTGAGGGTCGCATGTGTCCTGCAAGCCTGTAGGTCTCCACCCTTTTCATCGGTAAAAGATCTGGAGATTAGCTCCTTTAAAATAATGGAAGTGGAAAATTCAGGACAGGGGCCTCAGAAGATTATTTTGGGGAGGGTGGGTGATGTCTCCCATCTACAGTCCCTCCCCTGTCCCCATGGCCTCGGTCCTGTATACCTGAAGGAGCGTCTCCACCCCCATCATTCAGCCCGGACACTGAGGTCCAGCGCCGAGGGCCTTCTGGCGGTTCCCTCATTGCGAGAGGTGAGGTTACAGGGAACCAGACAGAGGGCCTTTTTGGTAGTGGCACCCACCCTGTGGAACACCCTTCCATCAGATGTCAAGGAAATAAGCAAGTATCCTATTTTTAAGAGACATCTGAAGGCAGCCCTGTTTAGGGACGTTTTTTAATATTTAATGCTGTATTGTTTTAACATTTGTTTGGGAGCCGCCCAGAGTGGCTGGGGAAGCTCAGCCAGATGGGTGGGGTACAAATAAATTATTATTATTATTATTATTATTATTATTATTATTATTATTATTACTCCCAGCTATGCTAGCATTAAACCACCGCTCTAAAGACTGTGCACTGATTTCTCTCCACTCTCATTTCCACCCCGGTATTCTGCTGCAAAAGCACATTGCAGGAATTGTCTCCATTGCCCGAGTCTGAGAGGGTGTTAAATAACACTGAACTTGGAAAGAATGACACCAAACTGAGCAGTTAAGCTGTTTGCTGCGGCGCTGCTCATTAAATTACACATAAAAGTCCCCTCATAGCAATAATGGAAGTAGTTGCCTGTAAAACTCTCTAGCGAAACTGGGTGTAAATTCCACCTCTCGTCTCCGTGGAGCACCAATGGGACAGTCGGCAGGTAACTGCTGATATTTCTGCATTGTTATCATGTTCATAAGCTATTGAGCAGGGAACAGAAGCATGGCCTTTCGTTTTCTTCCTGCCTGCCTCCTCCTTTCTATCTTACAAAAAGGAAACATGTTGTACAGTATTAAAATGCTGCTGGAAAGGCAGCTCAGATTGGAAAAGCTTCTGCCTTCTCTCACCGTGAGGTGGTGCCCACATTATCATAATGCAATTATTTACTATGTATGCTCATTGTAGACCTGGCATAAAGAACCTGTGGCCCTCTCAGGGCTGGCCACATTTGTCATTTTCAGTTTCAGCTGCTCATTTCCCCAATCTGAGCTTTAGTTCCCCACATTTCCACATCAGTTTCTGAGGGTTTTCCTTTTTTAACATATGCATGAAAATTCGTCAGATTTTTACTGCAAATTTCTCCCAATATACATATTTCATAGAATCATAGAGTTGGAAGAGACCACAAGGGCCCTCCAGTCCAACCCCCTGCCAAGCAGGAAACACCATCAAAGCATTCCTGACAGATGGCTGTCAAGCCTCCGCTTAAAGACCTCCAAAGAAGGAGACTCCACCACACTCCTTGGCAGCAAATTCCACTGTCCAACAGCTCTTACTGTCAGGAAGTTCTTCCTAATGTTTAAGTGGAATCTTCTTTCTTGTAGTTTGAATCCATTGCCCCGTGTCCGCTTCTCTGGAGCAGCAGAAAATAATATTTCTCCCTCCTTTGACATCCTTTGATATATTTGAACATGGCTATCATAGCCCCCCTAACCTTCTCTTCTCCAGGCTAAACATACCCAGCTCCCTAAGCTGTTCCTCCTAAGGCATCGTTTCCAGGCCTTTGACCATTTTGGTTGCCCTCTTCTGGACACGTTCCAGCTTGTCAGTATCCTTCTTTAAGTGTGGTGCCCGGAACTGGACACAGTATTCCAGGTGAGGTCTGACCAGAGCGGAATACAGTGGTACTATTACTTCCCTTGATCTAGATGCTATACTCCTATTTGTATGCAATTCTCCTTAATATGCACATTTTTGCGAAGCAAGTCTCCCTAATAGGGCTTATTTTGTATGCTACATTCACTGTTTTCATGTATGGGTGTGTATGCATACATCACCCCAGCCTATGTAGTTATGTCCACATTACGTGGCCAGAGAATTCACTGCAAAAATTCAGAGAGGTGCAAATTTTGAAGGTGTGTGCTTCACTCCGTGTGCCATTTCAGAAAGTGCAAATCAGTTTGGTTCACCTTTCAATGTGGACTGAATTGAAATCTTGTCTCTTGGAGAAGGGGATGGGTGAGGAGAATTAGTGGAGGTGGGCTGCTTGAGGTGGGCTGTGCCCCAATTAGGTTCTCCACTCAACAAGTTAAGCAGCCCAAAACATGGGAATGTAAGAGGTTGACTTATGCAAAGTCGGGTCATTAGCCCATCTAGTTGAGTGTTGTCTACACTGATTGAAAGTGGCTCTTCCTTCTCTTCAAACAGGGTTCTTCCCCAACCCTACCTGGAAATGGTGGGGACTGAGCCCAGGAGCTTCAGCTTGCAATACATGTTCTCAACCACTGATATAATAATAATAATAATAATAATAATAATAATAATAATAATAATAATAATAATAATAATAATAATATTTATACCCCGCCCAGCCACTCTGGGTGGCTCCCAACAGAACATTAAAAACACGATAAAAGATCAAACATTAAAAACTTCTCTAAACAGGGCTGCTTTCAGATGTCTTCTAAAAGTCAGATAGTTGTTTATTTCCTTGATATCTGATGGGAGGGTGTTCCACAGGGATTGTGCCACTACTGAGAAAGCCCTCTGCCTAGTTTCCTGAGAGCCAGTTTGGTGTAGTGGTTAAGAGCGGCAGACTCGTAATCTGGGGAACCGGGTTCGTGTCTGCACTCCTCCACATGCAGCTGCTGGGTGACCTTGGGCTAGTCACACTTCTTTGAAGTCTCTCAGCCCCACTCACCTCACAGAGTGTTTGTTGTGGGGGAGGAAGGGAAAGGAGAATGTTAGCCGCTTTGAGACTCCTTCGGGTAGTGAAAAGCGGGATATCAAATCCAAACTCTTCTTCTTCTTCTTCTTCCTGTAACCTCACTTTTCGCAGGGAGGGAACCACCAGATGACCCTCGGCACTGGACCTCCGTGTCCGGGCTGAATGATGGGGTGGAGATGCTCTTTCAGGTATACTGGGCTGAGGCCATTTAGAGCTTTAAAGGTTAGCACCAACACTTTGAATTGTGCTCAGAAATGTACTAGGAGCCAATGTAGGTCTTTCAGGACCAGTGTTATATGGTCTCGGCGGCCACTCCCAGTCACCAGTCTAGCTGCCGCATTCTGGATTGATTGTAGTTTCTGTGTCACCTTCAAAGGTAGCCCCACATAGAATGCATTGCAGTAGCCCAAGCAGGAGATAACCAGAGTATGCACCACTCTGGTAAGACAGTCCACAGGCAAATAGGGTCTCAGCCTGCATACCAGATCTAGCTGGTAGACAACTGCCCTGGACACAGAATTAACCTGTGCCTCCATGGACAGCTGTGAGTCCAGCATGACTCCCAGGCTGCGCACCTGTTCTTTTAGGGGCACAGTTACCCCATTCAGGACCACACCTTTAGGGGCACAGTTACCCCATTCAGGACCACACCTGCCCACCTCCTGTCCCCGAAGAAGAGTACTTCTGTCTTGTGAGGATTCAACCTCAATCTGTTAGCCGCCATCCATCCTCCAACCGCCTCCAGACACTCACAATTCCCGTCATCCCTCACCACTGATCCTGTTAGCTAGGGATGGTGGGAGTTGTAGACCCAAAACATCTGGAAGGCCATGTTTGCCTCTGCCTGTGCTAGAGACTGAAACTGGGGCAGGAAGCAGAAGAAGGAGACAGGGACAGGAACAGAGATAGGGAACAGGAAGCAGAAGTCCATCTCGCTCAGGATTATCCACAATGCAGCTCTCCTAGGTTTCTTCTCTAACCCTGGTGGTGCCAGGGTATGAATCTAGGACTTTCTGCGGGCACAGATGAGCACAGACACCCCGATCGTGTGCTCTGGTTGTAAAAGGAGCTTGAAGGTGCCTGATAAGGTTTCAGAATGTCGAGGAAGAGCTAGCTAGGGAATAGGGGATTTATCTTTCCCTCCCGATACTGGAAGGTTCACACCAACCCCATGCAAAATATATGAGATCAGCTCTGGCATCTGGCAGGGTAGAGTCCCCTGGCTTCTGAGCCTTCTGCTGCATCTGCACTGCGATCGGATAATGGCTTGTTTTACTGGCACTCTGCGGAGAGCCCGGCCGCCCCGCTCCCGACACACCATCTGCTTTCAGATCCAGAGACGGGAGCCAAGGAAGGGAGAGAGGAAGGGGGCACATGGAAAAGAAAGCGCGGCCTTCCCATTCTCCATATTCCTTAATACAGATCCTTCTATATCCAGAGCTGCTTAGTTCGACATTCTTTCTTGGCTTGATCTGTTTTAGCGGTTCCCAAACTTTTTGGTCCACCCCCACTTTGGTCCCGTAAACTCGTCCCCAGTGCTCCCTGCCCTATGCGCTTAAAAGCGTTCTTCAGAACCGCAGCCTGCACAACCAACTAAGTATGATAACAACACAGTAAAATTCGAAAGAGCAACAATTAATTGCACATATATTCAAAACCCAGTTTTTTAGTTGGATTTATTCAACAAAATTGATGGAATTGATCCAATATTGCCAGCTTTCAAAGTCTGATAGTCACCTCCGGATGCCCCCTGCCTCTTAGCACCCCACTGCGTAATTCCAATGAATTATATATATATATATATATATATATATATATATATATATATATATATATATATATATATATATATATATATATATTGTGGATCCTTTGCCTTACGATGCACTCACAAAAACACTTTCTGCTTTAATCTGTTTTAGCATTGTAACTTTTGTATGTTTTAAAGTAGGGCTGTGATTCGCCCCCCACCCCCATCCCATCGATTTTACTGTCTCCTAAAAGTCTGGGAGATGACTCTGGGGTTGTGGCACTCATCACACTTTACTGGTCGAGGGAGCCGGCGTACAGCTTCCTGGTCGTGTGGCCAGCATGACAAAGCCGCTTCTGGCGAACCAGAGCAGCGCACGGAAATGCCTTTTACCTTCCTGCCAGAATGCTATCTATTTATCTACTTGCACTTTGACGTGCTTTTGAACTGCTAGGTGGGACCGAGCAAAGGGAGCTCACCCTGTTGCGGGGATTTGAACCGCCGACCTTCTGATCAGCAAGCCCTAGGCTCAGTGGTTTAGACCACAGCACCATCGGGGCCTTTACTGTTCTACCTCTATGTAAAATGCTTGGAGGTTTTCAACGATCAAGATGTGTATAAATTTTACAAAACAAATATAAGAGATAAACAAGGAGAGCCACCAACTGCAGAAAAGAATTACCCTGGTGCATATTTCCAAAATGTATGTGTAATACCTTTCAATACGAGTTCCTGGAAACCTTCCTCTTGTGCTTGGGTTTCCCGCAGGCGTTTAGGTAGCCACCGAGAAGTGGATTATGAACTAGATGAGCCATTGGCCTGATCCAGGAGATTCAGAAGGAGACACATAACAAACAGCGGTGCAGGCTGGTCCATAGCAGAAAGGGGGACACCACCCGCCAACCTCAGTCTGTCCACAGCCAGCCTCCACCAGTCTGTCTTCCTACTTACAAAAACCAGTCCAGGGGGTGGCACTGTCAATCAGCTGCCCCCTCCTTAGTCTCAGGGCTCATCCATACTTCGCTCTTGCACAGCATTTTCTAAGTCTGGGTTTCCCAAACTTGCGTCTCCAGCTGTTTTTGGACTACAACTCCCATCATCCCTAGCTAGCAGGACCAGTGGTCAGGGATGATGGGAACTGTAGTCCCAAAGCAGCTGGAGACCCAAGTTTGGGAAATACTGCTTTAAAGTGCTGTTTCTGAGCCCTTTTCTTTTTTTTTGCCCCAGTGCTCCCCCCTGCGAAAACTCACTCTTTAATGCGGAATTGGAACAAACAGCAATCTGAGTTTTCTGCAGATCGCTGTTTTCTCCGATTTAGTGGTAAAGATGAGGTTTTTGTGGGGAAAGTGCCCACGGGAAAGGAAAAGGAAATGTCCCAGATACAGTGGACCTGTGCTTGGAAATGTGCCACAAAAGGAGGTCTGGATGAGCCTGGATGAGCTCTTTGTGTTGCACTTGTAGAAATCAGCAGGGAGGAGGGGTGGAGGTGAAGCTAGACTTTCCGGGTCCCCCCGTCATTGATCTCCACCAATTTTTGGCCTCCCTGCCTTCTGCCCTACCAGTCCCAATGAGCATCAGCCCCCGTACTGCAATACAGTTTTCCTGCATGGCTGCTAGTGGTACTTAAGAGAATTTTGTCTGCCATTTGCTCTGGCTGCACCTCTCATTGACTCTGGCGCCACCTAGTGATGGGCTCCCTGCCCTCCGCCCTATCAGCCCCAGCCATTACTAAATTAAAGCTGCTGTTTTCAGACAACAGATTTAATTGTTTTTTTAAGTCCTTAGGGCCCACCCAAAAGATAACGGGGAGGGCTGGGGACATGTTGGGGCAACCGAGGAGGAGGAAACTGCCTTATGCGCAGGCAACGCAATTTCAGCTCCTCTTCCTGCTTCCAGCAGCTAAAACTGACATCCCATCAACTTGCTATTTCTGTGTTAATAGCATGCTGCTGTGATGTCACCGCAAAAATCCAAAAAGCCTTTTAAAGCATCTCAACAGATAATGGCCGGCCAAGCAGCTCTCCAGGCTACTGTTTATCTCTCGTATAAGCTGCATGTACAGCCAAAAGTCAACATCCCTGCTAACTGAGAGAGGCACACCAGGCCCCACCATCTCTCGGAGCCAGCAGCAGCCTCCCTAAAGGGCCTTCTCATCCATTCAAACAAACACCACCTGCTGCTTTTGTGTACTGCAGGCACAAAAACATTTACCCCCAAAGCTGGCATCAAGTCCTGCTTTGAGCTTTGGAAGAGACCTGCGCCAGCACAGAGGCAGTCAGAACATCCTGTTAGAGAGATGCTACCGTGGAGGAGCAGCAGCTAAAGTGAGATTAGGATGCTCAGGAAAAGACTTTGCATGGGGGGGGGAGAGAGAGAGAGAGAGAGGGAGAGAGAGAGAATTGTAGGGTTCCGTGTTGGAAGGAGATTCAGTCCAAAAAGGAGGATAATGCATAAAGTTTGGCTTTTGTTTCATTTTTGTTGGGGTTTTTTTTTTAATTTGTGTAGGGTTTTTTGTTGATGATGGGAGATGTATCTGGGAAGAGAGGAGCTGACAAGAGCAGAACAGGGTTAGGGCTAGGGCTAGGGCTGGGGTTGGGGTTGGGGTTGGGGTTGGGGTTGGGGCTGGGGCTGGGGCTGGGGCTAGGGCTAGGGCTAGGGCTAGGGCTAGGGCTAGGGCTAGGGCTAGGGCTAGGGCTAGGGCTGGGGCTGGGGCTGGGGTTGCTGTTGGGGTTGGGGTTGGGGTTGGGGTTGGGGCTAGGGCTAGGGCTAGGGCTAGGGCTAGGGCTAGGGCTAGGGCTGGGGTTGGGGTTGCTGTTGGGGTTGGGGTTGGGGCTGGGGCTGGGGCTGGGGATGGGGCTGGGGCTGGGGCTGGGGCTGGGGCTGGGGCTGGGGCTGGGGCTGGGGTTGGGGTTGGGGTTGGGGTTGGGGTTGGGGTTGGGGTTGGGGTTGGGGCTGGGGCTGGGGCTAGGGCAGTGGTTAAGGGCAGGAGGAGGTACAGTGGGGGAGGTGGGGCAGGCCGGATAAGGGGCACACAACACAGGCCACATGCCAATTGCTCCTCCAACCTGGGGAATTTCAGTTTTCCTGTCAGCCACTCCTCAGGTTTGCAGCTGCTGTTGCTGAATGCCAGGTTGGCTCTGAGTAAGACCTCTCTCATCCATGATCCAGTTATGGATGAGGAGGCTGATCTGGTCTATATCAGTCATACCAGGGTGTGTGAGCAGGGCAGAGTTGGTCTCACCCAGCTGTGCCCGCCTGGGTACTCGGTGCAGCATCAGAGTAGACTCGAGGGTCGGGGAGGGGAAGTTGCAGTGGTCTATAGAAATTCTCTTTCTCTCTCCCCAAGCTCCCTGTCCTGTCTGGGACAGATCTAGAGTGTGTGTTCCTGGCACTGGGCATTTTGAGACACATTAGGGGTTTGGCTAGCCTTACTGCCCAGCAGTCTCCCTACCTGAACTGCCTGAGCTGGTCTCAGAAGCGGTGCTGAGGACTCCCAGATTGCTGGTTTTGAGGGACATCAACATCCATACCCAGGTGACTGGCTCTGTGTTGGCTAAAGAGTCCATGGTTGGCCTTGATGATCATGGGCAGGGGTCAGCAAACTTTTTCAGCAGGGAGCTGGTCCACTGTCCCTCAGACCATGTGGTGGGCCGGACTATCTATCTATCTATCTATCTATCTATCTATCTATCTATCTATCTATCTATCGGGGGTGAACGAATTCCTATGCCCCACAAATAACCCAGAGATGCATTTTAAATAAAAGCACTACTCATAAAATTCTACTCATGTAAAAACACCAGGCAGGCCCCACAAATAACCCAGAGATGTATTTTATATAAAAGGACACATTCTACTCATGTAAAAAACACGCTGATTTCTGTAGGAGCTAAGATGGCTGTCACCAACCAAGTGCCTTCCAGATGTTTTAGACTTCAGCTTCCATCAACCCCAGCCAGCATGTCTGGAGGGCACATCTGGAGGACTGAGTTAGCAAAAGCTGAACCAATGGTTGTTCTTAGTAGTAGTATTTATTAATTAATTGAATTTGTTTCTTGCTTTTTCATGCCCAGGCAACTCAAAGCGACTTACGAAAACAAGCAAAAGCCGTGCATACATACATTAAACCCAATAAATAAATAAAAATGGTTTAAGGCATCCCTCCCACTCTAAAACGCCGCAGATAGTTAAAGGCTGAAGGCCTGGTTAATGAGGAATGCTTTTGCTTGGCAACTAAAGATATATAATAAGATTGCCAGGGAAGCCTCCCTGGGGAGAACATTCCACAGATGGAGAGCACCCACGAAAAGGCATGCTGCTAACTTCCTTAACACCCCTTACTACAACCCCCAAAGACAGACAGCAAAATCACTTTCAAACTGGAAACCAGTTTTTGATGTCCTCAACAACGGCAGGCCAAGATCACTTTAAATCAAAGCAAATTGAAACTGTGGTATTGACGGTGCCAATCAATGAATGGGTGGGTGGAGGGGGGAAATGTTCCCCTGTACCCGAGCCATAAGTTCTGATCAATTTCTGCACCGCCGAGCATCAGGACGACATCACTTACCCAAGAAATCCAGCCCACTGCTGTCCTTTGGGCTGCTCACACAGTTCTCCAAGTAAATCCCATCTTTGAAACAATCGTCCCTCTTTTTGGTGAAGCCCAGGATATCGCTGGGCTGGTCTAGCACCTCTCCGCTGGAGCAAGCGCAGGGGGTCTGCATTATGCCACAGGGGTGGGAGCTGCTGCTGGTGGTCAAGCAAGTATCCAACCATTTGCACAGCATCTGGCAGGCAGCCTTGCTGGGGCTTCTGTTCCCGACCACCAGGTATTCCACCGAGAAATCCCTTTCCTGGACCTTGGCCGGCTTCCACCGGACGTGCCCGCTTTCTAACGCGGACGCGATCTGCTTCATCTGGAGGAACTGCTTGCTGGACTGGAGGAAGGCGTAGCGGGTGGAGCTGTCGCAGAGGTTCAGCACATCGTCAAAGCTCTCCATGCCCAAGTACGTCCGCGTGGACTCCAAGAAGGAGTCGAACTGGTAGGTCCGTATCTGCTGGTGGTCGCATCCACCTGTGGGTTTCAAGACCTTCATGTACAAGGTGTACCTCCTGGGGTCGGGGTTCTGGATAATCCAAGAGCAACGGGAAGAGTTCAATGGGAAGACGGCAAACGAGGAGAAATAGCCAAAGAACTTGCCCTGGACCAGAGTGGTGCACGGAGACTGCCCGAGATCGAGCGCCACTACGGTCCACACAAAGAAAAGTGGCAATAACAAAAGCAGGTTCAAGGTATATCCAGTGCTCCTCCTCATCCTAGGTCCCTCGTCCTTTGGAACTCAAAGCAATGGCCAGGCAGAGGGCAGATCTTGGACATAACAGGAGGAAATGAGAGAGTTCTCGCCCCGGGCTCTACATGAGATCAATCCAGCTGTCCCATGTTTAGATTCGGGCTCCTCCTTGTGGCCGAGGCAAGCAACACCTGAGGAAGAGAAGGAGAGAGAAACACACTCTGTTAATTCCAGGATGCAACGCTGTGAAACGCAGCGATGTCCAGGCTTTCCTTGAGAGAGGATCTAGCAGGGCACCGATGTCTCCACAAGGCCATCTGGAGGCTCTGTCTGGCAGATCGAGGATGCATCTGCTAGTGGCAGGCACTCCCCCTCCCAAATCCACAAGACGCGCATGACACAAGCAACTGTCTTCATTTTGGGATTTTGTTTTTTTTTTTGCTGAGAAGTGAAAGCCAACTTCTCCCCCCCCCCCACGTCTTTTAAATGCTGGCACAGAACTTCTCATCAGCCCTGCCTGTGGAGAGGCACAGAAAGCTCCAATTGGACAGCCTACCCCCTTCCGAGCACACACTCTGTACGGACATTATATATATATATATATATACCATCAAACACACACCATCCTTCCCAGTTCACAGTCCCTGAGACGTTGAAAGTGCTGTGGAGGAATCCGGGTTAGCTGTGAACTAGAATTTGCCATGTAGGATTGATCAGAAACCCTCAAAAAATGGAAAAGGTTTGTGCCGAAAAGACCACAAAGCACCCCTGCCTTAAAACCTGGGAAGACATGTTCCATAATTGGGCTGCCATGGTTTAGAAGGTCCTAGTTTTACTGAGCTGTTTCATGTTTTCACTGAATTTGCAGCTTCTGAAAACAAATGTGCTTTTAAAAATAAAATAAAAACAACAACAACCACCAAAGTCCCATGACATGGGATTTGTTTCCTGTGCCTCATTATCTCTGTTCACCAAACAGCACACCCTACACCAGCTCATCTCTCGTGTACGGATTAAATGTCTGTGATGGTAAACATGGGTTTCCCTGCACTAACTTGAAAAGCATTTCTTTGCAGTATGTGTACTGTACAGGTGAAACTCGAAAAATTAGAATATCGTGGAAAAGTCCATTTATGTAAGCAATTGTTTTCATTAGCTACTGGAGTTTAATATATGAGATAGACTCGTGACATGCAAAGCGAGATAGGTCAAGCTTTTGTTTGTTATAATTGTGATGATTATGGCACACAGCTGATGAAAACCCCAAAGTTGAAATTGTTAATTTGGGGTTCTCATCAGCTGTAAATAAAAGCACACATTTTACTCATGTGAAAACACCAGGCAAGCCCAACAAATAACCCAGAAATGCATTTTAAATAAAAGGACACATTCTACTCATGTAAAAACACGCTGATTCCCGGACCGTCCGAGGGCCGCATTTAGAAGATGATTGGGCCGCATCCAGCCCCGGGCCTTAGTTTGCGGACCCCTGATGCAAATAAATAAGAGTCCTGCTGGATTAAAGCAAGGACACATCTAGTATAGCAGCTTGTTCTTGCAGCAGCCGGCCAGATACCTGCAAGCAGAACTTCAGTTACAGGACAGGTAGGTAGCCTTGTTGGTCTGCCATAGTCGAAACAAACAAACAAACAAAAATTCCTTCCAGTAGCACCTTAGAGACCAACTAAGTTTGTTCTTGGTATGAGCTTTCGTGTCCATGCACACTTCTTCAGAACTTCAGTGCAAGTATGGTCTCCCCAGAGGCGTAGCTAGCCGCTCGGGTGCCCGGTGCAGCGCGCATGTCCTGCAGCCGGGGGCAGGGCGAGCTACCCATGGGGGTGGGGCGCTCTGTATTGAGCCTCTCCGCTGCCTCCCCCTCAGCTGTAGGGTGGCTAAGGGAGAGGCGGAGGGCCGACACAAGCCCCACGCTGCTGTGTCAGGCAGCATGGAGCCTGCCGGCGCCCCAGCCACCACTGCACTCCCAGGAGAGATGCGTGGCTCGGGCACACTTCAGGCCCCATGGTAAGTGCCAGCCCCCCACGGTGTGGCACTCAGTGCCAGCCATGTTTTGTTATGTTTGTTGCCTAAACTAAAAAGTTTTGTGGGCCCAATTTTTTGAAAAATATTTTTTAAAACTCATATTTTTGTCGTTTTGTCAACCCCCCCCCAGTGATGACACCCGGGGTGGCCCGCACCCCCCATACTCCATTCCTCTGCCACTGGGTCTCCCTGCTTGTAATTTCCAGCTGCTGGCATTCAGAGGCATGCTGTCTTCAGTCGAGGTGGCACTAGAAACTGCAAGGTCTCACTAAAACAGTGTAGGATTGATCCGTCTTCACTCACCGTCTCCTACATCAATATCCCATCCATCCCCAAATTGTGAGTCACCCAAGTTGGT